>NC_067139.1:1759523-2112023 GCF_903995435.1 Acomys russatus | reverse complement strand
GGGACATGCCCCTTGGGCTAGTGTCTCGATATAAGTGAGTATATACCATTTGACTCTTTTTGCTTCTGGGTGAACTCACTCATTTTAATTTCTAGTTCAATTCATTTGTCCACAAATTTCGGGAATTCCTTGTTTTTAATAGCTGAGGAGTATTCCATAGTGTAAATGCACCACAGTTTCTTTATCCATTCTTCTACTGAGGGACACTTAGGTATTGTTCATTCCTTATAGCTGGAATGTCTTATCACTTCTTGGCAGACGACTAAACTGGCTAACAGCAGTGAAAGAACGCCCAGCCCCATCCAACCTTGGAACTGGAAAAACTCCCCACTAGGGCATCAGCTCTTTCTGTCTCTGGGCACTGATGAGAGTAACTGAAGTTGCATCAGTGTCAACAGTGAAATAGCTACTGACTTTGGGTCTCATCTTGAATTTCCTTATCATCTCACTGCCATCCTCCCTACACTGTCTTTAAAAAAGGAGACCCATGCAAAGCCATGGTCCATAAGCCAAGACATGCCCTGCTCGTTAATCTACCTTGCTACCGTGGTTGTCTGCGATCTTCATCACTTTACCCTCCACAGGATCAGACTCACAGGGTCTCCACATCTAATAAGGTGGATACCCTCATCTGTGAATCACTGGTCTTGCTGGGCCTGCCACACCCCTGTCCAATTCCCGACTCTCACTATTCTAGTAATTCTGATGCAATGAGTTGTGTGGAGGCCTCCATCACATGGACAGTACCTATAATGGTTACAATTTGCTTCTTACTGCCTTGAACTGGAACTCCACTCCACCAATGCCTGCTTCTGCATCTTTTTCTCCTTCAACACCAAACTCTGGCCTCCTATCTCATACCCTGTGAAGATAAGCCCTGCAGTTTTCTTCCCTCTGAACATCTGGTATACAAATACATCCTGTCAATGTAACCATAACAACTTCTTACACTGGAACACCTTACTGTTCTCAAAACATTCACTGCAATGACTCTCTTGTCCCTGCTACAAAGTCCACAAATATGAGGCCTATTATGCTAACTTGGTGCAACAGGGCTGAGGCCACAGGCAGCTGTTGAGTCTCACAGCCTGCTTATGGCTACAGGGACAGTGACCAAGCTGCTAGTTCAGCCTTTGTGACAACGAGACCACCTGCGTCTCAGTCTAGGTTATGGTGAATGGGACGGGCTGGCTTTCTGCTCCCATGATGGTGACCAGAGACCTGCTGTGTCTTGGCCTTCATGATGGTGACTAGCCTACAGTTATGCTTATAGGACGATGATCAAAGTGGGGTGCAGTAGCCATAACTTCTCCAGAATGGAATGATAAACTAAGCCAGTGGGGGTTGGGGGGGGGACGACTCTAAAGTCCACTTTCTGCCTCTACTATCAATCAAACTCCTATTTTAAAGTGCTTTTACAGGAAGTAGAGCAAAGAGAAACAGATGGTGTTGAAGTTTTGGGCAGGTGTATTTTGCCCCACACAGGGAGAATCCTCTGCCTAGAACTGCCTAGAAACAGAATGGTTGGGCTTCACTGAGCACTCCTCCTCTGAATAAAGGCAGGAGCACACGTTTCAGGACTCTGACCAGTGGATTTTATACACGCACAATCTCCAGGAGACTTGTTCTAAAATGAATTATCCACCAGGCATGTGTGTGAGCCTATGTAATGGTATTACTGACCACTGAAAAAGAAACTACACCTGTGCTTAAGAAGACAAAACAAAAAAACAAAAACAAAAACCTAGAGAGGTGAGAGTGACACATGCTGTTTTATATGAGAAACAATATGATACAGAATTCAAAGTCTACAAAACTCATCAGACTAATGTCCCATCATGTTGTAGATATTTAGGCTGGTCCATTTCCTGACTGTTATAGATAGTGCGATAGTGAATATGGGGTATGGAAGTCTTTTCCATATACTGATTTAATATTGTCTCTTTTGTCTTCCACTCTCCCAGGAGATCCTATGCAAAGCCTTGAATGTCCACCCTTTCCATTGTAACCTACTGAGGCTGAAGGGCTTTAAAGCAAATGAGATCGCATCACTCCCCTCTTCCTAGTCACCTAAGAATGGAGCTTATCCTCCTTCGTACTCCTTGATGGGACCCCAAAATTTGGCCTCAATATCCCCAGCTCTTACCTAACTGGTCATAGGCCAGGCACATTGGTTTTTCGCAAATGATTAATGTCAGCCCTATTCCCATGTCTTTGCTAAAATAGCTGATTCTATTTGAAATGCCTTTCTTCTTCACCTAATTATCTCTCCAGTTACCAGTCCCATTCCTGTCAGCCTTCACTGCTGACATGCAAAGACGCTAATTCATACACTACCTCTCTGGTGGGCTTTCCTTGGCCCTCCAGAGCTATTGTCTCTACTGCATAAGTAAGTGTGCTGTGGTTTGGCTGTTAAGTCATTCAATTACACATAGCTTGAGAGTAGAGTCTACATTTTGTTGACCTACACAATCAAGTACAGTATGTTACACTTAGCATGGCCTTATGGAGTTTGTTGACCGTGGTGGCACATCAGTAAAACTGTGCCTTGTGTTTACACGCTTGCCTGTAAGTCAGAGTGAAGGAGTTAGGAAGACATGATGGCCTAGGGTTTGCTACATTTCCTTTCTCTGCACTCTCTCCACAACCTCTTCCTTTGTTCTGTCCTGAGCATGCTAAAGAAAAAAGAAAAAGTTCTTATTAGACTGAAGTCCCCTGGGAAGGGTCTAGACAAGAAAAGTTCTATTGTATGAGTCATTTCCCTGAGACACCTGTGGAGAAAGAAGGAAGTTCGAATTTCTCTGCGGCTGGCAGGCAAGTTTTCCCTAAGCATTGTCATGGCTATGGTGAACTCATGTCTCCCCAGACAAAAGACCAACCAAACACTAGATGATCTGGAATAAATAGGTGTCATATCTCTCAATTGTTTCCAAAAGCTTAGCATGGACTGTGGGCCAGCATTCAAGGGATAAGGTCCGGACTTAAGAACATCCTGCAATTTTACCTTGGATGGCAACACTCTTACCTTCAAAGGGTTAGATAGCATGCGGCTTGGCAGTTTTAGAGATGTGTGAGATCCACCTCTTTATAAAGTTATGCAAAGTAACACATTGCATATCACATACAGAACTGGGGCATCATCCGTCACATGAGCTTCTTTCAATTCAATCATGACCTGTGCAGTCTTAAGACTAGCATCCCCAAGTCACTAGCCCACTAAGGTCACCCAAAGCTAGAGAGGAAGTTCAGTTCCAATAGTCCTTTGACCTTATTTGTTGCTACCAATAAAACTCCAACAGTGATAAAGCCTCAGCATGTACCCCATGCCTGAGAGATCTTAGCAGAAGAAGCCAGTGGATAACAGGGTTAGCTACTGTGACATGCTAAGAATGCAGCATGATACAGAGAGACTGGGGCAGGCATGGGGGTGGGGGTACATTTTCCTGAGAGAATACAAGTCATTCACTTCACCCAAACTGCTTATCAATGTACCTGAAACTTTCAGTTCAAGACAGATGAGACAAAACTAAACCTAAATTATTTCTGGAATGTGTTAAAATATAAAAGGTGAAAACAGAACATCTGGTAGGTCTTGCCAGCATTATTTCTTGTTCTTATAAGTGTACGTTCTTATATATGTACGTTCTTATAAGTGACACTTAAGAAAAAAACAAATAAATAAGCTCTTGTGAAGAAGGCAGAAGCTTGACACCGAAGTGAGTACACATTTGTGTGGCTGTGATGTCTCCCTAGGAAGAAAGCAGCTGTGTGCACATGTGGTAGAAAACAATGAAGACTGTTTGCTGCAGTTGGCACAATTTTCACGAAGCCTACAGATGCCCACCATCATCCCAACAAAACCTCAGAGGTACCTTGGAATCGTGACCCTTTCAGAGAGTAACATAAGCATCCAGGCCCTCGCCCCCATACTTAACACATGCCAACATTTAGCCCCATTTGTTTAAAACTCTATTCTTCAAAGAAATAGATCGGTACAGACATAGTTGAGCCCTTCTCAGTTGGTTTCCTTTCTGCTCTTCACAAATACAGCTATCACTGACATTGATTACATCTATTCATGTGTTTCTACTTTTCCTACATGGATAGGTTCACAAACATGATGCTAAAAAGGTGCTTCTAAAGGTCAGCTAAATTACAGTCATGAACTATCTGAAAGGGGAAAATAACAGAAGATCAATGCACAATCTCAAACAGAATGCATTCCATATACAATACCTGAGAGGGCACAGGACTGGCAAAAGAACAATTCAGATTGACCAGCAGAATAAAATAACTCAGAAAAGGCAGTAAAATGATGTATCAAAGCAGTATCCGATAAAGGTGGCGTTTATTTCACCAGTGCTAGAACATCTGGTAAACATTATCCCAAAGACCTGCAGCCTATCCATCATCTATCGGTCCACCTAGCATCCGTCTACCTATGCAGGAGATTTCAACAGCCATTTGACAGAAAGAATGTGTACACGGCCACTAGTGGTTTTCAAAGGCGATTAAGCCCTTAGCTCATCAAGAGCAAATTAAAATCCCAACTGGTTAGTCTGCATGGACAACAGAAGGGCTAAAATTAAAAATAAGTAATTTTGGCAAGGATGAGCAGCAAAGGTACAGACGCACTCAGGAAAACTGCAATGTAGAATCTATTAAACTAAATATGCACACAGTCGAGGGCACAGTAATCCCATTCTTCAATGCAAGCCAAGGGAGACACATCAGGTCCACCAAAAGATGGGTACCTGGGAGCCCATGTCCCTATCAAGCGGGTGCTGGAAACCTTTCACATGGCATGGCCACCAGTGTCCAGATAAACCAAAGCCAATGTTCCCTCCTGACCTGGGCTCTGGTTTCGTTGTGTACTCGCTTTGGAGAAACTCAGCATGTTGCTCGCTCTCAAGGCAAACACTTCTGTGTACCAAACTTCAATTACAATTTTTGTGAACAGTTGAGGTTTCAACCAATCATACCTCATTAAAAGAAATCTCACTGATACTGGTATCTCTAAAAATGTTCATTCACATAAATAGCTGAATGGAAATGCAGACTGATGTATTTCTTGAAGCTGGTTCAGTAAAGCGTACTCAAAGACGAAGAGATTCGTTGAGAATGATTTTCACCCTGCCCCCACCCCATCGTTATTCACTGAAGGGAGAAAGGAAAAAAAAATATAATCAAAGATGGAGGATTTTCATAGTCTTTATGTACAAATTGGAGATTGGTCCATGACATGGAAAAAAATGTTTCATGCATATATTTACCTAAAGGCAGCCAGTTAGAAAGTCAATGGAAAAAAGACACTAAAAAATAATAAAACGCTTGAACAAAGCAGATTCCAGGCCATATTCACGATTATCTTTATGAATTCTTTAATTTCCCAAAAGCAAGAATTCCTTCATTATAATAAACCACGCTTATGTTAGAGGAAATCAAGAAGCAATAAATATGAGCAACATAGATCATGCCACAGTCAACAGGTGCTTGGCCGCTGGGGTGAAGAGAGAGGCGCACTGTCCTTCTCAGATCACTGTAGGCTCCATTTCTCATAGAAAGGCTTCCTAAAATGAGTTATATAGTAGCTGCCACATGAAGGTCACTGCAGACCTTCTGCAGGTGTCCCTGGGAGGCGTGACTCCGGGCCTCTCCCTTGCTGTACAAGCTCTGGGGCACAACTGTTCAGCCACGATGCCGTCCAGTCTCTGCCTATGAGGTCCTACTGCAGGGTTAAACAGAAGTAAAAGTTCTTCAGAGGGTCACAGTTTAGGGGTCTGGTAATCAAAGTTTATTATTGCATTCTTGGTTTTGTTTCTTTTTTCACTCCAAAAGGTTTATAGAAACTAAATAAATTAGCAACGCAGAAGTTTGCGAAGGCTCCATGTAAAGACACAATGAAATGTAAATGCAAAAAAAAAAAAAAAAAAAAAAAACCAGATGCAAAATCGAAATGTTCTGTGAAGATGTTCAAGGCTCTAGAAGAGAGGCTGGGGCTGGAAGAATTGGTCACGCAGTTACCAGGACCCCTCTGGCATAGAAGCAGACACAGGAAGAGGAGTGCGGGGTGCCTGGTCAGTAAGAGATGGCACCAGAGCTGCAGAGAAATGCACAGCTCCCAACAGAGCAACAACACCACTGTAATCATCTACACAGCAGCGAGAAATGGGGAAATCTCTCTGGA
Organism: Acomys russatus; assembly: GCF_903995435.1. Taxonomy (NCBI): domain Eukaryota; kingdom Metazoa; phylum Chordata; class Mammalia; order Rodentia; family Muridae; genus Acomys; species Acomys russatus. The sequence goes on along the minus strand of NC_067139.1, from coordinate 2,105,836 downwards.
TTTGTACCTAAAACTGACATCTGGAGATTATCTTCCAGAACACCTGAATTGTTTGATTTAACAATGTGATGGTCTGTTTTGTCCTGAACAAAATCCTACGTGATTTTCAGCCTGAGATGGGCCTATACATGGGGCTTATGCTGCTCAATTTAAAGAGAATTCTAAAATACCTTTTTAAACTGAAATTTTATTAATTTATTCTTCTCAAGCAGCCTTTACACACCTGGCATCTTTCTTGTTATTCTATGTTCTTCTAAATTCTTTTGGAATTAAAGTGGATGTCACTGAAGCAGACGGTTGGAGGCAAAGAGCTCTTTTCATCTGTGTGACCAGGTTCCTGGCTGTAAGAGACAAATCATGTCCAAGCACGAGTCTCCTGGATCCCTCTTACTGCATCCCCTACATGTCAGCAGGCTTCCAACACTGCAACCCAGAACACAGGCGAGATTCACCCGCATGCTCCCGAACACCTGGGAGGCTGTCTCCTCACGAGAGATCAAACAGCATTCCTGATCACTCAGCCAGCATTTTCCTGGAGAAAAGCTAGCACTACCCAGCGTCTTTAGTAAAGGATAGGTCATAAAACCTCTTAAGGTCCCAGGAGATTAAAGAAAGTAGGGTAAGGCTCCAACGGGTTCGCCCAATATTTCAGGCCTGTCCATAAACCTCCAGGACGGTAAGTGTAACTAACCTTCGTGCTGTTGAAATAGCTCACTTCTCAGACATGCCACGTCAGTCTTGAGGTTACTGCTGCCCAGGTCAGTAGTCCCTGTTCATGGCTAAAGGAGCTGGGCTTTCCAAGGCTCAGATGCCAGAGACTGCATGAAACAGCTTCTGTAAAAGGTTAACTATTCTTTGTGGTTCTATAAGCACATATAAACTCTCACTTCTAAAATAAAAATTCTCCAAGTTAAAAAAAAAAAAAAACCATACTAACATAATTATATGTATAATTGGTGCTTGCATCACTAACGCACCCAAGCATTCTGATGTTCCCATATTTAATAATTACTTTATTCCTGTCCTCGGTCCAATCATTAAAAAATAAGGAGGAAAATGAGCTGGAAAAAATGCTCAGAGGTTAAGCATCAGTATTCTTCTAAAAGGCTCAAATTCAGTTCCCAGCACCCTGTCGGTGGCTAAGCTGTAACACCAACTCAGGGAACCTCATACCCCTTTTTGGATTCCATAAGTACTGTACTCAATACACATGCCTGCACACAGACCTAAACACACATAATTTTAAAAAGGCAAAATAAATCCTTAAAAAAAAAGAGGAGTACCACCCATGCCAAACCAAGGAGTGCCAGCAAGAACAAGCAACAGACGCTTGCAACAATTTTCCTGCTGTGCCACTGCACACTGCCAAACCGACACTACGCAGCCTTTTAAAATCTGCATTTGTCCAATAGTCAACCAATTAAGTATGCTGATGTATGTATGGATGCAGACAGACAAGGAAAAAAAGAGATGATGGATGGATAGACAGGCAGATAGATAAATTTATACACATCTTTTTCACTTTGAATTCCTCCCACCCACTTTATGGGTCAAACTAATGGACATTCAGATTTTGTATACAAGAGATCAAAGAAAATGCTTTGAATTTACGCGAGGGAAGTTTCCCATTAAGATGGTAGCTTTTTTTCCCCCTTCAAACTTGATTCCTTTTAATTGTGGAAAAAAGCCCAAGGCTTTGTCAAGGGCACATGTTTTCTATAAATCAAAACATAAATAAATATAAGATTATTGCACTGGGCATACATATGGTTTTTGCTAAGTAAACTCTATTTATAAAACACTGTTAGCCTACACAGGAACTGCTGTCAACGTTTATAGGAATTTTATTTATTTATTTATTTATTTATTTTCTTTAAATGAAATGTCTTGCCTGCATGTACGCATGGCACCAAACACATGCAGTGCCCACAGAGGTCACTGGGTATAGGGTACCAGATCCCCTGGAATTGGAATTACAGGTGGCTGTGAGGAACCACATGTGCGCTGGGGACCTCACCTGGGTCCTCTGCAAGAGTAGCAAGTGCTCTTAATGCTGAGCCATTGCTCCATCCTCAGAAAGGAACTTTTCTCCTGTTCTGAAATCTGCCAGAATTTGGAAACAATCCTAGGCATATTAACTTTGGGTTATATGGTGGTTGTTTTTGGTTTTGCTTTTTTAAGGCAGACTTGGCTTAACATTTAATATGCAATGGATCATCATGTCATCTAGCTTCTGGATGCTTCGAAGAAATCTCCAATTGAAGACTAGAGTCCTATTTTACCAGGAAGCACTCACATGTGGACGTCCCATTGCTTTATGCTACTGTTCCAGTCCTGTAAGGTTCTCTTGATTTATAGGCAAAGGTCTTAGAGCAAGGACTTTATCACAACCGGTGGAGTAAAAGCTATTCCACCAATGGCGAGCCTCAGTCAGCCACTGCAGTCTCACACTTGGCCACCACACCATCTTCTCTCCACGGCCCCTTCTGACTCTCTGTTCTCCTCACAGAACTGGACTATAAACACACTTTGTAGCCCTGCTTAGAATGACACGTTTTCTGTGAAAAAAAGAAATTGATATAGGTAAGTGTGTACCAAGTCTTCCCTAGAGCCAACCATGGAAGGTGGCTGTCACCTTAATAAAAATGAACAATCTCCATTTTCTGCCTTGTTCTTAGGTCTCAGAACTCTCCAGAAGAGGCTTTTCTCTCTGGCTTTCCCTGAGTCTGCTGTAGGTGGAGCTGAGCTGATGGCTGAACTGCAGGTATGGAGAGTCCCAGGGAGACCTCTCCATCTCTCCTGCGCTGCCTTTCAAGTTGCGTGGCTTCTCTTAGTATGAAACGCATGTGGTTTTATTTTTAAAGATATAGTCGTACAGAGAAGGAGTCATCCTCTCAAAAGGCAGAGGGAAAATGTTAGGCAGTTCCCATAAAAAATAACTCAAAGAATTTTTAAATCTTCATATAAAACACTTAGATTTTAAATCTTAACACATCTAACTATATGCAACTGAACCGCTTTAGCAACAAGGTAAGTGTCTTCCTCCGAAACGGCTGGCCCAAATTACATACAGAATTCCAAGTTCCTTGAGCTAACTCATAGACACAATTTTTCTTAACAGTATATATTTTTTAAAGTTGCTCAAAAACTGTGGTCATAATTTCCATAAGCAGAAACAGTGGCAAAGCCACGGGTGTAGCTCCGTGGCACACTTTAGTAATTTGGCTGGTGAAACGCTAGCCATGCTAAACAAGCCTGACGGTGGACAGGAGCGAATCTGAAGTTACAAGAAAATGCCGAGTTCTCTAGAACTTCTGGTCCTAATCAATCACTGGAGATCAGTGACATCACTGATGCCTTTGATCACAGATCCTCTTTCAAGCCAGGATGGGCTGCATTGATCCTTGCTGGCATAGAGAAAGGAGAAACACCTAGGAGTACAGCCCACTGTGAAACCCGAGAAGTCATAAGCATCCTTTCCCCTCCTTCAGGACAGACAGAAAGGACATTCCAGGCCTGCCCAACCCCAAACAATAGAGCTCCCTCATTAAAGCCAAGCCTAATTCCCTCAGACTAGGACGCTCAGGGCCCTTTAAGGGAGGAAGGGATGATAAGCTACTTTCTTCTCAAAGAGCCTAGGTTATGAACCCTCCGGCTTCATCTTCTTAAGCAATAATACACCTAATGAGGCCTATCCCCCAAAGCCCTCCTACGGAGGAGGCGACTTGTGGAAATGTGGGTTTTGCCATTTTCCCCACCTCAAAGCACTTATTATATAATGTAGAAGCTCCATTTCTACTTAAAATTTTTGACTTCATGAAAACAGTACTAGTTTTTAAATCAATTTTGCTGTATTTTGAAATTCTTTTACTTCACAGATTGTTTAATAATTCTACATGGGTCAAAAAGAAAGCTCTTGAATATAGTATTGGTTTGTACAAATCTCGGCCCTTGAGCTGCTACCCAATGCCCCCATCCAAAATGCTGACTGAGAAAATGGAAAGTTTAACTGCCCCTCACTGGGGGGGGATGGGGACCCCACTGTTGTTTACTCCTCTGCCCTTCCTGTTTGTAATACAGTCTAATTGAGCTTCAGGGATGCTAGTGGACGGTAGTTTATTAGCCCCCTCATCAGGTGATCAATGATTTCATTAATAAGACAGATAACAAAACTGTCATATCATCGGCACTGTTATGAAAGATGACCCTGGCTTCCTGCTCCATTTTCCAAGGTCTAGGGTTCTCTGTGGCAGCTCTGAGTCCATTCAATATTTCCCAACGACAGAGAAAAGTGAAAATCCATTTTGAAACCAATTTCAATTAGGATCCAGAAGCTGTTATCACAGATGTCGCAGAATGGGCCCGTAAGTGGAAATGTCGCCTATCCATTCTGAAATGAAACCTTATCAGGAGCTACAAAGATGGCTGGGGACAGCCTATCTGTAAATTACTTTTCGTCCTGTGTTAACTCAGCCTTAGCTCTGTCACCTGGAATTCTTTCTATCCACTAGTAATAATCTAGTGACTAAGTAGACACAGCACCCCAACAAAGTCGGGCCGGGCTGCCCTCTTAAACATGGGTACGGATGCACACACGCTCAGGCCTGCAGGCCTGCCAAACAATAGCCATGCTTTCACTGGTAGAATTCAAAGTTCCTTGTGGGAAATAAAAGAAGCCCATCTCCACCCATTGCATTCCTAGTGATTTTTCAATCGCAAACTCCAAGGCTCCGTTATTTCATTAATGCAGCACCCAAGTCAGGAGGCTTTTCTCTGGCACCTCTCAGTCTCCTTTTACCAAATTATCCCATGACGGCGGATTTATTCAGTCAAAGACCTCGGACTTTGAGAGGCAACAAAAGAATCAAGAGACTTTCTGGTCCACCTGCCTGGCGAATGATGAGGCAGGAAAAAGTCTCCCCCAGAGAAACCAATCAAACCATTGTGTGGCACAGTCAGACCTTTTCAGCTGTCAAGCGGGAGAGCTGAGAGATGAAAAGAACAGGGCCGGAGCTCCCATTTACAGAACCATGTGGGAATGCTCTCCGAAGATTTCATAATTAGGATGGAACTCAACTTTCTACAGCTGAAGGGGGAAGAGAAGAAAGAAGAGACCAAGAAGAGGGAAAAGTCAAAGAAAGGGTGGGAGAGTGCGGGAGAGGGGGGAAAACTGAGGGTTTAGGGGTAACTTTTTATAAAAATCTCCCTACCTGAGATGAAGTCCTATCTAAAAAAGCAAAGAAGCTTCAGAAATAAAAAGGAGTGCCGGGGGCAGGAAGAGAGAGGGGGAAGAGGTGAGGCCACAGACTGAGCAAAGACTTTGCTATTTCTCTCCTAGGTTGTAGCTGTGTTCAACATTAAGACTCTAATTTCCTCATGCAAATAATTCAAAGTAACAAAAATAACAACGAAATGCTCTTATCAGTATGGCTGTTGGTAGTTTTCAACACAAAATAGAATTTTAAATTGGCCCAAAATACAGCTTGTCTGTGCTCTAAAAAAAAAAAAAGAATCATGTATTCCTGGTTTCTCAGTAGTTTGCAGTAATTTTTGCCCCAAAGACATTGTTTCTCTATGTAATAGCCCTACCTGTCCTGACACTCTCGTTGTAGACCAGGCTGGCCTCAAACTCACAGAGATCTGCCTGTCTCTGCCTCCCAAGTGCTGGGATTAAAGGCATGCGCCACCATGCCCGGCTTCTTGCAGTAATTCTTAACTCGGCTAAAATTATGTGAAAAAATTAACAAGAAGAGGGAGAGACCAAGAGTAAATTTCACTCACAGGCCTAAAAGATAAACTTCATAAAAACATGAAAGAAACACTTTGTAATGCTGCCAGTGACTCCACCAAATGCACTCATTAGGAAGCTGACCTTAAAGTCCAAATATGTCTTCAAATTTAGGAGAGAGGAGACTATTCTGCCTTGAGTGTGGTCGTGGTTAAAGGACCTGGTTTGTGCAAAGTCGTGGAAATGACAGCCACAAAGTGCAGTGTTTTACCACACAAAACACAAGGAGCAAGTGTAAACAGAAGCAGGTGTATTTGGGAGTGCATCTGTGCACATAATGAGATCCTGTGGCACCACCCTGCCTCCTGCAAGCTTCTAGGAAGTGAAGCCGCCCCTGCCAGAGTGCGGGTTCAGAATGATGGGAGGTGGGAGGTGAGAGGCGGGAGGCGGGAAGTGGGAGGGGGGAGGTGGGAGGTGGGAGACAGGAGGCCACTAGCCACCCAGAGGGAGTTGTCTTCCCACAACTGGCCTCCAGCCCCTGAGCTTCCACTGTTTGGTGGTTGTTGCTGACTCTGACCAGTGTGTTTCTGAAATCCGAAATGCCCACACCACTTGATCACAGCAAGCACGGGCAAACTTGGGGCTTCCCAAGAGCAGACACATGCTGTGCTCTTTATTCCACCAAGGTGCCAGAACCCAGCAAGATGGTGTCATCTGCTCTGGATCAACCCAAGCATCTAGAAGTTGCTCTTTTAGAAGAAATCCAATACTAAGATTGAAAAGAGGGGGACTTGTTCTTCATGTAGCATCTCAGTACAAAATTAGATACCATCTGATATGCTCATTGAGTATTTACGAATGAGCATCTCATTCATTAACCCTTGGGCAGCATCAGGACCAACAACTTGAAGTAGCATTCCTTGACCTTGGTTGCCACTATCCCCTGACCTGCCAGTTTAGAACTCAAAGACCACATGTCTGCAATTTATGCAGAAAATATTGGCTGGTTCTCTAAATCTGATTAAAATTTAGCCATTCCTAGATTACTAACAAATGCAACTACATTACTACATTGAGATAAAATTTATCAGTGAATTAAATCCTACCAAATTATACACAGTCAGTTACTACCAGTGGAAGTATCTGCATACCCACTGTGACAGTCACAGGGCACAGAGCCCAAAAACACCCACCATTTTTCCTGCAAGGCTAGAGTTTAAACTCTGGCTTTAAGCTACACATCAAAATTAAATGTCCCATTGCACATGCTCCCTGTCTCTTCTCCGCAGGTCTGGCAGGCCTACAAACTGACTTTCCCAAATTAGTCCTCAGGTGCTGAGGTCTTCTCTGCCACAAACCCTGCACTGGGGCAAGGTGTGGAAGGCAAGGCAAATAAATGACGTGCTATTCTACAAAAGTTGAGTGAAATTTTAAAAAAGGATGCACACATCAAACACAGGATTTTTAGGGCACTGATAGTATTCCATAAGTAATGGTGGATACATGTTATGTATTTACCAAAACCCACTCTTTTATTTTTTGGTAAATATATTACCTTTTCTCCAATCATCCAGGCTGAAACCTCTCAGTTACTTTTGACTGGCCCCTCCCTCGCTCATTCTCCTATAAACCCTAACTCAAGCTACAGGTTTTAGTTAATTCATCATTTCTAAGAGACAATGCATAAGTAAGAAGAGAAAGGGAAGGGACCTTCTGCTCAAGCTTTCAATGAGCCTCAAGGCAATCTAACATGCAAAGTTTATTAAATAAAATGATAATGATAAAGAAATAAAAATATGAAAGGTATTATGCAGTTTCCCAAAAGGATTTAAAGAAACACGTGGAGAAAATGAGGACGTCTATTTCAGAACGGACAGCAAACACACGGTGATATCAGCGAGACTCTCCGTCTGCAGAGAAGGTCCGTGAACAAGGCAAACAGCTCTTGCACTGAGTCAGTGAGCAGATCACAGAGTTGGGCCACTGTCAGATTTAGAAGATACCTACACATTAAGTTAATGGCTCTGAGCTTCGCCCTGTGAGCAGCTATGAGTCACTGAAGATTCCAGAACAGGGACTTCACGGCGAGAACCACAACACTGTTAATCTGGCAGAAGCATGTGCCAAGCATGAGAAGGTCAAAGCGAGGAGCGGAGGCCACCGGAATTGTCACGGCACGGGACAGTGACAATGTCAGGGGCATGTAGTATGCTGGGCTGCAGGGAAATGTGGGTGAACGAGCAGAGGGACACCTAACAGGAGCATGAGCCTACAAGGGGGTCAAAGGGTGATAGTGGGGTTTCAAGCCTGGAGGGCTGCCGGAAAGACAATATGGTTAGCTAATATGGAAATCAGAGGAGCTCAGGGATAAGGGCATTTGGAGCCCAAGACACAGCTGCTGTAAGCTTAGTTATCACCAGTTAGTTAAGCTTTTAAAAAGAAGTTCAAGTACACTAAGTCAAATGTCATCCATACAGCACAAACTACAGTGCAAGTGGCATGACATTGAGAAAGGGACGCCTCACCCCAGAGAGCGATGGAGAGAGACGAGCACACTCTCAGCGCCACTCTCGGTGCCACACACACACAGTCAGCACAATGAGTTTTGCAGAGTTAAGAAATCTGAAAAAAATGTCCTAAGCTACGTCTGCACACATCATTACCTCCCTCCAATCGGGGTTAAAGAGGCTTTCATGTAGAGCTGTTTTCCTTTCTCACTTGTCCTGCTCATCCTTCCTCCTGATGATCAGGCTTGGTTAGACGTGTGATGTGTAAAACGTCTTCAATCTAGCAAGCTTGCTATTACTTTTGCCAAACATTTTCCGTTTCCTGTGAAAACCTGGACAACAGAAGCAGCTCCGAGGATAAAGGCCCTTGCTGCCAGGCCCAATGAAGTGAGTTTAATTGCTGGAGCCAACACAGTATAACTGGAAATTCTCCAGATAAGTCCTTGAAAATAGATGTAACTGTTGCCCCGCTAAAGTACATGAGGAAACCAAGACGGTAGGAGACTAATCACACAGCTAGAACTCACGCCCAGCTGAGCGTCCACATCCAAACCCTGCGTGTGCTCACAGGACGCTATAATATCCCATGCGAAGTGCCTGGCAGTCCCTCCCATCCATCTTACATGCACCAAGAAATGGCACATGGAAAGCAACGAAGGGTACAGAAATCTAAAACTCCAAATCTCAGGTCTACCTGGAGTAAACTACCTTCCTACTTCTAAGTAGAATCAGCACTGAGAAGAGGTGACGTGAATGTATGGCAGAGAACAGGGTCAATGCGAAGCCTTCAACACAAACAGAAGCCTTCTCTATCATCGCCAGAGGAACAACGGACCCCACACACATTAGCATTCTGTACTCCTAGTCACAAATCCAACAGGGGCATCACGTAGATCAATACCTGTACACTGGACAGTTTGAAAGCATAAACTTCAAAAAACATTTAAAGAAAAGACAAAAAAAAAAAAAAAAAAAGGTCAGGAAGAACAAACAAACAAACCAAAAGCAGCAAGAATGCCCTATCAATTAATCTATCAGCTTTGCTTTCCCATCGTATCACCACTGGGTGAATTTAGGCTTGCTATACGCTTATAAAATACCTCAGTGATTACCAAAACTCAAAAACCACAGCCTGGATCATTTATGATAAGTTTGCTACTCTCCTTGTTGGGACAGGGTCTCACTATGTAGCCCTGGCTGGCCTGAAACTCATTATGTAGACCAGGCTAGTCTCTATCTCACAAAGATGTGCCTGCCTCTTCCTCCTGGGTGTTGAAATTAAAGGTGGTACTGTCTCACTTTCCTCCTCCTCCTCCTCTTCCTCTTCTTCATCTTCTTTTGGTTTTCTGAGACAGGGTTTCTCTGTGTAGATTTGGCTGTCCTGGACTCACTCTGTGATCTGCCTGCCTCTGCCTCCCAAGTGCTGAGATTATAAAGGCGCCACCATGCCCAGCCTCTGTCTCGCTTTCTTACAGCAGAGTAGCAGGCTAATACCAAGGAACTATTTAAATAAAAACTCATGAGGCAAAATGAGGCAAAACATTTTAAATTAAGTATTCAAGCCATAGAGGGAAGTTTTACAGGTTCATTAGAAGATGTAAAGCAGAAGAAATGTGCGTTTAAAACTCATTACTTAGAAAACACAACATGTAGCTTAGAAAGTAATGAATCATGCCAAGACAGAGAGCAGTCCAGTGTTTCCCTACAGCTTACCTTATTAACAGACTCTGACAGTCGCAAGTCAGTGTGAGGCCTAATATCTAACTGCATGCTGTATGTACGAAAGCCATCCTGTTAGATATACAGAACAGTCTCCTAAGTCACGATTGCACTTAAGAATTGCATTCAGAGAGCAAAAAGCCATCTCCTGCGTCCTTCCCAGTTCATGACTAGCACTACCTGCTGAAAGCTGCAGTGTGCACACAGGAAACTCTGCGCACAGTGCGGATCTTGTGAAGATCACGGGAGGCTGCCTGTGCATTCTGAAATGCTACAGAAGTCTAATTGGGCTTGCTTTCTTTCCCCCATACCAGATTCAGAGAACAGTTCCTAACTGGTGGTATTTTAAATTTCAATCTCATGTAGCAAATGTTTATTTATCGTGCTATTCAAGGTTTCTGAAGCACACATTTTGGCTGTGTGTGTGTGTGTGTGTTTAAACAAAATGCTAGAAGCAGATAGTCAACTGAGAAAAGCAAGAAAACAGACCTGTGAGGACATGCAGTGGAATGCGCGTGGTTTGGCTGGGGTGTTCTCAATCAAGAACAAATTATACCACATAATGACTGGAAAAGTTAATTAAATCAACTTAACCAGCAACTTCAATAACAAAACGTTCCTGTTTATTTACTTTTAATCAGGAAATGGGCGGAATCGAAAATACACACTCTATATTCACTTGGTTCATACGTCTTGATATCTGAAGTAAATCTTTTAACTGTCTGGTTACAGACTCAACGTCAGAGCAATTGCGAAGAAAGTGTAAGCCCCTGGGAACAGGCACAATCACTGTGCTCCCTATTGTGGCATCACAGTGATTCCAGCTTTTGTGAAGGAGCTCAGGGTAGGTATGTGAGCTGGGAAGAGCTCAGGGCAGGCATGTGAGCTGGGAAGAGCTCAGGGTAGGTATGTGAGCTGGGAAGAGCTCAGTGTAGGCAGGTGTGCTGGGAAGAGCTCAGTGTAGGCATGTGAGCTGGGAAGAGCTCAGGGTAAGAATGTGAGCTGGGAAGAGCTCAGTGTAGGCATGTGAGCTGGGAAGAGCTCAGGGTAAGAATGTGAGCTGGGAAGAGCTCAGGGTAGGTATGTGTGCTGGGAAGAGCTCAGTGTAGGAATGTGAGCTGGGAAGGAGCTCAGTGTAGGTATGTGAGGTAGGAAGAGCTCAGGGTAAGTATGTGAGCTGGGAAGAGCTCAGTGTAGGTATGTGTGCTGGGACGGAGCTCAGGGTAGGTATGTGAGCTGGGAAAAGCTCAGGGTAGGTATGTGAGCTGGGAAGAGCTCAGGGTAGGTATGTGTGCTGGGACGGAGCTCAGGGTAGGTATGTGAGCTGGGAAGAGGTCAGGGTAGGTATGTGAGCACTTCTAAACTATAATGAAAAGGGTAGGTGGGTAGACAGACAGTGGACAGCCAACAACATCAACATCCACCACAGGCCTGCACACACCAAGCACCAAGCTCTGCAAGGCTGCCTGCCAAAAGCTTTAACCCAAGCCACACAGGACTGCAGGCCATACACTGATCTGCCTGACAAGAAGGCAGAACTTGGAGGGAAGGAAGCGTGTGGGCACGGAGGGAGCAAGCAGTACAGAAAAAGCACAATCCCAGCCTTCCACGCCCCGAACAACAGCTCTGATACAACAGAGATCTAAGCTCACTGGTGAACACTGGGAAACTCTAGAGGAAATGATTAGCATTTACATAAACAAAGAAAAACATTCATTTTTCTATTATGTCACCACATAGCCCAAACAGACCTCAAACTCACAATTCTCCTGCCTCAGCCTCCTAAACGCTAAGATTACAATACAAACTTGCTTGGTTTCACTGGCCTTGTTGTTTTGTTTTGTTTGTTGTTTTTCAAATGCATTTGCTTATTTTTTCTGGAATCAATCTGTTGGGTGGAAATCCGGTTTTAAAAACAATACTTAATTTTTCTTTTTCTTTTTGTTTCATTGAGTTTCCTATTGTCCCCAAACAAAAAGCAGTGAATTCCTTAGAGGATCAGGAATTTTGAAAAACTACTCTGGGACGGATCTCATTCAGACATGTGCCCCACAAACGTGACTAGTATTTACATCCATGTGGGACAAGACTTGTGCGAGTTTAGACAGGTTGTGGGCCTCAGGGGCACAGGCTGATGAGATAAAGAAGACAAGAGTGTGAGTGGTTTAACAGGCCAATGATTATGTCAAGTATAGGACTAGCATTAAGACTGTTCTTTCTCTGGCTAGTTTTTGCTCTAGGCCTCCAGGCCACTACTGGGTTCAGGTTAATAATGTTCTAGTCACCCTCAAAATGGTTATGAGGAGAGTCTATGGTCAAAGCCTATGGAAAACCCCTGGAGTATGAGTCTCAATGTGGGAGCATCCACAGAGGCAACAGCATCTTTGCCACGAGAGACCGCTGACAGGCTCTCAGGCAGGACAGCGGCTTCTCACACTCCATGTGGCGCAGCAGCATACTCTATCCACCTGCGCTGTCCCTGCATTGGGAAAGACCCAGATTTCCTGCTGCGCACTCACACTCACATGCCATAAAGATAAACAAAATTGCTGCTTTATGAAGCTTAATGCAGATAAAGTGCTTATTCCCGTAAAATTAGTATTAAAACTACCAAATAGCCAGCCCTTTCCATACTGCTTCTGTTTATAAAGCAAAAAAATTAGCTTAAGTTTAATAAACTCCAGAAAAAAAAAAAAAAGGAACAAGATAGCATGCTTTTGAAGTAGAATATACTTTCTGTAACACTGGATGACAAGAGACAAACATTCAAGCTATTAAATAAACACGAGGCCTGGGCTTAAATGCCACAAATAAAGGGAGCAATGCAGACACATTTTTACACACATACAGGTGAATTCATTATTTTAACTCAGATATAACTATATTGATTCAATGGCCTGCAAGACTGACAGCCAGCTCCTCCCTGTGGCACAGTCCATAACTAAAGGCCTGCAGAGCTGGATCCAGGCTGGGCACACACGGATGGGCCCACAGCAGCGGCCAGACTCCTCAGGAGCACCTGTCCTCAGGGCGGAAGGCTCTCGGCTTATAGTTAGCTCACCCTTCAATTGCACATTTAAAACAACAGCAAGTCAACCTAGTAAAATCTTTCTTGGAACATATAAATTATAAAACCACAGAGAAGGAGACAGAAGCTTGGCTCAGACACCTCAGTGAGCTGGGTCACACAGGACCAGAGCTGGGGGCTGGGCCAGCTCATTCTTCCTAAGGGTACACAGAGAGGCAGAGTGCAGTCCAGAGAGAGCATGGCTGGAGCCTACAGAAAGCCAAGGCACTAATGGCCGACCTTGTGGGAAAGCCTGGGGAGGAAGAGATGTCACCATGACCCTTCAGCCTGGTTTTCCCACTTGGGGAACAGACGCTGGATTCTACAGTCAGTACTCTATGCTTGGACTGAAATGCCTCTCAATATTTTGCTTAAAATTTAAAAAGAATTGGTGGCTCTGTGCTATCTCCGAAATCAATTGAATGAATTGAATTTACAGAACTAACAATGAAGTTCATGGACTTAAAATTTAAAAATCCAGTAGACAACTTTAAATTTGGGGTGGGGGAAACCCTGCCATAAATTGACAACTTCTGTGTTATTTTGACTAGTATAGACTTTCCAGCTGAAATGTAAAGCATTTTTAACTTCTAACCAGGCTAATCAAGATGATATCCAAAATGCCAAAACAGAAATTCCTTTTCATAAATAACCTATCACAAATCACATCTTGATTTATACTCTGAAGAAAACAAGCAGTTTGAGTGCCAAAACAGAGATTCCCAAAGCCTGCCTGCCCTGTACAGCATCCTCTCTGGCCCGTGTGAGCCCCTCACAGAACAATCACTGGTCCAGATGCCTATGCTCAGCTCAGGGGATGCAGAGAGCACAGCACCAACTGTGGCGTGGCCACAGGGAGCTGTGAGACCACTCACCATTCGAAGTGGTGCTGGAGGCCACGGCCTTCTCACTGACGTCTGTTCTTGTGGGACACTTGGCGATGGAATTCTCAGCTTTCTTCCTCTCAGTGGCTGTGGAGCTGTGGGACTGGGCCTCCATAATGTCTTCTCATTACTTCAGCTTGTTTCTCGAAGAAATGCCTACAAAACACCACAGTGCCATCAAATTCCCAAAACGGCAGAAGGAGAAACCTTTGCTCAAAAGCCCTCTATATCTTCTACCTGAGGAAAGACCTAAAGCAAAACCGGAGTGACATTTCTCCAAAGGTTTTTCTAGTGAAACGCTTGGTGGATATAATATTAAGGAGTCACATGTATTTGAGTTTTCATATTCCCTAAGTGATCCCAGCCTTTACTATCTGCAAAGTAAAACAGAGCAGCTCACAATGTAGACATTTCCCCAGTTCCTCCTGAGTATTTGTTATCAAATAATCTAAACCAGTGGTGCTCACTCTCCCTAATGCTGTGACCCTATAATACAGTTCCTCATGCTGCAGTGATCCCAAACCATAAAACTGTTTTTATTGCTACCTCATAACTGTAACTTTGCTACTGTTATAAATTGCAATGTAAATATTTTTTGGAGATTGATGTTTGCCAAAGGGATTGTGACCCACAGATTGGGAAATGTTGGATTCTAAACACTTCAGTTTTCAATTATCCACAGCATAAAACCCAAGTGTCACTCTTCCCTTAAGCCACGTCTGCACAGTCCTCTTCAGGTGGTCACCTTTATAGGAAGGAGCACTAAGAGAACATCTAAGTCAGAAGAAAGCTTGAATTACAATAAACTTATTTTTAATAATTTATTTAATTTTAATTTATGTGCATTGGTGTCAGGGTGTCAGATCGTGGAGTTACAGAAAGTTGTGAGCTGCCATGTGGGTGCTGGGAATTGAACCCAGGTCCTTTGGAAGAGCAGGCAGTACTCTTAACCACTGAGCCGTCTCTGTGGCCCCATAATTAAACCCCTCCCAGAGCTCTCAGTCTGGGGTAACTCAGCCAAGTAGACAGTGATTTCTATTCTTCCACTGAATTGCCATGCACTCCCTCCCCCCCCCCCCCCCCCCCCCGCCTCCTGAGACAGGGTTTCTCTGTGTAGACTTGGCTGTCCTGGACTGGCTTTGTAGACCAAGGCTGGCCTTGAAGTCTCAGAGATCCACCTGCCTCTGCCTCCCCCAGGGCTGGGATTACAGGGGCACACCACTGCCACCACGCCCAGCTTGCAATGCACTACATCCAGGCAACCTGTGTTCTTTAAGTTTTCTGAAAAGGAAAACATTAACTCATTTGGCATAATTTCCTAAGCAAATAAGACAACAGCCCAGCCCTTCATCCCACAACAAAAAGCCAAAAGCGAAGGCTGAGGTCACTTAGAAAACATGGAAACTCAACTACAGGCGAATTCAGTTCCTCTGTGTTTCACGAGCTTCCCTCATGGGACAACAATCCCAATGAATCACTCCTCCGTTTTCACTCTGGTGCATTTTATTTTTACACTCATGTTCTGACCTACAAAGAGGACCAAGACGAAAAGTCCACACAGCCATGTTTTCTTCAAGTCTCCAGATTGCAACACTGATGGTAGGCCCTTCGTCTGTCTAGTCATCTGCTTATTTTTATACACGTAGCAGACGCCACAAGGTTCAATCAAAACAGTGATTAGCGAAATAAAATAAGCAACTGTTTAAGTGGCAAAAGCGAAAACGCCAGAGGATATATGTTTAGTCAGCTTTCACTCGGGTTTGTAAGGGAACTGTACAGTTTGTAACAGACACCACATTCCCCCTTGACCTGGAACACAAGCCATTCGATTATGGCCTGGGTACCAAAGGCTGAAGACACAACACTGGGGCACCAACTCTTCCGCTAACTTCCATCTTCTCCAAGAAAAGCTACTGTCATTCACCCTAAAAAGTCTTGTAGAATAAAAAGGAAAAAAAAAAAAGATGTACTTATCAACTGTAAGACCCACTCTGAATTGAGAAGCATATTTAAATAGCACAATTAAAAACAAGAACAACACAGCAAGGGCTGGACAGCACCACACAGACTACCTAAGGCTGCCCCAGGAGCTGTCCAAAGCAAACGGAGGCAGCCTGTGCTCACTCTCACTTGATATCAACTCTGAAAGAAGCATTTTTCTTCTTGAGAAGAAATCAAATAGCTAAGTCCTTCTTCCTAAAGAAGGAGGGAAAACACTCTTTAGCTCAGAAATAAGGGCATTTAATTTCCAAGAAATCGTAGACCCTCCAAAACCTTTCCATAAGCCTCGATTTTTAAAAACCTCTAAAGATAAAATGTCCAGAGTTGCTTGTGTTTCTAAGGAAAAACACCTCAGAACAGGGGCCTCAGGGGTACCTCCATGGGGAAAGGCACTTGCAAGCCAGACAACCGGAGTTTGATTCCTGGAATCCACCTACACAACAGAGGGAAGAGAACCAACCCCCAAGTCAGCCTCTGACTGCCACAGGCACAGCAATTCTCTCTCTAAACTGACTTCGTGTGTTTATAAGCTGAGGTCATGCTCCACAGCCCTGTCTGGCTTCAACTCCTCAGACTCATCCTCAGTCAGGCCTGCACCACCACACCCTGCTTCGGACATCAATTTCAGCACTCAGGAGGCGGAGGCAGGAGAGTTTCTGTGAGGTCGCAACAGTCTGGTCCACATATAGAGTTCCAGGCTCTCCAGGTCTACAGTTGGCCACACTTTCTCCAGCTAACAAAAGAAAGACTGAGGACACCGTAAGACCAAGTCAACCCAATCCATACCGCTACTCCCACAGTTCCCCTGGGCAGCCACTGGTACAAGCCATCAGTATACACTGCTATGTCCTTGCTAAAGGAGCCAAACCTCCAGCACAGCTCCCAGCACAACGCATCTGTCATGGAGAGCGGCACCTGAGAGCCGGAATCCGAGGAGCACTAATCGCCAAGATCACTTCAGCTTCCCAGTAAGAGGTCTCCATTTACTTTTGTTCTTTGCTACATATATCTATGGGAGAAGATCTCATCAACGTCCTAACTATAGGATGAATGAAGTGTATGCATCCCAGAACACTGAGTTCACAGCCCATACAGACCTATCCCAGCTCCAACTGTAATGATAGAGAACTGCATCTAGAAAAGTCTTTGCTGAGCACCCATCTCCCCAATCCAGACTGGAAGCCTCATGAGGGGCAGTCGCCTATCCTTTCAACAACTAATACGCATGCAAATGTTTATTGGGTGAACAGAAGTTCACATCGGGGCCCCATGACTTCTAAATCTGCTGTGGTCTTGAATTGTAAACATCCTTGAGCTAGCTACACTTTACTAAATGGTTCATCAAAAACTGGTAAATTCTATAGAAAAGCTAAAAATATATTTTTTTTTTAACCAGGAATCCTTACTCAAAGCACCCGACCCTAGACACCTCCAATGCCATAGCCGTCTCCTCCAAACCTGACATACAGTTTTCTTAGCTGAATCTGGGCAACTGCAAAACGGAAGCATAACACACAAAGGAACCAGATTGCATCCCATCAAGAGATGAGGGTCCCAGTGAGAATAAACATGTCACCGAAGTTGCTTAGTAAGGCTGAATTTTATGCAGTTGTTGGGTACCCCTTCAGGCAAGAAACTTCATTTTAACAAAGCACTAACCCTCCCAGACCTCGGCTCAGCAGACAGGCTCAAGCGCCAAGAGGCACCGCCTGAAAGCTACTAATTAATGGTCTTGGAGGGTACTAATTCCTACCCCTGTTTGAAATAGATTTTTTAAAAACTAAGCCTTTGGTAACTTAAAGAATCTCCCCCTTCTTCTATTTTGACAACTTATTTTTGGATCTCATTAATTAGCAACTAATTATTTAAGTGTAGTCAATGCTTGGTGTAGGGCTATAACATGGCAACTTGCCAAGGCACACATCTGCTTCCTGTATGGCACTGTGAATTATATCAGCTTATTTTACTGATAAAAACACAATTTTATCCTTGTCACAAAGAGAAAGCTTTAGTACCACGGATGCCCACACCCCATCTGAACGTTGAAATGATGACTACTTCTCCATTCAGGGTGGCTCTTTCATAGGGCATTAAGGGATTTGGAAACACAGACCAGAGTTGACACCTGCTGGAATGCTAAATTGTGGCAGGCTGGAGCAACACCCTGTATCCTACCTTTAGAGCCTAGAGTTCCTTAAGCAATAAAGCACAGCAATGGGAACATAAGAGTGGAGGAGGGGTTAACTCGCGTCAAATACTTTTGACACATGCCACTCTTTTTCAGCTTTGGATGAAACCAAGACTTTCCTCCTGAGCCGCTGTGCCTGTTTACAATCTAGCCTATCCTCTTCAGCCTTTGACCACTGAAACATTACACAGGCAGGAGCTCTGACAAACCACTTGGCTTTTTCTGATTTTGGTGGGTTTTGTTTGTTTGGTTTTCTTTGTTTTGTTTTTTGAGGTAGGGAAGCAGACATCTAAGTCTGAGTCCTAGCAAAGGGTCCGGCAACCAGCCACATCGCAGGTCTTAAATTTCACAGGTAAAAGAAGAAGAATAAAAGTTCTTTCCTGGAGGCAAAACAACTAAGTCTTTTTTTTCTTTTTTTCCATTCAACTACCCCAAACCTTTGGATATTTCCCAGAGGTCAAAGTCCAGAGCCCAATTAATTTCAGACCCTTTTTAAAATCTACTCCTTCCTCCTCTAGCAATTTGGCTGCAGGTACGTCTTTTCTTTCTAACCTCCCCTAAAAGTGGCTATAAAGCCTTCCTGAAGACACTAGGAACAACACTTGTAGCGTTTGTCCACTCTAAAATGATGGGAATTAAAGGTAACACTTACCAAACCTGAGAATTTTGGAGGTGGGGAGACACTATGTTTCCAAAACACTGTCTCACAAATGCCTCAAGCCCTCTCAAAGAGTAGCACCGGGAAGAGGGGCTGCCTCACACTGACCCACCATCTTCAAAGAGACAGGGCCTTTTACCACGGGGATTCTTTTGAGTAGGCTGTGATTGCTAAGGCCCTTTTAGACTGAAAGCTTTTTTGGGGGCTGGGGAAGTTCTGTTCCAGACACATGAGACTGGAGCAAAGTCTGTCTTTCACACCTTTAGCCACTTTTACCTCTCTGAGTCTTAATTTCTCCTCAGGCGCTGTTCTCCAGTGCTGCTGGCCACGTGGGCTCTGTCACCTGTGCCTTCGCCCATTGTGGCGCCCTGGCTGCACGTCAGAGCCACTGCAGCTTTGGCATCTAGAGCTGCTAGAGAAGGCTGTCAAGCCAGGGAGAGTTAAAGGAGATGCTGCAGGCCAGGCAGATGGCCTGAAAGGCCCCGAGGAGACTGGCCCAGCAGCAGGCTTCACCCCAGTGCTTCGGCAAGCCATACAGGTGTCCCTTATCAATTAGTTGTCCTGCTTTTCAGGAATATTTGCGGGCCCTTGCAAACTCCCTCTACAGCTGGGCCAGCAGAATGCCCAGCAGGCAGTTGGGAGGGGGTTGTTGCATCCACACAGTCTGAACTAGCTGAATTCGAAGAAGTGGTGTGTGTGTGTGTGTGTGTGTGTGTGTGTGTGTGTGTGTGTGTGTGTGTGTTTTGCACTATAACAAAACATTGGGGAATGCTTGAAAAATCTGCAGGAAAATAAATATGTTAATTCACTAAAACCTCTATTAACCTGACCCCCTTCCGAGGCTGCCTTAAATAGATGCAGGCGCTGCGAATGGTCAAGGCAGACACCTGGCCTCACTGTCTCTCAGAAAACCCTCCAAGCAGCTCAACCTTAACCACCACAGAAGCTTCCTGTTACAGTAAAAACTTTTTAAAATCCCAATTCTTAAACCTGCAAAGACCAGCCTCTCCCCTTACAGTTCTCTGCAGTAACACCTCCAACTGTAGGTATTCGGGGTTCCTTAATGATTAGAACCCTAGCATTCCTGTGAAGAAAGCACCAGTGCAGGCTAATGCCAGAGTTTAAAGTGACAATTGAACTGCAGTCTAGGGGTGGGAAGCTGCTGCAGACTGGCACACTGCAAGTACCTAAGTCCTTAACCCAGTTGCTTTTACTGTTGTGTTACTCTAATGCACTGTTGGTTTTTTTCCCTTGAATCCTTTTAAAGATTCAAGACAACTAAGCTGAAGGCTGGATTGATGATAAGCCTATCGGTTTCTCAGATTCGGACACAGGCACTAAAAGCCAGAAAGAAAAGTCATTTCAACGCCAACAGGATGGGCAGCACCGAGAGCAGGCCGAACTTGAGAAACTACCCGGTGTAGTAGTTCAGGAGTCTGCTGCTCCGGGAGAAGGAGGCTTTTACTCACACCTGCCTGTACACTGTTGAGCTGAATGGCCTCCCTCCTATGCTAACGTTTCCAACTTCCACAATGAGGTGGGCTGAGAAGGGATGGGGGGGGCCTTCCGCTCCAGCCATCACTGAAGAGTGATGGTTCTCTCATCCTCTGCTACCAGAGCATCAGCAGCTATTTCGTGCAAGGAGCAACCATGCTCCTTTTAAATAGGAAAAAAATCCTATTTAATATTTATACCTTCCTGGAGCTATTAACTAACCCATTTCCTAAAGAAAATAATTCCTTCAGAGAGAACTTTTTTTCTCCATCATGAAGGACAAAGCTAATGCTGATTTTTAAAAATTCTTGATCAGTTTTGGAAGTGAGAAATAGTCTTGAGGTTCAATGAGCAAAAGACAGAGAATTTAGCCGTCTCGTGTAATCACGCTGGAAAGGAAACATAAGAGGTCGATAATGTGCTTGGGTTTTCTCCTGTTCAAAACCTTTCTGAACCTAAAATCAATTAGTTATGCATAACCTCTGTGACACACCAACAGTTCCCAAGATTTCTAAGCTTCCCGCCCCTTCCTGTCTGCACCCCCTTTCTGCAGAAAAGGAAGCCCCACTTCATAAGTTCACTAATGTTTAACTGCAATACTTCGTAATATACAATTATTTCACCTTTATAGGATTACTTTTCCCAAGGTCAAGAGAGCAGAAAAGCTCATCTGTAAATAAGAACGCTAGAATCTATCCAAGATGCCCTCTGGGAAGCCAAGGGACCTCCAAACCTGCTGTTTATTTTTCCAAACACCCTACCTTACATCTCTGAGGCTTCTGCTTGTAGACAAGCAGCATTCTGATAGACATCCCAAAATGGAACTGCTCTAAGAGAGAAATAACTGCCTGGATTCGGTGGGTTTGGCTCTCATAAATTAGCTACATCTAAACCTTTAAGAAAGTTATACAGTTAACTTCAATCAGTGAAGAGACTATTCAACATGAAAGAAACCGTTGTTATTACACCTGAAATCACAAAATGACACGTTTGGGCCTTTCCTGGTGTTGATGTAAGGGAAAAAAATCACCAGTTATAATCGCGGCTGCCAGGGGTATTTTATAACGAACATTAGAGGGGAGTATGAGGTCTCCACTTAATACTCATTGCCACTTCTGAACCCCTCACAACTCTTACCACACCAGCCTCCTGTGTTTTGGTTGAGCTATGCAGGGGGCACAGCAGATGCCGTGAGAGAAGAAGCAATAACGGGGAGCAAACTGACACCCAGATTTCCTGTGCATTAGCTAGGTCCAGACCTCTCCTCCCAAAGGAAACCACATCTGACTGTCTATATCGGTCTATAGATGATATTGTGTAAACCGCCCTCCCACTACATCCATGTATATCACAAAACCCCGAGTGCTTCACTGAGGTCTGAAAGAATTAAGCATGTTTGCAGAGCAGCAGGGGGAAAAAACCTGCTACTCTCACGAAACTTATATGACTTGACACTTCCTACACTCCTCTATCTTTACAATACAGCTGAAGGAGCCAGACCTTGTACTGCCTAGGAGTAAGAATTGACTTTTTTTGTTGCTGTTATGGTTTGAAACAGGTTTTCATGCTGTAGGCCATGCAGGCTAGAATTGACTAGGAAGCCCAGGCTCACCTGAAACTCCTGACAGTCTTCCTGCGTCAGCCTCCCAAATGTTAAGACTAAAGGCATGAGCTGTCACACTAGGCCAACAACTGACTATTGAGTCACACAAATGAGATGGATATTTAAGCATTGAAATCAGTCACAGATAAGCTAATGATACTCGGCTTGCACTCAAGCAGCACCACCTCTCCCCATTTCATCCTCCTAAGTCTTAAAGCTTTGAGAGTCAACTTTTAAGGACCCGTTCTCAAGCTTTGGGGATTTTTTTCAGACGTAGAGCCTACTTTAAACATTAATTAATTACCCCTGGGCCACTTATTCTCCTGTGGACTCAGTCTTCACTCTACACATACGTCATCCTAGCCGACAGCAACTGCCACGCGCACCCACCCGCGACGAGACTCTGCTGTGGAATTCCACTTGAGCAGCCACAGTTGGCACAGCAGGCCCTACCCTGAACTAGCATGGCCTGAGCCACGTGTCTGGCCAGTGGATTCCAGGTGTCCACACATCTCAAGCATTCTGGCTTCACTACAAAGCTGCTGGATGAGGTTTATCCACGCACTAATAAGTCTTTGGAGTGAATTATCCTTTTAAAAGAATATCACGAAATGTAATCAGTAACAGAGCTTAGCTGCCTCATTCCTTCATTAATAACGCTTGAACTTATCTTTCATCTAATTGGTGAGTTTTCAGGGTTTTTTAAAAAAATTTGACAGTTTATAACATAAAACACTCCTGCTGTCTTGTGAGGTATTTTATTCAATCTTCAAAAAAAAAAAGAAAAAAAACCTTCTTTAAAAATATGCAAATATGTTACATTTTTAAGCTATTTCAACAGGGACTAAGAATGGCATGGTACTTATCTCCTATTACTGAACTAGTTCTAGGACATAAAAATTACACAAGCACACAAATACATTGTGTCAATAGTTACTGCGGCACCACCTTCCCCTCCAGAGCAAAGCAAAGCCCCTCTAACTGTTTCAGGCCTGCAACCCATCCAATTTACTTCAGGTACAATTTAAATGTATAGCGCAGGCTACAACAAAACCGTGGGGGGATGCCAACAGGGTCCTTAAGAAAGTTTTCCTCTAAATCTCTGGAAAGGAGCTTTGAGAGAAAAGCAAGGATTACAGTCAGCTAGCAGGGAGGGAGGGGACTTACCTCAAGCCAGCCAAGCGGAAATCAGAGCAGTAATTCTACAAGCCGACAGAGTACACTTTCAAAGCTGGACTAGTGTGAAGAAGTGCTGGGCAGCATGGCCTGAAGGCAGCACTAATACACTGATGACTAATGGCTGGGCTAGGGCAGACAATGAATTTGGGCTGGAAAAGGAACAGAAACCATGCAGTACTTTGACAAATGGGCTTTCACGATTTCATTCATTGAATAACCTTTAAACACAAAATTGGCTTGGGTTCTCTTGGGAATGATATGACATGTTGCTGGACAATGATGTAAGTATTTTCTTTTTTAATTATGACTTGTACACAAAATGCTAGCACACCATATAAGAGGATATAGCTTATAGATACCACAGACATGGAACTCAATACAATATTGCCTTTCAGGAGAGGACCACAATGTCCCAGTGCCACCTTATTAACTATGTAATGGCTTTTTCATTCAGCTTCTTTAGAAAGCCATAGATTTTCTGAGACATTTTGTCGGGGTGAAATATACACAACCAGAACAAAAAACACTTTCAGGTGAAACACACACACACGCGCGCATGCGCGCGCGCGCGCGCGCACACACACACACACACACACACACACACACAGTTGTAGCTAAGAAATGTGCACAGTATTATTGTGCACTTAGTGTCTCAAATGGAAAAAGTCTACTTTTCAGGGGCTAGGCAGCGAGAAAGTGTGGTAAAACAAAGGAGAAAACACACAAAGTTTGCAAACAAATGAGCTCATAAAAACATTCCGCATGGAGCTTCTTTCCAGCAGCTCTCCTCCGTCTTCCCAACACAATTAGCTTCTCAGCTTAAAAACAATAAATTTGGCAATTTTAAAGGAGAGAATGCAATATGTAAAAAGTCTCTAAATGAACAAGCACCACTTCAGACAGCAGAGCCTTCAGCAGGCTCTAAAAACACAAGAAAAGGATCCTAAGACAGGAAGCTTAGTGAACTCATAAAACTGTTGCTGGAGCCAGGAACACATAGCATATTTAATCTGCAAACTGTGAGAGTCCACAGTGACTTCAGCAAGATCTGAGGCATGCCCTCAAGGTTTGCTGGGATCTGGGATTAGGGGGCTGATAAGAACCTCTACTGCCCATGGACATGTTTTTCTTCTGCAGTTAAACACAAATGCATGGAGACGTCTGACTGCTGCCTGGCATTGCTGCTCAGGCTATATAAAAGCTTTGCAGCTCCTTTTGCTGTCAATATATCAAAGTTTAAAAAAAATCATCAAAGTGTGAAATTTCATTTAAAGTCCTCACCAGTCTACAGCTCTATTTCAGAGGCCCATCAAATAAAAGTAAAGATGAAAAATACACTGAAAAGTATTTAAGAAAAGTTTGCAGCAGCACCCAGCCCTGTTGCTGTTGTTTATTGTCTGCCTATATTTGCTTTGAAAGTAGAACAGATCACTTTCCGTGTAGAAAAATGATAACATGCAGAAAAAAGCAGCTGACTCTCCCGGGCTCTACTGAGAAGACAACCTGAAATCACTATTAGAGAATCTTTTGCTTAATAAATACATACATGTGTTTGTTCTGTAGCCGTTTCAGCATTCTGATTGCCTCTTCATATAAATGTTGGCAACAAATTCCTTGAATCTTCCAAAACCAATCAGACCAACCTCAGACTATGAGTGCCAGAACGAAAACCTCCTTCAAAGAACTCTCCAGCTGGGGATTTACAACAATTGCAGAAGGAAGAAAAGTCTGACTTTTAAGATAATCTACTCTAGTCTAAAAGCATTAACATTCCATTACTAAGGTTTTGGTGAGCATTTCATGACTCACTGACTCAGGTCTTCAAGACTGGTCTTTCTTCGAGCATTACTGTCTCCATATAAGTGAGTGCATACAACAATGATCATTAAAGTGTTTCCTTTCATAAGCTTCCAAACTGTCCTCAGAACCTGGGGAGGGGAATGCAGCAAGCAGGATACCTTACACAGCACCCAGTCCTAAACGGCTAAACCCAGAGGAAGTCTGCACCTCTTACAGCATGCAGGTAATTAAGAAAATTTTGCTGGTTTCAAAACAAAGGAGAGTCCAACTTTCAGGCTTTGGAATCCAATTGTTAAATTATCAATTCTTTCATTAAGTAAATAATTAAATAACTCAGCAGAGCCATTTTTCATCCGTGCTGAATTTTCTCATTTCTGTCTGTTGGTCCTTTGCAAATTAGACATAAAATAAAAACTGTATGCATACCAGAGTTCAATCAAGGAGTACAAGCATGGAAAAAGCGAGGGGAATTGGTAGGCATTTGAGCTAAACCTGCCAGGCTATTAGCAATAAAGCAATCCATATCTTTTAAAGTGTTGCTGCCTGTGTGAAATTTCACCAGACACCTCTCACACTGAACTTATTCATGCATCTTAGACTAGAGGTTCCCAAGGCTGACTTTAAGAATTACATACCCTGAAAGGATCTCCCCTTAGGCGGAGAGTTTCTAATTAAATAGCTTTTAGTGTAAAATAAACTCTCGGCTCTGTATAAATATGCAATTTCAGCTAATTTAAATGTTATTTCATGTTTGTTTTAAGGTCTGACTATAATCTAACTGGCCACAGAGCTTGTGGACCAGACTGTTACAGCCAATATTTCTGAACATAAACAAATTTTGCAGATACTCTGCACAGTTTACATTGTTAAGACCGATCACTACTGCTTTAATATATCTTTTCAACTGAAATTCTGCTCCTGCTTTAGAAAAATGAAGTGATTCTGAGGTTATTTCACTATTTTAAAACATAGCATTTTCCTGCTTCAAAATAATCTTGACACATGTAATTAAGAAACTGTCAGACTATTATTAATTTTTAATTTAAAACCCAAATGAAATAATTACGGGAATCAATCAATAAGGCACCTATTCAAATTACAGAGCAATTACATAAATACTCAAAATTAATACTTTAGGCCAGTTCTTGAAGAATTCGGTCTGTAACTCGTGAAGACATCAAACAGTACAAGCTTGTGACATGAGGAGAATGACGGAAGGGTTTCCCCTTAAACAGACTAAAATGAGATTATTTCAGATGGCCTAGCACAACCCCCTTTCCCCCAGCCATGCCCAATGCTCTCAAGCTGCAACTCTTTTTCTAGAAGTTATTTCCACCAGACACATATTTCAAGAATCTAAAAAAGAAAGAAAAGAAAAGAAAAAAGAAAAAACAGCCTCATCCAAGTTCTGCACAAGATGGTTTAGAAAAAGGGAGCCTAATCAGTTGAATGTTCAGCGGAGTGCATGTGCTGGGCTGTAGAAAGCTGTAATTGAGGAGGAGAACGAGAGGAAAAGAGGTCACGAGGTGTTTTTTGGAACTAATAATATCAGTGGGGCTAATGGCACTGCCCCTGTATTTGCACAGTGGCCGGGCTCTCCATACCTCGGACTAAAGGGTTCTTTTACTTAAGGACGACAGTCCATCATTTCAAACTAAAGTGGCAGCTGGAAAATGTGGAACAGCTGGCATTGAGCTGGGAGAAAATGTTTTACATAAATATATGTACATATAAACTGGCAGAGGGCCATGAGCATTGTACCCAAGGCCAGAATCTATCTCAAAGTCTACAACCAAGTTGGGGGTGGGGTGGGGGGGTTAAATGTGGTGCAGAAAGCAGAAAACTTCCCTAAGTAAGAGAGATAGAGATAGAGAGACAGAGACACAGAGAGAAACAGAGAAAGAGACAGAGAGACACAGAGACAGAGACACAGAGAGAGAGAGAGACAGAGAAACCAAAAAAAGCCTAAGGAATAGCGTGGTACTCAAAAAGGCGCACTGCAGAGCACAGACACAAAGTCCACTGAAGGATACTAAGAAGCAAAGGCCTGGCCGAGTGTGAGGGCATGTGGCCATCTGCTGAAAAGTCGCTTCACCAACTACTCAAGTTTAGAATTAACTCCCCCACATGCTTGAGGCCCGCTGCAACTCCAGAAAGTAAGTGTCCCCAGCAAAGTACAGTGATCCATACTCAACTCTGCTCTGTGCACATTTGGTCTCTTAAGTGATTACTGCAAGGGCCACGGCTACTTTTCTTTCTTTCTCTTTTCTTTCTCCCTTTCTTTTTTTTCCTGCCCTACCTCTGGAACGGAAGACATAAAATTCCGAATCACCCACGACGGTATAACTTTCACTTTTCCTCTCCCATCGCGGAGGCGCGCCCTCCATCCGCTCAACCCGCACCCCCCACCCTCAGAAATGAAGGCGGGACCCAGGAGAGCCCGGCCGCGGCGACCCAGCGCATCCCTAGGCGAGCTGCGGATTGCGGCGGCGCGTGGAGTAGCTGCAGCTCAGGGGTCCCCATGCTCTGCGCAGCACTTGGAAAGGAGTAGGCGCGGGCGTCGCGGCTGCAAACTTGGTCCGCGCGCCTTCGGGCCGGAGGTCTGCAGCCGTTCTCTGCATCGCCGAGTCCAGACACTGAGAGCGCGCGGAAAGGCGCGAGCGCACCGCGTCCACTCGACAGGGCGGGCTGCGGGGGGCCCCCAAAACAAAGAACTTCGGGCGGGACGTACCTGCGGCTGTGGCTGTCAGGTCTCAAATCCACAGACCCGCGCCGGCGGAGCTTAGGGTGACCCGGGCTACCGTGGATGGCCGGGCTGATCGCAGTGTGCGGCCGCGGCGGGCATGGTGTGGCGCGGGCTAGCAGAGGAGCGAGCGGGCGCGGTGGGGAGCGGCGGGCGGGCGGACGAGTGTGCGGGCGCCGGCGGCGCGGCCCGGTCCGCTCCCTCCCGCCGCTGCAGCCCGCGCATCAGTTTCAGGGATCCTGTAATCTGATCCCTCTGAGTCACCGGCCCTGAGTGACAGTTCTGATTTGGTTCAACCGCGGGTGGGAGGAGAAAGAGAAAGAAAGGAGCCCCCGACCGTCAAGGCGACTTTCAGCAACCAGGGCCCGTCCAGGCCGAGCGCCCCGGTTGCAAAAGTTGAGCTCCGCTGCGCGCGGCCCTCGCGCTCCCCTCCGCGCACTCCTGCGCTCCTCCTCTTCCCCGCCCTCCTCCAAGTTTTCACAGATGTGGCCAGACTCTTCTCTCTTTCCCAGCTCCTTCTTCCCCTGCGCGCCCCCACCCCCGCCCGTCCCTCTAATTTCCGCCACTCCGGGGAGCGCTGGGTACGCGCCCAGCAGCGGACGCCGCCGCCGCCGCCGCCGCCGCCGCAGGGGGCGAAGTTGGAAAAAACTTAGGAGGACTGCTCGCCTTACTTTGCTTTCCCGCTCCTTCCAGGCTGCGCCCGGCGGGGTCCCGCTCTGCGCGCGGATCCCAGTGCGCTACGCTGCGGGCCGCACTGAGGCCGCGCGTCGGGCCGGGCAAGGCTGGCGCGGGCAGCCGGGAGCCACGCGCTCCACCGCCTCCGCCCCTCCCGGGTCCTCACACAGACACATCCAGGCCTGCTCCTCCTCTTCCCCCTCCTTGACCCCGCGCCCGCGCGGCGCGCCAGGCCCCACCCACCCGGCTGGAGGAAGGGGCCCGCGGGTGATGTCACCCGAACCCTCGGGGCCTGAGCTCCCGCGCAGCCGAGTAGCCGAGGATCGCGTGCTGCCCGGCGCTTCGCCCATGCTTTTTCCCTTCGCTTTCCCCACTTGGATCCCCTTCCTCCTCTGGAGACCTCTCTGATCACCACTGCCCCACCCCCCCGCACACCTCCTGGTACTTTTCCCTAGGCCAGCATGAAACTTCCTCTCGCGGGATGATGCTTTTGAAAGTTGAGGACTTTCCTCCCCCTTGCATTCATCTGCGTTTGGGAAGTGGAAAGTCTCTCCACACAGCCTGCTGTCCCCATGAGCCACTTTGCAAAGGACACAAAGACCCGAGCTGGGAGCTTGGACTTGAGCACTGAGTGCCTCTCCTTGGTTTCTTTTAAGAGACTCGTGTTCCTTCAATACGCAGTACCATCCTTCAGCCGGCCAGTCCACAAACATCTCTCTCCTCCCCTCAAGGTACTCACCCCAACCTGTAACTTGAAAGGGAGGATCTCGGGGGAGGAAAAAAGAAGAAAACCCGAGAGACACTCCAGAATCCCGGAGTAAGCACTCGGCCCACCTACCCAGCCAGGAGTGCCTTGGTGCTCAGCGCGCCTCTGTGGCGGCTGTCTTGAAGGCAGAGAGTGGGTGGATGAATAGCTATTCTAATTTGAAGAGCATTTTGAGATTCACATGCTTAACTAGAGGGGAAAAAATCTGATGGAATTGACAGTGGTGTTCCTTATTTGTTTCTGGTGACTTGTGGCATATCACAAGACAAAAGCACAAAGTGGCTTAAGCTTTCGGGGTAGAAACCTTGGAAATAAAGTAGGGCTCCAGACACTTCTTAGCCATTTTTTAAGCTTTCCCTCCACTAAGACACCCTAATAAACAAAAAGAAGAGGCTGGAATACCCTTCACTGATCTCTGAGTGCAAGAATCTCAGAAAACACGTGGAGCCCCAACTCTCCCTTCAATAACTGGGCACAGGCCCCGGGGGCATTCAATGTGCCTCTTTAGGCTCTGAGCCCGTCTATGGGCCAGTGTTAAGAAATACTAATCCTCATAAGTTCCCAGATGGCTGTAGATTTCCAGTGAGATCATACCTGTGAAATTATAAAACGATGTAGTGTGTGAGAACTATTTTCATTTTGGAATTGCAAGTTAGTTTGGGGCTTGTGCGTTTCTCTAGTGTACAATACATTGTTTCTGGTGTTCAGGACTTCTGCTGCTACTGCTGTTGTTGTTGCTGCTGCTGCCTTCGCTGCGAGAATGCAAATATTGCATCATGATAGTTTTCTCTGCTTATCCATTGGCAAAAGGGACAGCCCATAAATCAACAAACATAAACTATGTATTTTGACTTTTACATCTACCAGCCTCCTACCACGTTTTGAGTTATAAGTATCTTGATTTGGGTCTCTAACAAGACTGGAACAAAGAAAAGAAAAACTGTAAAGCTTCCGTCCATGCTATCAGACTCCTGTTAAAAAACCAAAAAGGAACTATGCTCTGCATCCTATGTTTTGACTTCCTCGCCTTGCATCCTTAGTAGAGATGGGCAGCTCTGATTTGCTGACAAACACCCATGTTAAGTGTACGTGTGTTGCAGAAATTGTGCAGAAGAAAATTGCCTTCCTGTGAGCTAAATAATAGAAGAGACTTTCAACCCATGTTAGTCTCATAACTCTTTT
Organism: Acomys russatus; assembly: GCF_903995435.1. Taxonomy (NCBI): domain Eukaryota; kingdom Metazoa; phylum Chordata; class Mammalia; order Rodentia; family Muridae; genus Acomys; species Acomys russatus. The sequence continues at coordinate 2,075,642 of NC_067139.1, read as the reverse complement.
GCCCAGGGAAATCTTGGGGTACAACTCCCAAAATGAAACAAGAGAAATTCTTAAAGGAGCAGTGGGCCTTGGAGCCTAAACCTTAAGTCTTTCACATCGCCTGCCTTCTATCCTGCAGAGGCTCCTACGTCATCTCCAAGACAGTAGAGGGTCTTCCATTGCAACGAGCAGATACTACATGTAAGGATGCATAGGGAAGAGACTTCCTCCAGTGCTGTCTGAATTCCATCCTTAAACTTTCACGTTCTGCCTTTTCTCATCAGCAGTCATTGCAAACACAAATGCCTTGGGAAATTTTAATGTCACAAGTCCTCTGTCTTAGTTTTTTGTCAACTTGACACCACCTAGAATCATTTGGGAAGAGGGATTTCAATAGAGAAAATGCTCCATAAGATTTGCTTATAGTGCATTTTTTTGATTACCAATTGATGTGGGCGGGCACAGCCCACTGTGGGCAGTGTTACCCTTGGCAGATGGTCTCAGTTTCTACAAGAAAGCAGGCAGAGCAAGCCATTGGGGGAAAAGCCAGTAAGCGGCACTCCCTCGTGGTCTCTGTTTCAGTTTCAGCCTTGAATTCCAACTTTGGCTTTCCTCAGTGATGGACTGTGATCAGGATTTGTAAATCAAATAAACCCTTTCCTCCCCGCATTGCTTTTGCCCATGGTGTTTTATCACGGCAACAAATAGGCTAACTTGAGACATCCACAGAATATTTAAACCTTTAAGATGGATTTATTTTCAAAAATGAAACATGAGACTTACCAACCCTCCTGTCAGTTTCTCAGTGGTGCTCTAGCAAGCTGGTAGGCAGTGGTTGGCTCAAACAAGGCCTGCACTAAACGTACAGTTCTGGGAGCCAGAATCCTAAGTCATAGTGTCTACAGGAGCAGCATTTTCCCGGAAAGCCATTCCTGCCCTCACAGGCTTCTAGTGGGAGCCCCTGATCTGCTACTCCTTGGCTTTCAGCCACTTTATTTATCCTGCCTACATCATCTTATGGGCATGAGAGCTGTGGCTTACACTCCTTCAATCTGACTTCCTCTTAAGTAAGTGCATGTGTAGCCTCGTTTTCAAAAAGATAGTAAGTATTCTGAAGGTTCTAGGCTTGGCATTTCTTTTTAAGGAGTAGTGGGCACAATTCAGTTTGACAACATTGTCCCCTGAGGGTTTATCTATTCGGAGGCTTGGTCCTCAGTGTACTGGTGTTGAGATGATTGAAACCATTAAGAAGCAGAACTTGTTTGAGAGTAGTGAGGCCATGGTAGCGGGGAGTCGCGGCGAAGGTGCCTTTGGAAGAGAATAAGTTAATGCTGTTATAGCCCTAGTTATTCTCAAGAAATCAAACTCATAAAAGAACAAGTAGAACCTTCCCGATGCACTGGTTTCCTGACTCACTCCATGTGTGTTCCCACCACATGACTGTCTGTCATGACACCACAGGTCACACTGTCAAAGACTCTCAATCTCAAACTCTCAGCTTCTGAACCTCTGCTGCATAAGCCCCTTTGATTTATGAAACATCCAGCCATGGATAAACTTTTAAGAACTATGTTCATTCATGTGCATGTGTCTATGTGTGAATAGCTGTATGCAGTGGGGTAGGAGGGAATGCCCTTGAGAGCCAGAAGAGGGCATCAGATCACCCAGAGCTAGACTTACAGGAATTTGCGGGCTGCCTGGGAAAGAGACTTGGGTCCTCTGCAAGAGCAGTACCCACTCTGAGTCACTGAGTAATCTCCAGCCCCAATAATTTGTTATAACAAAAAGCCGACGGATAATCGACTGGATGAAGGATCTGCAACAGAGAGGACAAATTTGAGCCTGAAAACAGCTTCACCTGCTCCTCTTCATGGTTTCTCCATCATATTTCCTGTCATAAGTGTTCTTGCCCTCACCAATTCTACATTTTTTTTCTTGTTGTATAGTTACTAGCTAGGAAATCACTGGGAAATCCCAGGACAATGGTTCATGGGCCGCTAGAAATTTCCAATTTCGAATGATGAAATTCCTGCTCAAAGTAACTTAAGCTAATTGAAAATGTTAAGTTTCTGTGTGTTGCTGACTAGAAAGTCCAGAAATGTGTCTGTAGGTTTCAGGCAAGGCAGGATCCAGGAGCTCTGTCTGTGTCAGCTAGGCTTTATTGTCATCTCTGGGCTCTACTCTCTCTCGGGCATATGATCTTGCTTCAGGCAATCAAGGAAAGTGGCCAGGGGCACATGCACTCTACATGGTCCACCTTACAGTTTGTGTTCCTTGCAGTGATGGCCTCCTCCAGGAGAATGGACCTACCTCTCTGCCACACAGGAGAGTAACTGCACACGGGCAGACAAGACGCACTTGCTTTCTGTATCACGTGCCCTTCACAAAGGTCACCATTGTCTTCCTGGTTTTGGCTAGATGGCCTTCTGTGGTATAAGACTGTGATACTGGGCTTTGCTTCAGCTGGTCCAGCAAGGAGATTTTGTGCTATGAAATGAGGCTTTCAGTCCATGTCTCCTCCACGACCCTCAGTGCGCTTATGGTCACACTAACACATCCTGCGAGTGGATAGCCAAAAGGATTCTCCTTGGGTTACACTTGATCATAAGCTTATTTTCTTTTTCCCCTCTTTTTTTTTTTTTTTTTTTTTTTTTTTGTCTTTCCCTATTTCTCCTCTTCCCCCTCCCTAACCTTTCTCCAAACTCTGTGACTTCCTGGGACCAGAGGAACACCAGCCAAAGGCTGTGCCAGCTGACAGTAAGAAAGGCAGGTAAATATCCTCTTTCTAGGCCTAGCTACCAGAAAGCCAGTTACGTGTTATGCAAAAATAACTACTAAGACACTAATGTTTAAGGATCAAGATTTGGGGATTCAAAGAGTGTCTACTGCTGTTCTTAGCACATGAGTGGGTTCAGGTAAACCCACATGTGAAAATTCAGCCAGAGCTGATCAAGCTAAGCTTGAGGTGCCTGTTGTCTCCAACCTTGCTGCATCCACCCCCAGGGCCACCCATGTCCTGGTCACTGGGATTCTATGTGCACCGTACCAGCCTGCATCCATTGCTGGGAAAGTTCTGATGAGCAGTGGACCGGGTCCTTTCCGGAACACTCTCAGGATGGGAGCCCTCCTACAGGTGCTGCAGAATAGAAGGGACAAGCTTCCTCGTGTCGCAGGGCAGCTTCCAGACAGGAAAATGCTTCTAAGGGCACTGTACATGGGCCCTTCTGAGGCCTTCTCACTCAACACTCTGGTAACTAGTTCTTCCATCTTCCTGGAACACTGGGATTATAAATGGAACCCAGATGTTGGCTATGTCCTTCTTCACCTTGGAGATGTAGCTATAATTGGCTTGGACTTCAGCCAATCCCACAACTTGGGAAGATCTAAAACCCTCTCTTTGAATTTCTGCTCACTTCAGCCTCTTTGGATGCTGAATGGCACCGAACTGTGCCCCACACAAAAGTCTCTGCCTGCCTCACAGGAAACTACTCACAGTGGGTATGAAGGAGTTTGGTAGATTTGGCTGTTGATTTGGGCATCTGGGGCATGAATTTTTCCAACCTGACCTTTCATAAATAAAACAGGCTGCCTCTGGATCTCAGGCAACGCTGTTTAGTGAGCGATGCGGTCCCCTGGCTGAGCACTCACATCTGTTGTGTGCAGGATTCGCCTGATTCTTCCCCCTTTAGGCTAGTGCTGGATCTTCTACCTTGGTGACCATTCCCTGTCCACTCAACAGCCATGCTCCACAGCTCTTAGATTCCCCAAATTGAGGACAATCAGAAGAGGCTTCTGGAATAAAAATAGATCCATACAATGCCATTCATTGTGTGGGGGTAAATTAGAAGTGTCTCCTGCCACAGCCTTGGCTCTTTGGTTGACGCAGTCTGTGTCACTCCCTACTGTCTTCTGGGAAACTTCAGTCATTCGGACAGCATGCCTCAGCACCAGCAAATTCTGTGTCCTCTGGTTTTGCCCTAAATAATCCACTTACACAAACTGTAGGTTTTATGGACTTTTTTTTCAAAACCAGGCTACAAAAGAAGGGATATATCACAGCCACCAGATCCAGCATCTCCCACTGGAATAGTTGCTGTTGGTCCTTCTCCATCCATACTTCAACTGAGTTATATTTATTCACTCTGCCTTTCTGTTAAGTACCTAACTCCACTAAGTTTTCATTTCTTAGGCAGAGAAATTTACCCCAGCTCACCAAACTGAGTATTCTGAGAGACTGTTACACACCAAAATAGAGGGGCCTTTGGGACAGTGCAACTTTCTTAGAAGGGGCTTTAGAACGACATGATCTAGTAGATCTGTCTTTTGAGTCCTACCCACTAACTCACCTCTTCTCACATACATCCCGTGATATGTCAATGTCATTTTCCCAATGAGGAATAAAATTCCCTGTGTTTTGTTACATAAGAACTGGGAAATAAGAGGGCCAAACACTTGGACAGGGCAATTTCAGGGCAAGTCATACTCAGCAAGCTTATGCTTATGCTTGAGAGGTATAATGTTCATTTGAAAAGGTTCTATCACAGCTTAAGTGCTGGGAGATTCTGAGGAGGGTCCCAGAGATGGGAGCCAGAGGGGAAGAGGAAGGATTCCAGAAAGCAATGCATTACCCCTTAAACAATTGCTGAGCCAGCCAGGATGTGTGGGACTTGTGAAAGGCTGGCATTTGCAGTGGTCATGAGAGACGCTTCGCCAGCACCAGATAGAATGTGGGGGTCTCAGAGAACACTAGCAGGAGACGAGAAGGATAAGCTATTGTACGTGGTTCAAACCTTTGCTTGTTGACACACACTGTTATGGAGGCATGCAGCCAAAACAGAAAGCATAAACCAAGTAGAGAACTGCTGTCCTTTGTCCACCATCCCCCTATCTTTGTTCATAGTGTAGAGCATAGGACTACATTTTTGTTAGTTAAATGTGTTCCTTAACAATTTCACAATGCATATGGTACATTTTGTTCTCTCTCACCACACTCAATCCAGTTTCCCTTGTAGAGCTATTATGAATCCCCACGTAGGTCCCTTTCTTACATGTCTTTTTATTTTGTTTTATGAGGAGCTGAGTTTAATCAAGACCATCTATATGACCACTGTTGGGTATATACTGTTAGTTCTATATAGCTGATAGGAATGACCATTCCTGCCCCCAAATCTATCAGAAGACAAACATTCAGCATGGAGGGATAGGGGCCTGTGAGCCCCTCCTCTATCCATGATGGATTTTTGACAAGCCCAAGTTTTGTATGTCCAAAGCAGGCAATGACCTGCTGTTATAAGATCATCGTTGCAACACATGCAATGCATGCATACATGCAATGGTTGAATCATGCCCTGATGATAACATTTCACATCCCTTCTCTATATTTTTTCAATTTACATATTTTTTTTTACTTTTATTGAATATGTATGACTTATACATCATGCACCAAAATCCCTCTCTTCCCCCCAGGAAAATAAAACAGACAAACAAAAAACCTTGTCACACAGCTTTTGTCCACATATGTTTACTTTCAAATGTTCATTGCTATGAGTCATGGGTCTGGTTGGAGGCCTACACTATTGTTACTGGATCTTCAAGTTGTTGCTGTGTGTCAAGGAGATTCTTAACCTTTGAATCTGCAGGTCCGGCTCCTTCATGTGTTCCAGCAGGTCATACATGGGGTAGATGTTGGGGTGTGGTCAACTCAGAGCCCTAGATCAGGGCCCACTCCCATGTCCTCAGGACAGAGACAGTTCACCTGTTCCCCTGTCATCATGGCAGGATCAGCTCACCCACTCCCATGTCCTCATGGCAGAGCTGGCTCACCTGCTCCCGTGTCCTCAGGTCAGGTCAGGGCCTGCTCTCCTGCTCCTGTGTCATCAGGGCAGGGCCAGCTTACCCGCTCCCCAGTCATCATGGCAGGACCCACTCTCCTGATTCCATGTCATCATGGCAGGGCTGGCTCACTTGCTCCCATGTCCTCCATCCAAGGCCTGCTCTCCTCCTCCTGTGTCATCAGCGCAGGACCAGCTCACCCACTCCCCCCATCTCCATATTTTCTGGCTCTTAAATTCTTTCTGTATCTTCTTCAGCAGTGTTTTCTGAACATTAGTCATGGAGATAGGAATGTCTTGCTTAGCTCTGTGCACTCAACTGTCACTCTGTGCACCTTGAGCAGCTAAGCATCTTTGCATTTACTGTAGTTCACTGCAAGAAGAAGAGTCTTTGATTAAGGATAAAAGTAGTTATTTGTCTATCAGTATAAATGTAAATATTTGGTGCCCTGTCAAATTACATGAATAACAGTAGTGAATTTCCCTGCTAGGGGTTATGACCTCCCCATGCAAGGATGTATTTCCTCCTTTAGAGTGAGTGAGCTTCAAATCCAAGCTGAGAGCAATTGGTTATACACTAAATAGTTGTGCAACTATTGTACCCATGTGGATACCTTCACTGGAAGATTAGTATTGTAGTTCATAGAGTTGAGAGTTGGTTAATATTATTGGTGCCTTATCAGCCGCCTCCACAGAGGCCTGAATAGCACATTGCAGTATAGTGAAAGCTAGCTACCGTGGAAGAAGTTTCCAGCTCAGTCTAGTTTGGTTTCTTTATATTGTGCAAACAAAGCGTATGATGCCTTCAGCAAGCAGCTCTTATCACCTACATTTGATGAGCACCCAAGAAAAATAGCAAGCACCCACACTGTAGCCAGGTGTGCTAATGCACATCCTTAACCCTAGCATTCAGGAAGTAGGTAGAGGCAGACATAACTCTGTGAATTGAGGCTAGCCTGGTCTATATAGTAAGTCTCAGGCCAGTGAGAGCTACATACTCCCTCAAAAAGATCTTTTTTAAAAGTACCTGCATAGTTTAGGTGATGTCTAGGGTTTCCCTGATAAACAGCTAGCTCATGAGGAGGTATCACATACTTAGCATTAGGATTTTCGTTTAATTAACAATGGGTTTCTAGGAACTGTATTATACAACCCCCCTTCTAAGTGTTTACCTTTTTAAAATTTACACCTGTTGGCTTACATCTGTTAGCTTACAAATAGTACATTGCTATATGGAATTTTCAGACACCCTTCATTTAGATTAACCCTCTTTCTTTGATCCTTCATCTCCCATATCCTACTCCCATCTCTGCTTAAACCCTTCCCACCCACCCCAGTGTCCCTTTGCTCTACTTCCATATCCCCAATGTTCTATTAGCTCCTCCTCCTCTATTTAAAATTACTTAAGTAAAATTGCTTTCTTCTGATAAACCCACAAATAAAAGCATCACACTGCAGATGTAAGAAAGCCACTCAAACACTTGTCCTGTTCTCAGCTCGTGAATTTGCGCACACCTACAATTCTTAAACAACTGAGCTTTGCTTATGGTTTTATGCTTTCACTCTCAATTACATTTTAAAGCCTCTCCTCTTAAGCTCCACCCCTTCCTAGCTTCCTGGTTTCTACAGGCACTCCAAAGAAACCCACATATCTAAAGATCCACATGTGGGAGAGCATGCAGCATTTGTCATTCTGTTCCTAGGTGACCTCATTGGCTGTAACTATTCCCAGTTCCGTCCACTTCCCTGTAGATTTTGTGATTTCATTTCTATTATGGGTAAATAAATTATATTGTATATATGTACCACATTTTATTGTTCACTCATCAGTTAATGGCATCTGGACTATTTCCATTTCCTGGCTACTAGGTGTAGAGTAGTGATGAACACGGATGAGTATGTCTAGAGTCTAGAGTCTTTTTGGTATATGCCCAGTATAGCTGGCCCATGTGGACGTTCTCCTTCAAGCCTTCAGACTGATTTCCAGACTAGACTACACCAGACTAGACTCCCAGGGACAGTAAATAAGACTTCCTTTTCCTCACAACCTTGCAAACATCTGCTGCCTTTTGCTTTTTTTTTTTTTTTTTAAACAGCCATTCTGACTAGGTGAAACAGACTCTCAAAGTAGTTCTATCATTTCCCCTAATGTCTAAATGGTGTTAAACACTTTTTCAATGTATTTATTAACCATTTCTTGTTTTGGAAATCTCTATCCAATTCCAGACTTCCTATGTTTTATGCTAATGACAAGTAGTCATAATTGTTTAATCTGACCCGGAAGGGTAAAGGTGGGGCAGAGCTGAATTCACATGCTTCATCCATCATTATCTGATTTGCCAATCAATGTGCTCACTTTGCCTGTGTGTCTCATGGAAATGGTTCTGTCTCACAGTGACTGCGAGAGCAATGAGGTGGTGTCAATGAAGATGTGACTCTGTTGTTACCATTGGAAAATGACAAAGGAAGGTTGCCTCTTCACTACTTTCTGTTTATTTATTTGTTTGTTTATTTTTGTTGTTCATTTTTGATTTTGCTTTTTGACAGAGTCTCTCTTTATGTAGACCTGGGTATCCTGGAATTCATTCAAACTCACAGAGAGCTGCTTGCCTCAGTACATATTTCACCCATAATTTTACTCCTAAGTGAAAATGTAGGGCTACATATCATATAATTTTTCCTTCCTTAAAATTTTATGCTATACTAAAAAGCATTGATTATATTGTTTCATTTCACAAAATACAATCTAAAGATTCTTTGCTAAACTTACCAGTCAAGTAAAACTAAATATGAATTTCGTTAACTACTTTCTAAAATATCTAATATACTTTAGAGCATAAACATATAAGGCTATGTGTAGTGTTTACCCACAGAGAGTACTTCAGAAAGAGGCATACCAATAAGCATATATTTTTGAAAATTGTAATTAACATCAAAGTTGAAACTGAAATACAAATGTGTTAAAGCCTTGGTTGCTTGCTAAGTTGAGTTACTATTGCCTGGGTGGCTATAGTCAGACTTCATCTATATAGGTAAAATGACGCCAGTAAATAACTTTTGTGTTGCCAGGTGATTAGGGCAATTAGCCTGGATTGTCAGATTCTGATGTTACCAGACCATTCATTCAAAAAAAATCAGATTGAAACACTTTTCTTTTTTAAAAATATTAAATAATTGCAGTATTGGTTGCATTGGCACCAGAAAAAAACAGCCAGGGAGGGTAAAAATCCCTCAAAGAATAGCCATGAAAACCCATTCAAGCTTGCCCAAATGAAAGATTGAGGCAACGATTAAATGCCTGTGTGCATCCTAAACCCAGAAAGAAAGTATTCACTTGGAAGGAGGCACCGTTAACAATTAAGGACCAGTTTCCGGGTTTTAAGAGGCATGGAGGGTACTGCCAACTTCACCCTATTCTATAGCAGGAAGGGACACTGAGAGGCGTGCTTCTGGGAGGAAGTGACTCTCTTACCACAATCACAGACTCAGCGCCCACTGGCTTCCTAGGAGTCTTTGGTTTGGGCTAGACATGCCTTCTCATCCCATGGCATTTCCAGAGGATCTCAGTGACAGAATCCATCAAAACGAATATTTAGCTGTCCTCCTGTTGTCTTTCTGTTGATTGTAAAGCCTGGGTTCTCTCTCATTTCTGGCTATATCGTTTTTATTTATTTATTTATTTATTTTTCTGTTTTCGAGAAGGGTTTCTCTGTGTAGCCTTGGCTGTCCTGGACTTGCTTTGTAGACCAGGCTGGCCTCAAACTCACAGCAATCTGCCTACCTCTGCCTCCTGAGTGCTGGGAGTAAAGGTGTGCGCCACCATGCCTGGCTTATAGTTTTTAATTTAAAACTTAAAAAAAAAATGATATGTCAATAAGTGTGTGGTGGTGGTGGTGTGTGTGTGTGTGCGTGCATGTACACACACACTATTTGCATGCTTGGTTCCTACAGAGGTCAGAAGATAGCTTTAAATTCCCTGGAACTGGAATTGTAGAAAGTTGGCAGCTACGAGCTACCATGTGGTGCTGTGAACTGAACCTGGGTCCTCTGGAAAAGCAGCCAGTGCTTTTCATCATTAACCCATCTCTGCAGACCCTTGGCTATATATATATATATATTGCTGAACAAGCTATGACCCCTCTGTGCTGAAATTTCCTCAAAAATGAAACTGGGGCTTTGAAGAACTGTCTGAGACGATGCTTATTCTGCGCTCTGCACGTAGCCACACAGCATGTGTGCCTTCCCCCTCATTACAAAGAGCCTGTCTTCCGAGGTGGGGTCTTAATGAATGTTTCTCAACTGAACTGTGTAACTAAATAAATAAAGTTCTGGGAATTTGTGAAATTCTTAAAGACCTTCTGAGAATAGGTTTAAATGTGCCTCAGTCTTTTATGTCCCAGTAACCCCAAGAAGGCCTGTCTGTAGCCACAGACCTTGAATGTGATGATTCATGCTTCCACCTCTCATATATCTGAGGATCATGGGACTCTATTTTCATGTCACAGAAACTCAATGAGAGTAATTCCTTAGAAGGCTAAAACTAACAGCAGGCTTCCAGGATAGGAGATACAGAGGACCACATCAGGACCCAATCAGGACTCTCTCTTCTTTGTCATTCCTAGATTAGTTTGGTCCCTGGCTGGACTATCTTTCTGAGGACTCTCATATGGTTCTTTCACAAGGTGCAAAACATGAATGAAGGTGGCAAGGTTGTTATTGCTTCCAGCCTCAGTCCCAACAAAGACAGTGACGTTACCTCAGCATCTCACAAGTCACATGAAGACGGACAAACCAAATGGGAGAGTTTGGACTTGGCAATTGGCTTGTTGAGTAAGGCATGGAGACTGTTGGGTAGTTGCTACATTTGCATATGAGGGTGGCAGCAATGTAAGGTCCAAGGCTGAAGAACACATGTAAGTTAGAGACCTTTTCAGAAGCAAGGCAAGGACAGTATGTGCCATGTTGATATTTCAAGTTTGACGTTTTGTGGCTACAATAGTTACAAATGTTCTTAGCATACTATAGACACAAATATAGAGTCAGGGTAAGGTAACCTTTGGCCTGGAGACCAAGGCTTTAAAATCTTAACCAGTCAGGAAGAAAAGGAATGGAAAGACTGGGTCCACCAGTCAATGATAATAACCTCAAAGGAGAAGGCAGTAGACTCTGGGCAAGTGGGACATTAATCATTACAATCCGGCTGCTAGACAGGATGGCAAAGCTACCTCAGTGTCAAGGAAGGGAAGAAAGGGTGGTTTTTAACAAAGAAAGTCACTATGCAGATACAGAATGCCTGCAGTGCCTGTCAGGGTTGGCAAGCTTTTTTTTTTTTTTTTCCCCTATACATTCGTTGAGCACTAATGTGCTTCAGTCATCATGGCAAAGGTGGGCCTGAGGTGAGGGACACAGTGTCAGTCTGATGTATTTCAAACTTTACTTCACACCCAGGTTTCCCAGACATCTCTGGGCTGGATGCAAGCTCTTTTACAATCTTGGTGTGAGCTGACATCCTGAAGCTGGCGTGGACACTGTGCACATGCTGGTCCAACGTTGAGCATCAAGAATCAGCCAATGTGATGCTATAGGGCATCATAAGGAGTCAGCTGACTCTCAGCAAAGTAGTGGAACCTACTGGAGTCCTTGGAGTGACTTCTTGGGAACTACAGTTTGAAGGCAGTAGACATGGATGGGTGGTTGAGGAATCAGATTAGAGATGAACCGCTGCAAAGGAGAATCTGTACTGTAGCAATGTGAAAGAAATGATAATCTTTTTTAAAATTGTGTTAGGTATTTATTTACTTATTTTGTAGTGTATGTGTGTGTTGTGTGTGTGTGTGTGTGTGTGTTGTGTGTGTGTAGCTAAGAGGAAAACTTGTGGAGTCAGTCCATTCTTTCCACAATGTGGGTCCCAAGGATTGAACTCAAGTCTTCAGACTTGATAGCAGGTACCAAGAAGCCCTCTCACTAGCCCCAAAATTGAAGGTTTTAAGATTTATTTTATTAGTGTGTGTGTGTGTGTGTGTGTGTGTGTGTGTGTGTGTGTGTGTGTATACGTGTGCACGTATGTATGTGAACAGCTGAAGTTATAGGCATTTGTGAGCTATCTGATGTGGAGAATAGGAACCGAACTCTTACCTTCTGCATGAGCAGCAAGCACTGTTAGCTGCTGAGACATCTCTTCAGTCCCGGTGAGCAGGAATCCTTAAATGGCTAATATGTATCTGATGTGTCCTGTCCAACCCTTATAGGCAGGAAGATTTTCCAGACAGCATCTGTCCCCTGACCATGCCACTACCACATCCTTCTCCTCCTTTCTCCTTTGTACAGGTGACCTCACTGAGTGGCCCTATCTGTCATTGAATTCAGTGTGTAGAGTAGGCTGGCCTTGAGTTCAGAGATCTGCATATTACTGTCTCCTGAGAGCTGGTATTAAAGATATGTAACCCACACCCAGCCTCCCCTTTTCTTTTTAAAAACCACATCTGGAGCTCCTTACAGCCTTGATCAGGCATATTTCTTAGAATTTGTTCTATCCTGGGGGATATGATTATAAGCATAGAAACACAAAAAGGTTGGACTTGAAAGTTGAGAATCCAAATCTAATCTGGAATATTGATTTTTTTTTGACCCAGTGGTTAATATATTAATGTTTAGTAGATTTAGTCTAAAGTTGTTTGCACAATAAATGTTAATGTATTTTATTAGGCTGGATGGAGAGGAGCAGGCCTCATGAATGGCTGGCTTTTCTAAGTTTGTGGGATAATGCAGTTGCTCTCATAATGTTAAGAATAATATTAGCACTGTGTCCTGGGGCAGGACAATGGTGAGAGGATGATCTTTTAATTCTTCCCTGCTATCCATGATAATGTCCACTCTTCAGCCTGCAGATTCATGCTACTGGGTAGCAAGAAGGGCTTAAGTTCAACCAGAGGTTTGCTCTTGGAGACCAATGGGCTTATGTGTCCAAGATTCTTGTTGAAGACTGTCTGACCATACCACAAGCAACTATCTTCACATGAAACAAAAGACTAATGGCATCCCTACCTTTAAAAAATCTGAAGCTGGGCGCTGGAAAGATGACTCAGAGGTTAAGAGCGCTGACTGCTCTTCCAGAGGTCCTGAGTTCAATTCCCAGCAACTACATGGTGGCTCACAAACATCTATAATGAGATCTAATGTCCTCTTCTGGCATGCAGGGGTACATGCAGGCCGAGCACTAGATACATAATAAATAAATAAATAAATAAATAAATAAATAAATAAATAAATATTTTTTTCATCTTAAACTGGACCAACCAAGGACCGTGCATGGACTGGACCTAGGCCCCCTACACAGATATAGCCAGTGGGCAGGTCAGGCTTCATGTGGGTCCTCTTTTAAAGGAAGAGAGGCTGCCTCTGACATGGAATATGTTGTCTGCTATATGATCACTTCCCAGTTCTAAGAAATATGCCCAATCAAGGCTGCAAGAGCCTCCAGATTAGTTTGCCTGGACAGACCACAGGAGAATAGGACATACTCAGTCCTGATGTAATTTGATGAGCTAGGGTGGGTGGAAAAGAGGGGTCTCCTTTTCTGAGGAACGGAGGAGGGGCAATGGGGGAAGAAGGAGGGAAGGTGTGATTGAGAGGAAAGGAGGTGTGGGGCTGTGGCTTGGACGGAAAATAAATAATAATAATTAAAAAAAAACTCTTAAGCTGGGTGCAGTGTTGCAGGCCTGTAAACCCAGCACATAGGGAGACAGAGGCAGGCAGATTTTTATGAGTTTGAGGTTAGCCTGGTGTACAAAGCAAGTCCCGGACAGCCAAGGCTACACAGAGAAACCCTGTCTCCAAAACAAAAGAAACATACAAAAATATTTTGAGGTTTCATAAAATGGAAAATAATTCCATTTCTTTTCAGCCCATCTTTAGGTTTCTTCATATTCTACTTCAATATATAGAGATGCAGTGTGTGGTCCTGTGCTTACTTTTAAGACTGGTTAACATGAAACCCACAGCTCTCACAAGAAATTGTGAGTCACTGACCCTGTCCTGAGCAGGGACTACAGGGCACTCCACACAGTCCACCACCCAGCTCTTTCTCCAGGGATGTCAGATAAAATCATGGTCTGGCCAGAGGCCTGAGTCATGGCCCTCTCCATGTGGCGAGAGCTTCTCCTTGTCAACTGTTTTATGGCATGAAGGGAGTGGCACAGCTTTGATGTAGAATGGACCAAACCTGCACAGGTGGAATTGCACTTCTGCCTTTGAGCCTTCCTTTGGGAATTCTCCAATCTGAAGAGGCCAAGAGCTCTGCTCAGAATACACACCACAAGACAGAGTGAGTGGCCAGTGGATTAAACAGTTCAGAAAAAGAAATTCAGTGTTGCTATTGTCAGTTACTGAAAACGTATTATTAAACTAAAAAAAAAAATGTCTATTTAAAACATACCAGCATACTTCTTTGTCCTTTCCCCCTTGAAAAGTCCAAATTTCAGATTGGTGATAAGCCAGGGAACTATGAAGTTTATACTGTTTTCACTCAATGGATCACTGGAAATCTTTCCAAGAAGCCAGTTATCATAAAGCTGCTCATATTTCCTAAAGGAATAGTGACATAATTGGGGGTTGAAATACTGACTGAGGATCGGGCGTAAAATAAATCATGAATGTGGCCACTGATCTGCCATAAATGCAAAGCCATAGCTACTATCAACCTCTGTGCTCACTTAACAGTCTAAAATGATGTTTGAAGTCACAGAAGCGTATAATTTTATTGCTTTGAGGGATCATGGGGATTGTCTTGTCTGGGCCATGATGTGAAGATAAGGAAGTTTACATCAGAGAAGATGAACTGATGTTTAATGTAGTCAGAAGATCCAGCAAAAGACTGTCTCTATCCTTGTACTCTGCTAAAGTCTTACTTAGAAAAAAATCCCTGCAATATTGTCCAGGGTAAATGAGGGGGTGGGGGGGGGGGTGGGGGCAGCGGGAGACAGTGCTGTGCATATGCAACAAAGCATGATCAAAGGTGATATGTTTAATTATATGATATCAATATGATATTGTCCTTCTTGGAATTCAAGAGAATATTCTCCAGGATGAAATCACTTCTTTTTCTTCTTGTTTCATAAACTTCTGCATGCAAATCATTCTCTTGGTACATGGGGCTGACAAGCCTTTCCCATGGAAGACCAGAAGGCGATGGAGCACCTCCCTTGTCTGCAGTGTGTATCACTGGAAGTGTTTGGGATACTTGCCTAGACCTAATGGGTTATTTTAGAGACAAGAGCAATGTCTAAACATGAAACTGGTTTATGTTTCATACATATATTCTATCTATAGCCATTGGGCAATTTTACGCCCTTGTTTAAATAATTTTGTGCAGAAATCATGGGTTCATATGCTGGCAATTTCCACGGTGGCACAATGCCAACTGTCAGAAAGTGTTGGATATAGGAGCACTTTGGATCTTAACTTTTTGAGTTAGGGATGCTCAGTGTCTAGGAAACTCTACAGACTCATCAAATGATTGCTTGGGCATTAACTTTTGTAAAGTCTTAACCAGAATATGAACTTGGTGACTGGAAAAAAAAATCAATATTCTCTGTAATATAGACTACTTGTTTCCCCTTTTCTATATTCTTTCTTGGGGGAGCGACAAACAGCAACATGCTGAAATACAGGGGAACTAAGTGTATGGACTTGGATGACTTCTGGCAGCAAGAACGAGAAAGCGTTGACCAATTCAGCTGTCACTTGGCAATGTCTTCTGTTGAAAGGCATGGCTCAACACTTGCTGCCCTTTCTCAAGCTTGACTCTGAGACCATCTCAGGTGATCTCCTAACAGCTCACACAGTCTCTCTCTTGACAACCATCTCCACAAATTGTAAAGCATTGAGGACCTCTGGCCAACATATTGCCTCCATGATGCTATCATCACCAAAGCATACCAAACCTTCCCCTGACCCACTCACAGTTCTGAGGGTGAAATAAAGTGACAAGCGGGAAGTGGATGGACTTGAATGGAAAAGCGAAGACGTCATGTTTCCTAGAATAAAGTCAATTGGAAGTCGAGACAAAGTAGTATAGAGGAAAACGCCATACTTAGCTCTGAATCAGACTTTTGATTCTATATTAGAAAACTTGAGTGTCTTCCTCTTGATGTCCCAAGTCACTGTTATGGAACAGACAGACTGGGCTCTCCCATTCAGGTATCATCGTTTGACTAGTTAGTAAGTACAAAGCCTCACAATAGGGGCTGAGAATGTATGAGCCAATAGAATGCTACCTGTTCTCAGGGGGCTTGCTGGAGAGCACCAGACCAGAAAATGCGTATGGCATGCTCTAAGCAATAGGATGAGGTTACTGTAGGGTGGGCTCTTTGAGGGCTTAAAGTGGTCTCTGGTCTAATGTGTGGTAGGTAGGAAAGGAAACAATGATGGAACAGTCCTCAGAAGTGATATTACATTAGGCAAGCAGTGAAGGGGTGTGGCATAGAGAGGGAAGGAGGCGCCGAGAAAGAGCAAAACTTGACCTTTTGGAGTACTTACTTTTTGCCCCGCATCACTTGGAGGTATTTATATACTTTGCTTCAGTTATGGGCTGGTTCCTGTCATAGTCCCCTTTTATATGACAAAACAGAGAGCTTAGGCTCCTGGTTAGTGTTACACATTTAAGTGGTATACTGGAGTTAAAACCAAGCCTTCCATCTCCATAGTCTCCAATTTTACCTGTCACACAGAGAAAACAGCAAGAGGGAATACAGTGCATTCCAGAGTAACTGCATGTGGTCTAGTGAGCTGAATGGAGCCACATCTCACAAATGCATAGTCTTTCTTTTTCCAAAGTGTATACAAAATAAATCTTCTTCAAACAAAGGAAAGTCCCAGCCCTCTTCTCACTGGGGCCCACATAGAAAATGACCCTGGGCATATGATGGTACTGGTTAGTACTCTGTCACCTTGACACAACCTAGAATCAAAGGGGACGAGGAAACTCAGTAAAGAGAATGCATCCCTCAGATTGCCTGTTGGCCAGCCCATGCGCCATTTTCTTGATTGATATAGATGAGAGTCCGGATCACAGTGGTAGGTTCCATACATGGGCAGGTCATCCTGGTGTATATAAGAAATCAGGCTGAGCAAGCCATTGGGAGCAAGTTAATACCTCTGTGGCTTTAGTTCCTGCCTTTTTGTTTCTGTCCTGCTTGAGTTCTTCCTGCCTTGGCTTCCTTCAGTATGGACTGGGACTGGGAAGTATAAGCCAAATAAACTCTTTCCTCCCCTATTTGCTGTGGATCATAGTCTTTATAACAGCAACAGGAAGCAAACTAGGGCTGCGTTGGGTTTACCGTATCTGGATAGGCTTAGTGGGAAAAACGTTATATTTTCTTTATGTACAATTATAGCAAGAAAAATGAAATACAAGTATTAAAGGTAGCAATATAAAACTTACATAAAAGCTCTATATTCTACATTTTTTAAACAAGCAAACAAAAAACCTTGAGACTGATTTCATGATCATAACTTTATGTAACAGGACTTAATGCATCAAGTAAATACAAAGAACTTCCAATTAAGAGATTTTATTTATTTATGTATAACTTTATTTTATGTATGTGTGCACCTGATTCTATGTATATATCCTGCATGGGTAGAAGAGGCCAGGAGGGTCAGATGAGGGGTTGCATCATGTGGAACTGGAATTGCAGATACTTGTAAGCTACCATGTGGATGCTGCGAACCAAAGCCAGGTCCTCTGCAGCAGTACTAAGTGCTCTTAACCACTGCACAATTTCTTCAGCCCCTCAAGAGAGTTAATACTCATTTCTTTAAAGTCTTTTTAGAAACTATTTATTTATTTTTATTTTTATGTGAATTGCTGTCTTACCTGAGTGTATGTCTATGTGAGGGTTTTGGATTCCCTGAGACTGAAGTTATAGACTATAGTTAGCCACCATTTGGATGCTGGGAATAGAACTCAAGTCCTCTGGAAGAACTACCTGTGTTCTTGACCATGGATCCATCCTCCCATCTCCTCAACTCAAAACTTTTAAATAAGTCATTTCAAGATAAAGATGTATTTCATGTTCGCTGAAACCATGAGAAGGAGCCAGGTGAAGTCACCTTGCAGCTAGCTGACCTCCACCTGGAAGGACACGTCTGTGGTTGCCTGACAGATGTACTCAATTATATGAAAACAGAATCCTTTTTAGGTATCCTCCGCTTCTCTCTCCACAAGAATCAGAGCCTAGGAATGCTGTCTGTGTCACACGTGCACTTTGGATAAAAACCTCCCTAGGAGCTCCGGGGGTGTCTGCTTTATAGTGCTGCCAAGAGGGACTCCCAAGTTTAGGGTGCGTGACTCACCCATGGTAGAGCATCAGACATAGTCAGAGCTCCCCACTGCTTAGAGGGAAGGGAAACAGCATCAGGGTTTATCACCCACCCTCCTAGGATCTCTAGACTACACTGCTCAGAGCCTGGGGCCACCAGCCTGGTTGCCGCAGGGCCGAACGAATCGATTTCTGGTGGCGCATCTGTAGTTCATTCCTGGTTCACAAATTGGGAAGTTTCTAATTAAGTAGTGCCAGAGCATGAAGGCCCTGGAGCCAGAGTGCCTAGGTTTGAAGCTGGTTTATCCTGTACCGAGCCTTGTGTCTTTTGAGAATGCGAATGAAATAACAGCTTCCCAGCTTGATGATCTGTGAGCTTGTGTGTAGGACAGCACAAACGAGGTGCTTTAAGCATATCCTTGTCACGCAGCAAATGTGAACCATGCCTATCAGGTTGAGCATTGCTTATATAATGGCTGAATTTAGCTATGGTCTCATATTGAGGTTCTTAAGTGATAAGGAATTTTCACTTTTATTTTCAACCGCATATTCATTTATCTACAAGCAGTCCATGTCACCTGAATTAGATGTCAGCTCTGCGCTATTCCTACATGCTCAGGGCTTCTATCCTAGTATGGAAGAACGATACCATATAAGTAAACGGAGACATAGAAACGGTTGCTGGGAAAGCCAACAAAGGACACCACAAGAACTTAATTGGTAGCATTATGTTTCTTAATTTGACTTAAAGGTAATATGGGATGGCCTTTGAGCAAGGGATGTTTGAGCTGAGACACATACACTGAATAAGAGTTGTCGAGGGTCAGGGAGAAGCTAGAAATAAATTCTAGGCTAAGAACAGGACAGGATCAAGGCCCTCCACTGGGATGGAACTTGGTATATGTGATAAATAGACCAGTTGACTGTGTGCAAAGGATATGAATGGACGGGCCTGATTTCATGTAGAGATGGTGAAATAAGCAACAGTGGTCAGGCCGCAGAAACCTCAAGTTGGCTATCTTTAAGGAATTTCATTTTCTGGACCTTTAGTTTTGAGTAGAAATATCATTCAACTATGGCCCACGAAGATGATGATGGCTTCAAACCATATGATGACATACTGTATTTTCCAGCATATAAGATGACTCTCAACTTTTCCAGTTAAAATATAGAGTTTGGAAAATATACTCGCCATATAAGACTTCCTCTCTTCCTATGTACACCCTGTGCAGCAGACTGAGGCTTGTGTCTATTTGCAGGCAGAGTACAAACAGCCAGGCACTTTATTAAATGTCAGCAGACAGCCAGTGCCCGCCTACAATGGCCCTTTAAGGCTCCAAACTCAACGTGAAAAGCTTAGCCAGGAGTCCAACAAGTGGCTTGTGAGAACCACTCTCTGGTTCTTCTTCTCAAAGTTCAGGAAGATGTGTGCAGCTTGCTGCTTCCCGCTTCATACTAACCCGCATAGAGTGAGGAAATCGTCATCAGCACCCTCCACTATATGTGCAGGACATAAGAAGCAAGGGGAAGCAAGCTGCAGCTAAGTACCAGCGTTTGGCACAGATTTTTCGGGTGTGTGTGCCAAAAAGTCGTCTTATATGCTGGAAAATATAGGACTTTAAAAGTGATGTGCTTTGACAGGGCCAAAGCATGTGGAGACAAACTCAGGGAGATGAGAAGAGACTTAGGGGTTCAGTTGTCTGTTTTGAAGAAGGTGGAGAGAGGCGCCATTTTGCTAAGGTTTGAGAGAAAGTAGAAATGATTTCATTTTGAATATGAATATTTGTGAGACACATATGTGAAGCTATCTATATGTGCAGTTAACTGTATACTTTATAAGATAGGATGGACACAGTGACACACTTGGTTTTGGTTTACTTTCATTTAATAATTTTCTTGAAAACTTTACACATGAGCACTGCATCGTATTCTCGCGTCTCCCTCTCTTCCCTCCAATCTCCCCTGTGTCTCTCTCCTAAAGTAATCATCTTTTCCTTAGTTATCATTGTTACATGCATACGCATATATATGTACATGTGTATACATAATGGATTGAGTCCATTTAACTTTGTTTGTATGTACCTGTGTCTAGGACTGACAGCTTGGGAATGGAAGACCTATGTAGGAGTTTGCCCTAAAGGGGGCTGACTCTCCCTCTCTCCACAGGCATTGACCACCTGTAGCTCTTCAGCTAGGGATGGGGCCATGTGGAATTTCCCTTGCCCACACTGGCATGTCAACTAGTTTTATTTTATGTATGATGGTTTTTTACTTGCATGTATGTCTGTGGCTATGCTTTCAGGTCAGCTCCAGTTTCATCCTCTGTTACACTTGAATAGGCAAAATCGCCAGGATAATATCATGCTAACAGGCTAAATGGAGAGGAGAGTATCACCAGAGGACAACTGGACAAGAAGGTAGAAGAAAATTCTGTTTCCAGGTTAGCCAGAGTAATGGAAGAGGTCAGAGGGGCCTCCTAGGAGCTGCTGCACAGTTAAGCGGGTAAATGTTTAAATGTGCATGTGTTTGGCCGCTATGAAACAATGAAATGCCCCAAAGTGTTCATATGGATGTATTTTCTCTGTACTACCCTACTCTTTCTTTTACTACCAAAATCGTTTAATGTATAGCCGAACTCTGCTGCTTTCATTAACTAGTCACCCACTTCCTTCTTTATTCCCAGTGCCCACAAAACGTGGTTTGGATATGAAATGTGTGCCTGCAAGATTCATGTGCTGAAATCTTGGTCCAGAATGCTATGTTCCAAGGTACAGTTCTGTGAGAGAGGGATCGGACCATGAGAGGCTCCATTCAGTCTTTGATTGCTTATGTGATGATGTTGTTGAGACACGGTAGAAGTTGTGGTAATAGGCCCTGCCTGAAGGAAGCGGCCACCCCAAGTGTCCCTAAGGGTGCACCTTGTGCGCAGCCTCCTCTACGTGCTCTGCTTCCGAGCTGCCGTGAAGTGAGAAACTCATCAATTCTCTCCTCTGTGATGTTTCAGACTCACCTCCAGCCCACAGCAGTGGATCCAGCTAGTCATGGAATGGGGACTCTGGAGCCATAAGCCATAGTAAATCTTTCTTCTCTAAGTTGTTCATGACATATTTTGTCACAGTTAAGAGAAAAAAAAAAAGGGAGGACACATATTCCTGTTTATAAAAGGTAGTCTTTATGAGGAGTCCCATGATCTCTGAGGTAATTTGATCTTGAGAAGAGAAAAAGAAAATTCTGTAGTTATTCTTAGGTATTTTCAAGAACCAACAGAAGAGATGAAAGTCCTAAGAGTATAGTATTGGAGGGCTCACAGCGAGCGTGAGAAGTAACTTAAGTTAAGCTTGGTGACTATTGTCTGTAGAACACTGCATACTTTATTACATTATCTCTAGCAGCGGAGCTCAAAATTACTGACTTTCCACCCTAGCTCAAAAATACTGACTTTCCACCCTAGCTCAAAAATACTGACTTTCCACTCTAGCTCAAAAATACTGACTTTCCACCCTAACTCAAAAATACTGACTTTCCACCCTAGCTCAAAAATACTGTCTTTCCACCCTAGCTCAAAAATACTGATTTTCATGTGTATGTCAGATTTCATGATTTTTTCCATAATTTTCCTACCCAATAAAGTATAGGCTACAGGTTATGTGCAGTGGCTTCTGATTATAAACTCAGCACTTGGAAAGTTGAGACAGGAGGATTGAGATGTGTGAAACCAGCCTATGCTACAGAAATGAGACCCCCATCTCAAGAAACCAAAAATAAAACAAACAGAAACACACACACACACACACACACACACACACACACACACACACACACACAAGGTCTGGAGAGATGGCTCAGGGAAATGATTGCGTTTGCAGAAGACTGAAGTTTGGTTCCCAGCACCCGCATGCTTCATTATTCTTCCTAACTTCACTTCCAGGGAATCTGACACCCTCTTCTGTCCTCTACATGCACCAAACACACACGGGATACACATAAACACATGTAGGAGAAGAATTAATGTAAAATAAACAACATTAAAAGGGGGGACAGAAAAAAGGAGAAAGAAAAAGAACCAAAAAATAAAGTATAGCATGTTGAAAGTGATACTTGCAAGCCTAATTTTTGAATCTGTTGCTATGAATTAAAAGAAAATATCCACAAACTTCAGAATTTTGTTACTAACAACAAATCTTTGTCACATCCCATAACCATGGTGCATATGGAGAATGTAGTCAAAGCTGAGGATCTTATTGATTTGTTTACTTACTTACATTTTATTCATTTAGGGAGCAGGAGGATATGTGCAAAGGTCAGAGGACATGCAGATATGAGAAGAGCTCACAAGGCCTTACCTCTAGCTGAAGCCCTACAGGCAGTCTATAACTCCTGAGGTAAAGACAGCCAGTTTCTTCAGAGATGAGGCCCCTAATAGTTTGCCCATTCCTAACTAATCAGCTTTACACTCATGTATATACCAGCAACACTAAGTGTATACAACACAAACATACACACAAATAGATGAGGATGGACATGAATTTGAGAGGGGTTCCTGGGTGGGACATAGAAGTTAGAAGGGACAGGGGTGGGTATGATGATAATGTTGTATTCATATGTGAATTCCAAAAATATATCTATCATCTATCTATGTATCTATGTATCTATGTATCTATCATCTATCCATCTATGTATCTATTTGGTCTTTCAAGACAGGGTTTCTCTGTTTAACAGCACCCTGGGTGTCCTAGACTCACTTTATGGACCAGGATTGATTCCAACTCACAGAGATACATCTGCCTCTGCCTCCCTGAGCAATGGGATTAAAGGCGTGCACTACCATGTCTGCCTCCCATTTAAAAGAAGAAGAAGAAGAAGAAGAAGAAGAAGAAGAAGAAGAAGAAGAAGAAGAAGAAGAAGAAGAAGCAGAAGGAGAAATAAAGGCAGTTTGCTATTCTAGAACTGATTGTATGGAAACCCACTTATGTCTTGAACCATGTGCAGTGCACTTTGAGCATCAGCATAAACACCTGTTGATTATCTAGAGCTCAAATATATAAGTGAAAAAGACCTATTGTCCCGAAGACTTTGATTTACGCTTTGAGGGTGAACGAAAAGAAAGATGATAACTTACCATGTTCAGTTGTTGGAGATGCATCTAAATAACCAGTTGCCTGGAGAAATGGGAATTTATTTTCCTATAGGTAATGTTAATAAAACGCAAATTACTCTATCTATGCTGGTCTGTCCACTGGTATGGTCTTGTGCAGGCAACCTATTGTTGAAAATTCATGTCCTGTCTGGACTATTTATTCCACAGCAGTCCTCTGCCTCTTACAACCTAGCTGCTCTTTTTTCCAGCATGTTCCCTAAGCCTTGGGTGAAGGTGGCATGTTATGGATGTCCGGGTTGTCATCTAGCTTTGTTTGTTTGTTTTGTTTTGTTTAGAGACAATTTCTCTGTGTAGCTGTCCAGGCTGTGCTGGACTTGCTTTGTAGACCAGGCTGGCCTCGAATTCACAGCGATATGCCTGCCTCATCCTCTCAAGTGCTGGGATTAAAGTCATGCACCGCCATGCCCAGCCATCAGGCTTTATTTAGATCAGCTATGGCTAGACTCAGCACGCATGTCTGGATGAAGGCACTCAACTATGAGCTTGTAAAATCAAATGAGTTTGCTACTTCTAATATGCTTAGGAGATACTGTCTTCCAGAAAAAGAGACAAGGAAAGGGAGAAGAGGCCCCAAATAAGCCTGATCTCAAGCATGGGAAAAGAGAGTAAGCCTTAAAGCCCCAGAATCAGCCTTTTGACTCCATGACCTGCTGTGTGCAGTCTAGAGCAGGGTGATCACTCAAACAAATCCAGGGAAAGCAGCAGTCTACACCACTGCTGACCACAGCCCACGCTTCTGCCCTGTGCAGCTGGAGACTTGTGACTGGAGCTTCCCCAGGCTGCTGTTGCCCAAAGCTGAACAGACCTCAGCAGAGGTCCCATTGAGCTGCCAGAGAGCGTCTCCATTCCTGCCTTAGGTCTCTGCCTTGGGCTCCTGGCTGGTTAATGTATCCTTTGCAATCCTGATGGGGCCCTGCCTCTACCAGCTCTTCCATTCTGTACGTCTAGAGAATTGACTTCATGAAGATGCTGCCAAAGTTTAGCATTGCAGTAGTTGGGCCACTCCTGGGCCTTTTGGGAAAGGTTGTATAGCAGCACACTGCAATATGAGAACAGAAACTAGAGGGACCCTGAGCAGTACGCGGCTGGAGGCTGGCCTAGATCTGTCCTTGTAACCGTTCTGGCCTTCAGGAACCCTGGAATTAGGATGTTGTGGGCAATGGTTTTAGGGTCCCTCCCCACTGGCCATACCAATCTCCTTAGAGAACAATTTTTTCCACACCCTGGATTTTATTCTAAATCTTCCTTTAGTCCTGCTCTGTTGTATACATTCTGTCTCTTGCTCACTTTCTTGTAGTTTAAGTGATAAACTGCAGCCATGCTGCACCCACCCTGCAGGACCCTCTTGCAGCCCCCATGCAGCACCCTGCAGGAGACCCCTGCAGCACCCACGCAACATCCACACAGCACTTGTGCAGCACCCATGCAGCAGCCTGAACACTTTGCTGTAGACAGATTTTTTTTTTTAAACCAGATATTCTAATTCATTGCTTCTGAGCTTTATTTTCCATAAAGCCCCTGTGGGCATGGACGCAACCCAGCAAAGTTCTTTGTTAGTTTTAAGCTGAAGAGAAAAATCAGGGAAGGGGCAGGGAAGGAGTCTTTGTAATACTCATTTTAAAAGGCAAAGGATCGTTTTTCTCAACCAATTTGGGTTTGAGGGCTTCTGAACTTAATGAAAATCAGAAGAAGATAAATTATATTTGTTCTCTTGTTTTCATTCTGGGAAACTCATTTTATAAACGAAACATTTGTGTCCCCCCCCCCACACAATTCATATGTTGAAACTCTATCCACAATGTGCTGATGTTTGGAAGTTGGGTAGATGAGTCTGTGAGGCTAGAGTCCCTCTCATGGGATTAGTGTCCTCTCAGCCAAATGACAGCTCAGTGAGACAATCGCTGCCAGCCAGGAAGTTGGCCTTTGCTAGGAGCCATGAACTTTGAACTAGCCAGCACTTCAGCCTCAAACTTCAGCCTCTAAAATGGTGAGAAATGTATATCTGTCCTTGAGGCCATGCAGTCCAAAGTATGTCATTATAACAATGCACATGAACACAGTCCAGATCAGATGAAATGTCCTAACACAGGTGAACAAATGGATCAGGATGGTCACTTTCTGTGCTGGGCAACTACGCTGTTTGCCTGTTTCTGCAGGGGCTCATCCCCTCAAGTTCCCAGGAAATGCACAGAGAAACTAGTTATGTGTCAAGTTAGTACCCCAGAAATTGTACTGCCTAGATTTTTTGACTTGTGCTGTGTGTGTGTGTGTATCCTTTACTTTTGTGTTACCAACTTAAAGCCTTTCTTTCCTTACCCATAGGGGAGTTTGGGGAAGAGCAGCAGTGAAAGTGTGGTCCTGTCTGCCTTCCAAACACAACATTAATCTACAGCTCTCTCCTAGCATCCTGGCTAATGGTGTCTGAGAATGGGTGCTGTACTGTTTTTAGAAGCTGTACAGTATAAGAACATGGGGAATGTGAGGGGCTGAGTCTTCTTAAAGGTAACGCACAGCATTTGTGCCATCTCAGGCTAGTGCTCTTCATCGGAGAAGAGTGAAGGTGCTGCCTCAGCGTGTGTCTTGTGTTCCCTCTACGTCCTAGCAACTGTGTGAATAGCTATCCCATTAGTCATTTCTGTGAGCAGTCTCTAAGTGCTTTCACTTACCTGGACTTTTTTTTTTTTTTTCTATTTCAGAAATTTACTCATGCCTTTATTATTTTTCCTTTTTTTAAAAAAATCTTTGGACTTACTCTGTCTTTTTTCTAGACTCTTCAGTTGAAAATGTAGCTCAGTTTTCTTCATTTCTGTCCCACATACGTGCCTATAAGGACAGAAATTTTTTTCTAAATATTTGCTTTACAGCATGGCTCAAGACTTCCTTGCAGCGTTGGGGTTACAGATTTTCTCTGTAATTCATACCTTCTAAAAGTCAGTCTTTAGTCCTACCACTTGAGAAGTTACAGTAGCAGGATCCAGAGTCTAAGGCCAGCCAGGGCTACGTGAGACTCCCTACCCAATTAATTTTGAATTTACAATCTATGTTACTTGTTTTTTATACTATAAGTTAAACACAATATAATTCATTTGGGTTAAAAACTTACACATGAACACCAGTTCTCTGAAATCCACATGAGTTTCTTGGTGGCTTAAAATTTAGTCAACATAGTCAGGCATAGTGGCACATGCCTGTAATCCTAGCCAGAGGCAGAGGCAGGAGGATCTCTGTGAGTTCCAGGCCAGCCTGGTCTACAGTGTGAATCCAGGACAGTCAAAGCTACACAGAGAAACCTTGTCTCAAAAAAAGAAATTAGTTAACATCTTATAAATATTTTTTAAAGGAATGAATGGTCTCTTTTTGAGGGTCATGATGTACTACGATTTTTAAATTTATTTTACTCAGAGATTTTATTTTTACTGTTTAAAAATAGACAGCATCTTTTTATGTAGACCAGGTTGGTCTGGAACTCATAGAGATCTGCCTGCCCATGTTTTCCAAGTGTTGGGATGAAAGCCATGCACAACAGTGCCTGGCTCCATCTTTTGCCTCCTTAATCTCTTATTTTCTGAAAAATAGATCATAAACCTTCCACTGTACTTGTGGAATCATTTACTTTTTCAGGTTGAGTTTAATCTCAAATGTTGGCTAAGGTTATTGTGTAATTAAAGTGTTGATTTCTGGAAGCCCCTGCCCACAGCCCCCCATCCACTCCCCGCCCCTGCCTGCCCAAGGAGGGACACCTCCTCTTCCCACCCCCCTCTAGCCCCCTTGTCTGGTTGACATCCTTATTCTGAGAATCTATTATGTCAATGTTGTTTAAAAAGTGCTCCGCAATTTCCCCTTAATATGTCAATAAAGCAGCGTACAGCCAATCATTGAGTAGAAGAATGAATAGGGCTGGACTTCCTGCCAGCCAGGGGAAGAGGCGTTGGAAGAGGAAGTAGGAATTCAAGTAGGAGATCCAACCACAAGCAGAGGTGCAGGATAGCCAAAGGGGATTCAGCTGGAGCAAAGGAAGAACTAAAAAGCAATTAACTTGGGGATTGTGGCAAAGACAGAGTCAGGAGAACATGGAGGGTTAAGAACAGACTTAAACTCTTCAACATTCGGTTGCAAAGCTTTATAAACAAATATAAAAAAGTCTCAATTATTTGTGTGATAACTGGGTTAAGAAATAAACTAAGAGAAACAAACTTAGTTATATAAAAATAAGTTTAACACTCAAAGTTACCAATTCTTCTTAAAAATATGTATTTTCTTATTCTGTCGTATGTTTATATCCACCTTAGAATTCCTTATTTAACACTATTGTCTAAAACCAGAATAAACATCTTAAAATGGGTTTTCTTTTGGTATGTATTTCTCCACATATTGGAAAGGGAAAATAAATTGTAAATTAAAAACTTTGTTTTTCTAGACAAGTTCTCATATAGCCAAGTATGACCTTAGCTCTCTGACTCTCTCATGCTGCCTCCCATGTTCTGAGATTACAGGTGTATGCATCATACCTGGCCTGACACTCATTTTTATGTTATTAAGCT
Source organism: Acomys russatus (assembly GCF_903995435.1). NCBI lineage: Eukaryota > Metazoa > Chordata > Mammalia > Rodentia > Muridae > Acomys > Acomys russatus. Next base: position 2,047,813 of record NC_067139.1, on the reverse strand, counting down.
GGGATTTCATTTTTACTGTGTCACCTAAGACACATAGATGTGTATCCTGTGTCTTATTTTTGCTTTTACAGCTCTTCTGACTTGTGTTGTCTATGGATCAACTTTTTTACCTTCATTATGAACACTAATGTATTAAAATTATTCCTGCCATCTTTTTACTGTCTTCTCTTTTAAATGTGTTATTTATTTTCTTACCTTTTGTGCTTAGTGAAATTGGATAGCTTTTTCTAATTTCAGAGTTACAGTTTTTGTTCTCGTTTTTTTTTTTTTTTTTTTTACAGATTTTTTTGTAAAATTTGTTTTTGAGATTATAATGTACATTTTTTGTTCTCTTTCCTTTCTCACTTATACCTCCCTTTGCTCTCTTTCAAATTAATGGCCTCCTTTTCATCAATTATTATTATTATACACACACATGTAAACATATATGTATATGTATGTATAATTCCTAAATATCACCTGCTCAGTTTGTATAATGTTATTTGCATGCACGTTTTTCATGAAAGCTGACCCTTTATTATTGGATAGCAGATTGGTGTGTTCATCCCTGAGGAAGATCATTTTTCTTGCTTCAGCACTAACATTTAAATGTCAACTGCAACATATTAAATAATATGTAAATCAATTTAGTCCCTATAGTTTCCCCTGAGGAAAACTAAATATTTTAACACTATAATTACACTTAAAATTCTTTCCAGTAGCCTTTTAAAATTATTTATTTACTTTTTAATTTACACACACACACACACACACACACACACACACGTGCGCACGCGCACACACACACACACGCACACACACATACACCACAGTGTCTGTGCAGTCAGAGGATAATCCATGGGAGACTGTGTTCTCCTTCCGTCATGTGAATTCAGGGGATTGAACTCAGATTTTCAGGCTTGACCGTGGGCACTTTTACCTGCTTAGCCATTTCACTGGCCTTACATATTTGATTAATAAAATATAAGTCTTTAGAGGGATCCAAGATGGCGGCGAGCAGTGTGGACCGCGTTTGGAGGCTCCAGTGAACAATTCAGGGAATTGCACAGATTTCTGAGCCAGGAACACCGAGGTCCGAACATCACGGCAGCGGGAGTGCTCCACGGTTCGGAGGGACCAGGGTGCGGAGGACCTGCGTGCCCCTGCACACGGGAGGAGCGTGGTTTTTCTCTGATCGGAGCGGCAGCGGTAGAGGCGGCAGCACCAGCGGCACCAGCAGCGGCGGCTGAGGTTTGCAGCTCATAGCCTTCCGGTGGAGGCGATTGGTGTGGTGGCTGGTGGGAGTTGCTGCGGGAGAGGGGACTCGGGGCAGGATTTGGGTCGCGTGGAGCCTTTGGACCCAGATTGGACTCGGCGGACAGTTCGGCCCCAGAGTCCCGGGTATTGGCCCGGCCCAGCAAACAATTCTGCCTGAGGCACTAACTCAGCGTGGCCATAGCTCCCCTGCGGTGGCGCAGGCTTAGTTGAGCACGCTGCTCCACACTAGGCACTACCTCAGCTCAGCGGCAGCTCCCCTGCGGTGACAAAACCTCTGGGCGGAGCACTTGGTTTCACCACAGGCGCTAACTCAGAGCAGCCGCAGTTCTCCTGCTGTGGCGCAGGCTTGGTGACGTGCTCAGTTCCATCCTAGGCACCACCTCAGCTCAGCGGCAGCTCCCCTGCGGGGACACAGTCCGGGCGGAGCACTTGTTCCACCACTGGCGCTAACTCAGAGCAGCCACAGTTCTCCTGCTGTGGCGCAGGCTTGGTGACGTGCTCGGTTCCATCTAGGCACCACCTCAGCTCAGCGGCAGCTCCCCTGCGGGGACACAGTGCGGGCGGAGCACTTGTTCCACCACTGGCGCTAACTCAGAGCAGCCGCAGTTCTCCTGCTGTGGCACAGGCTTGGACAGAGCTCTCGGTTCCACCAGCTCTAAGACTCTGGTTGGACACAGTGTACAGTTTGAATCCAGAATTCCTGGCTGAGATTGGTGGTCAGTTCGGGCCCTGAGTCAATAACTGACCACAGCACGCCACTTTTGGGCCAAAAGGCCCTAGTGGAGCTTGGTGCGTAGTCCCAGCCCAAAAATTCTGGCTGGGCCCTGTGTGCATTTTGGGCCCAAAATCCCTAGCTGAGCTTGGCAGACGGTTCTGGCCCTGAGAATCTAGCTGAGTTCTGCCCGTGGTTCGGTCCCAGTGCTCCTGGCTGGACTTGGCAGGGAACACAGAAGGCTGTGGATACCTTGGCCTGACCCAACGCTCATTCAGAGACCCAGAACAATTGCAGGATCCACAGCAGAGAGGGACTGAGGATCACTGGCTGTGAGAGACCAGAACAACAGGGCTAACCTCCTAACATCCACACCAGTGAAGCTTTGAGCTCGCAGCCTAGGGAATCGTAAGAAAACAAGTGAATCTATCATCAGACACCCTCCATTCAACTCTGGAAGCTACCCAACAAAAACAAAGACGGCAAGATGTCTAAAGGACAACGAAAAAGCATACGCAAAAAAACCCCAAAACAACATGGCGTCTCCAGTTTCCAGCTATCCCAAAGAAAACCACCCAGAGAACTCAAATACAATGGAAATACAAGAAAATGACCTCAAATCCTTAGTAATGAGGATGATAATGGAGGAAACAAATAAAATTCGTAATCAAATGCAGGAAGACGCAGACAAACAGGTGAGAGACATAAAAGAAGCACATAGAGTGGAACTGGAAAAATTGCAGAAAATGCAAACAACCAGATGAAAGAAATAACTAAAACGGTTCAAGCTCTGAAGACCTATAAAGAGGCAATGGAAGAAACTCAGGAATATACAAAAAATCAGATGAAAGAAATAAAAAAATCAGTTCAAGATCTGAAAATGAAAATGGATTCAATGATAAACACACAGACAGAAGAAAAACGAGAACGTGAGACCTCAGAGAAGAAGGCGAGCAACACAGAGGTGAGCTTTTCTAACAGAATCCAAGAGATGGAAGAACGAATCTCAGGGCTAGAAGATACAATCACAGATATTGAATCAACCATTAAAGAAAATGCCAAATCTGGAAAACTCCTGACACAAAACATCCAAGAAATTAAGGACACCATGAAAAGAAGAAATTTGCGGATAATAGGCATTGAAGAAAGAGAAGACATCAGACTCCAGGGCCCAGAAACTATTCTCAACAAAATCATAGAAGAAAATTTCCCCAATCTAAAGAAAGAGATGCCTATAAACATACAAGAGGCCTACAGAACACCAAATAGAATTGACCAGAAAAGAAAAACTGCCCGCCACATAATAATCAAAACACAAAACATGCAGAACAAAGAAAAAATATTAAAGCTGCAAGGGAAAAGGGCCAAATAACATTTAATGGTAAACCTATCAGAATTACACCTGACTTCTCAGCAGAGACCATAAAAGCCAGAAGGGCCTGGACAGAGATCCTGCAAACCCTAAGAGAACACAGATGCCAGGCCAGACTACTTTACCCAGCAAAATTATCAATAACCATTGATGGAGAAAACAAAATATTCCATGACAAAAACAAATTCAAACAGTACCTATCCACAAATCCAGCTTTACAGAAGGTACTAGAAGGAAAACTCCATCCCAAAGGGTCAAGCTACAACCAAAACTACCCAGGAAATAGATAACTATCCCATGGCAAAAACACAACTACACAAACGCTCGACTGGAAACACATCAAAATTAAGACTCTTAACAGTCACTGGTCATTAATATCTCTCAACATCAATGGCCTCAATTCTCCAATAAAAAGACACAGACTAACCGAATGGGTACATAAACAAGACCCAACATTCTTCTGCATCCAAGAAACACATCTCACCCATAATGAAAGGCATTACCTCGGGTAAAAGGTTGGAAAAAAATATTCCAAGCAAATGGTCACAAGAAGCAAGCAGGGGTAGCCATTTTAGTATCGAACAAAATAGACTTCAACCAAAATTAATCAAAAGGGATGAGGAAGGACACTTCATACTCATCAAAGGTAAAGTCAACCAAGATGACATCACAATTCTGAACATCTATGCTCCCAATACAAGGGCACCCACATATGTAAAGATCTCCTAAAAAAAGCTTAAACCACACATCGATCCCCACACAATAATAGTGGGAGACTTCAACACCCCACTCTCACTGAAGGATAAGTCATTGAAACAGAAACTAAGCCGAGAAATAACATCATTAACCAATGCCATGGGTCAAATGGATCTAACAGATATCTATAGAACCTTTCACCCAAACAAGAAAGAATACACCTTCTTCTCTGCACCCCATGGAACCTTCTCCAAAATTGATCACATCGTAGGTCACAAAGCAAGCCTCAATAGATACAAGAGGATTGAAATAATACCTTGTATCCTATCAGATCACCATGCTCTTAGGCTGCAATTCAACAACAACAGAAATAACAAAAAGCCTACACGTTTGTGGAAACTAAACAACTCTCTGCTAAATGACACCTGGGTCAGGGAAGAAATAAAGAAAGAAATCAAGGAGTTTCTGAAATTCAATGAAAATGAAGAAACAACATACCCAAATTTGTGGGATACATTGAAAGCAGTGCTAAGAGGAAAATTCATAGCACTAAGTGCCTTTAAAAAGAAATTGGAAACATCGCACATAAGCATCTTAACAACACAACTGGAAGCCCTAGAAAAAAAGAAGCAGAAACACCCAAGAGGAGTAGACGCCTGGAAATTATCAAACTCAGGGCTGAAATTAACAAATTAGAAACTAAGAAAACAGTCCAAAGAATCAACAAAACCAAAAGCTGGTTCTTTGAGAAAATCAACAAGATAGACAGACCATTAGCCAAACTAACTAAAAGGCAGAGAGACAGTATTGAAATGAACAAAAATCAGAATGAAAAGGGAGACATAACAACAGACACTGAAGAAATTCAAAGAATCATAAGATCCTACTTTGAAGGCATATATGCCACAAAATTTGAAATCTAAGGGAAATGGACGATTTTCTTGATCAAGTTCACTTGCCAAAGTTGAGTGAAGAACAGATAAACAAGTTAAATAGTCCCATTTCCCCTACAGAAATAGAAGCAATCATCGATGGTCTCCCAACCAAAAAAAGCCCAGGGCCAGATGGTTTCAGTGCAGAATTCTACCAGACCTTTAAGGGCGAGCTAATACCGATACTCTTCAAGCTACTCCAAAAGATAGAAATGGATGGAAAATTACCAAATTCATTCTATGAGGCCATAGTCTCATTGATACCTAAACCTCACAAAGACTCAACAAAGAAAGAGAATTTCAGACCAATTTCTCTTATGAACATAGATGCAAAATACTAAATAAAATACTTGCAAAACGAATACAGGAGCACATCAAAGATATCATTCATCATGACCAAGTAGGCTTCATTCCAGGCATGCAGGGATGGTTTAATATACGGAAATCCATCAATGTAATCCATCATATAAACAAACTGAAAATAAAAAACCACATGATTATCTCCTTGGATGCAGAGAAAGCATTTGATAAAATTCAACACCCATTCATGTTTAAAGTTTTAGAGAGATCGGGGATACAAGGCACTTTCCTCAACATAATAAAGGCTATATACAGCAAGCCAATAGCCAAAATCAAAGTAAATGGTGAGATACTCAAGGAAATTCCTCTCAAATCGGGAACAAGGCAAGGCTGCCCACTCTCTCCATATCTCTTCAATATAGTACTCGAAGTTCTAGCCAGAGCAATAAGACAACAAAAGGAGATCAAGGGTATCCAAATGGGAAAGGAGGAAGTCAAATTATCCCTCTTTGCAGATGATATGATAGTGTACATAAGTGACCCTCAAAACTCCACCAGAGAACTCCTAAAGCTGATAAACACCTTCAGCAAATTGGCTGGATACAAAATTAACTCAAAAAAGTCTGTAGCCTTCCTATACACAAATGACAAGCTTACAGAGGAAGAAATTAGGAAAACCACACCCTTCACATTAGCCACAAGCAATATAAAATATCTAGGAGTTACCCTAACTAAGCAAGTGAAGGACTTGTATGAAAAAATTTCAAAACTCTGAAGAAAGAGATTGAAGATGACCTGAGAAGATGGCGTGATCTTCCTTGCTCATGGATCGGGAGAATTAACATAGTAAAATGGCCATCCTACCAAAAGCAATCTACAGATTCAATGCAATCCCTATCAAAATAACTACACAATTTTTTAAAGACATTGAAAGTTCAATTCTGAACTTCATATGGAAAAACAAAAAACCCAGAATAGCTAAAACAATCTTGTACAATAAAAGATGCTCCGGAGGAATCTCCATACCTGATCTCAAACTGTACTATAAAGCAATAGTACTTAAAACAGCATGGTACTGGCACAGCAACAGGCTGGTTGATCAGTGGAATCGAATCGAAGACCCAGATATGAATCCACACACATATGGTCACTTGATTTTTGACAAAGAAGCCAAATCCATTCAATGGAAAAAGGATAGCATCTTCAACAATGGTGCTGGTCTAACTGGAGGTCTATGTGTAAAAAAATGAAACTGGACCCATATTTGTCACCTTGCACAAACTCAAATCCAAGTGGATTAAAGACCTCAACATAAAACCAGAGACACTAAGCCACTTAGAAGAAAAAGTGGGAAAGAGCCTGGAACATATTGGCACAGGAGACAACTTCCTGAACAGAACACCAACGGCCCAGGCCTTAATGTCAACCATTAATAAATGGGACCTCATGAGGCTGAGAAGCTTCTGTAAGGCAGGAGACACTGTCAAGAGAACAAAGCGACAGCCTACAGACTGGGAAAAAATCTTCACCAACCCTACATCTGACAAAGGTCTAATATCCAAAATATATAAAGAACTCAAGAAATTAAACACCACCAAACCGAATAACCCAATTGAGAAATGGGGCTTGGAACTAAACAGAGAATTCTCAACAGAGGAGTATCAAATGGCTGAGAAACACTTAAAGAAATGCTCAACCTCCTTAGTCATCAGGGAATGCAAATCAAAACAACTCTGAGATTCCATCTTACACCCATCAGAATGGCTAAGATCAAAAATTCAAGCGACACCCACATGCTGGCGAGGATGTGGGGAGAGAGGAACACTCCTTCATTGCTGGTGGGAATGCAAACTAGTACAGCCACTTTGGAAATCTATCTGGTGCTATCTCAGAAAAATGGGAATAGGGCTTCCTCAAGACCCAGCTATTCCACTCCTTGGAATATACCCAGAAGATGCTCCAGCACACAACAAGAAAATTTGCTCAACCATGTTCATAGCAGCCTTATTCATAATAGCCAGAACATGGAAACAGCCTAATTGTCCCTCAGTAGAAGAGTGGATAAAGAAACTGTGGTACATATACACTATGGAATACTACTCAGCTATTAAAAACAAGGAATTCCCGAAATTTGTGGATAAATGGATTGAGCTAGAAATGATCATAATGAGTGAGTTAACCCAGAAGCAGAAAGAATCAAATGGTATATACTCACTTATATCTGCATACTAGCCCAAGGGGCATGTCCCACGAAAGCCTTCACTTACCAGGAAACTGGGACAGAGGGGAAGGCATCCTATTGGGACTCTAAATGAGAGACGCATGGGAGAACAGCAAAATAAAAGGATCCAGAGGGTCCTAGAAATCTACAAGTAGAGCAATATGATAGGCAGATTTGGGCCCAGGGGTCCCGCTCAAACTAAGGCACCAGCCAAGGACAATACAGGAGGTAAACTTTAAACCCCTTCCCAGATCTAGCCAATGGTCAGAATATTCTCCACAGTTGAGTGGAGAGTGTGATACGACTTTCTCACATACTCTGGTGCCTCACATTTGACCATGTCCCCTGGAGGGGGAGACCTGGTGGCACTCAGAGGAAGGACAGCAAGTAGCCAAGAAGAGACTTGATACCCTATGAGAATATATAGGGGGACGTAATCCCCCTCAGGAACAGTCATAGGGGAGGGGAATAATGGGAAAATGGGGGGGGGAGGAATGGGAGGATACAAGGGATGGGATAAACATTGAGATGTAACAAGAATAAATTAATAAAAAAAAAAAAAAAAGAAAAAAAAAAACTTATCACAGTAAACTTGTATTATTAAGTAACGGGAACATTTATTTTATTTATTTTAAAGGAAAATGGTCTCAGGATACCCAGGTAAAAAAAATAATGATAAAGAGACAGAATGTTGGCTAAACTTCATGAGGATATTAGTACTGAAAATTCTTTATATAAATGTAAAGCTTGAAGACACTCTAGCAAATGATGGGATGGCATAGATGGAGTAAATGCCTCTCTCCAAACACTTTAGAACTACTAAGAAGTCATAGTGGGTTGTGACAAATATATAATAACTTTAAAACAATGAGAAGGGATTCACAAATAACAAATTAATACTAGAAAATTAAATGGAAAACTAATGAAAGACAAAGGCATCAGATTTTATGTGGATCTAAATATGTTTATGCAGCATATTCATTGTGCAAAATGATGGGCTTCAGCGGTATGGGTACATCATAAACTTCTCTCATATTCCCCAGCCACCGTCCTCTCTTTTCTTTGTCCCACACTAGTCCTCCTCTTCAACCCCATTCCGATCTAATATATATATATATATATTTGTATGTATTTACATATTTACTGTAACATAATATATAATAATACATATTAAAATCTGCCTTCTACTCATGAGAAAAAAAAAAAATATAAGTCTTTATATTGTTGTGGGTTGGTGAGTTGTTAATTGAATTTACACTGTGCCATGCCATTAGCCATGCCATTAGCCGTGCCTGTCACTGTTGCGGGCATCACATCCTTTCCTCTGATTCACTGTACTTCATGCTCAGTTCCACTCTTGGTGCTTCCTGCAATGCTGGTCTCTTAGTTTTTACTTTATTTTTTTAAACTGAAATGGCTTTATTTTGTTCTCAGTCCTAAATAATTTGACATATATCAGCTTGCTTTCTTTCTTTCTTTTCTTCTCAGTACTATAAAGGTGCTGCTTCCTAGACATCGACCTTCAATTTTGCCTGAAGAAATCTGTTATACCCATAAGTGCCAGTTAGAAAAAAAAAAAAAAAAAAAGAATAGCTTATTTTACCTCTCTGTTAAGCCTTAATATTTTGTTTTAATCTTTGAAGTCCTGAAGTTTTACTGAGATGTGTTTACTTGTGAATATCCTTGGCATTCACATACTCTTTCCAGGAAGACTTGTGTCTTTCCTTATTCTGGTAAAGCCTATCATGCTTAATTCACACCCAGCCTCACTGCTGCTTTCTTTATGGTGTCTTCTAGAATTTACTTTTAAAGGATGGGATCTCTCCAGGTCACACGTCAGATAAATAACCTCCACATTTGCCCATCTTCTCGATCTCACCCTATTTTGTCTTACTTCCTACAGCCCACTTTTTCAAGCATTTCTTTCTAAGCACCTCTACTTCTCAGGCCCAGGTAAAGCATCTTGCTGAAGTCATGGATGGCTGTCTCATCACTCTCTCAGCTGCCACATCATCCATCTACTGAGAAGGGGGTGTATCTCCCAGGACTACGTGTGGGCGGCTCCTGGACTGTTTTCTTTGGCCCTCCATGCACATTGTACACCTTGGCTAACTGAGCTCTTCCCCAGGCTTCCTGCATTCCTTTTACCGACTTGTCCAGCCTCAGATCTGGTGGAGTTTCATCCCCATTGTTTGTGACAGAGGAGTGGAGCCTGGGTGCCTGGTCTTTCTCCACACGCATTTCAGTCTCTCCTCTGGCACAGATGCGATGCCTTCTTTCCTTCCAGGCCTGCCCTTTCTGGTTCTTTCCAGCCTTTTCTTCCTTTCCTTCCTCCTGCACTTCAAAGAATTCAGCTTTAAAATGTGTTGCTTCTGATCAGGTATCAAGAGCTTACCCTGGAAGTGAGAACAGAGCAGGGTCTCTCTTGGCTCAGCTGTCAGTCTTCTCAGGCTCACTGGGTGTTAGAAGAGAAAGGATTCCTTTAAGTTTTGTGGTGTTTTTAGTTTGTTTACATGAGCTTACAGTATGATCAACAGTAGTAAGTCCAGTTACTCATCACTTGGATTGCGGTTGCTCTGTGTTTAGACGTTCCTCCTAGTGATCTTGAAAGCAAAGAAAACAATGCTAATCAGAACACACAGTTAGTATCTTTCCTCCCTGTCTGATAGGTCACCCAAAGTAGAACATTCTGGTAGATAGGGTTCTATGAAGTGGAGACTATTGGGCTGGTCTAATGTGTTAATTGGAGAAATGACAGTGTAACCTGACCTCCAGGCAACCTGTAGCACTCTAGTCTACCATCCACCAATGATCTAAAGCTGAATTTTCTCTTCTGGAAAATGGAAATGATTTTAATATGCAATGTAGAAGAGGTGTCATTAGAATTAAAGAGAATTATCAATTATTTTAGAGATCAATCTAGTTGCTTTAGTTAACCAATCTAAAATACTCAAATACTAATTTATGTAAAAATATTTATTTATCATCGTTTGTAATTAAAAAAATTTGAAGGTCTGTCATGTCTAATAATAATAGAAAATTTAAACATGCTATCAAATACATTTCTCTGTGACATGTTTTGTAGCCATTAAGTGAATACTTATAAAAGCTATGAAGTAATGGATGAATGCATTACTGAATATAGTTCACAGTCTCAGGAGTCAGATTCCTCCACAGGGCTTAGCCAACAGGGTCCCAGAGGCCCTGAAACAATACAAGCTCTAGTCAGTTCTCTATCTTACCAGAACTAGAAGGTAAGATCATAGTACAGATGACACACTTTGTCCTAAGATATAGAGACAGAAAGCAAGAACAAAGCTGAAGCTTCCTCCCTGCTGTCTAGTGAGTTGCTGTGAAATGCCACCTTTGAGACTGGATGCTACCATTGTAGTAATTAATGCATAGCAACTGTAACTACCAGTACTGGCCCAAGCAAAACTGGCTCTGTCAACAGCCAGTCATGAAGAGGAAGAGTTCTTGTTTTTCTACCTGCGAGAGCTGAAATATTGGCTGTTGCTAGGTTTTAGGAGAGGAGGAATCACTGTCTTTAGTTGTGTAATGAAGCCATCCATCCTCAATGGATAGTTCCAAACCAATGCTCATAAAGATGCCCTTGTTTAAAACTCAGTGGTTCAAACACACCCCCCCACACATACCCACACACCCACCCACACACACACATACACACATGCACGCACGCACATGCATGCACACACAATTACACATATAACACACATGTGCACATACACCTGCACACACATACAACCCAGAAAAATAATACATTAGTTACTTTCCTGCTACCGTGATCAAACACCGTGACCAAAGCAGCTTCTATAAGAAGCATGTTATTGAGCTCAGGGTTCCAGAGGTTAGAATCAATGGCAGAGTAACAGCATGGTGGCAGGAACAGCTGAGAGCTCACGTCTTGTGCCACAGATGGGAAGCAGGAAGCACACTAGAAATGGCCAAACCCTGAAAGCCCATCTCCAGGGACGGCCTCCCTCAATAGGACCCCACCCCTAAACTGGTCTAACCCACCTCCAGGGACAGCCTCCCTTGATAGGACCACACCCCTAAATCGGTCTACTAACTAGGAAGCAAATATCCAAATATATGAGCCTATGGGGACAATTCTCACTCATACCACCACAGTGCACATGGAAATTAGGGAGACTTGTCGGGTGTAGGGGCAGAGAGGTGTGAGCAGAGAGGTAGAGAGTGAGCCATTTTCCATTGAGCACTATGTGAAATTGTCTAAAAACAATAGAAGATTACAAAGTAAAATAAATTGAACATAAATCCCTAAGTAACACAAATTGAAATTTCATTTTAAAATTTACGTGTAGCCTTTAAAAATATAGAGAGAGGCTGTAAATACAGAAGAAATGAAGAGATTACAAAATAGTAACAGGGCAGTTAAATTATGTATTTTTAAATTAATTTTTTATTTTTTACATATACCTTTATATTATTACACATATATGCAATAAACTTCCTATAGCAAGAAGAACCATGACACAATCAGGAAGTATATAAATGTTACATTCTTTGTATCTTTCTTCTTAAGATTTTTTTTAATATATCTGGATGTGGTGGCACACACCTTTAATCCCAGTGCTCAGGAGGTAGAAGAAGCAGAACTCTGAGTTTGAGGCTAGCCAGGTCTACCACACTGACTTCCAGAACAGCCAGGGCTGTACTGACATACCCATTCATCCACTTGTTAAGATACAGTAGTTCTGCTCAAAACCAGTTGACAGAAGTAAGGATGCAAGTGTTTTATCTCTTCTGTCTTGTTCACACTGTGACCCCCTGACTTAGGACCATTTTTGACTTAACAGAACACTGGGCAGCCTTCTCTCCACCATGAGTGTCTTTTTCTGCTACACATTTCTATTCAGCACTTTCTAAAGCAGGGGGGTGGCAAAGTCAGGCCCAGGGAGATACTAGATTGCCTAGCATTTGGGTATTTTAAGAAGAAAAGATACTATTGTTGTTATTATTCTTGCTGCTACTACTGCTAGTGTACATGTGCATAGGGTGGGGTAGAGGACACGCATGCCACGGGATGCCAGTGGAGATCAGAGAGCAGCTTCGTGGAGTCAGTTCTCTCCTTGACCTTTATGTGGGTCCTGGGACTTGAACTTGAGCAGGGTTGAACCGCAATCGCCTCTATCTGCTAAACCATCTTGTCAGCCTACAAAAGTGTTTGTTTAGCTCACAGTTTCAGGTCCTCTATTGAGGGCCTCACAGCAGCCAGTATCACAATGGCCGAAGCATGTATAGAAAAGATTATATGGTAATGTGTGCAGTTACATTAATTCAGGAGCTGTCTTGCTATTTTTTAAAAATCTATTCTTATAGAAAGTATCCCGTGCCTGTGAGAACTACATTACTCCCTTCCTAGAGCAATGCCTGAATGGCCTAATGACCTTCTACTATGCTCAACCCCTTAAAGACTCTACTGCCTCCCAACACTGCCGTAGTGGGGACCAAGCATCTAGCAATGAACCTTCAGGGATGTCTTCAAGCCAATTCCAAAGCTTAGCAGATGGAGTGTTTTTTAATATGTTGATGATTCATAATATCAGAGAACCTGATGTAGGACTGAGCGATTCTCGAGCTTGGTGTCTGAGCTGAACTAAAAACAAATGCCTCTTACACATGGGCAGGAAGCTCAGCCTGAAGAACAGATCTTTTACTGAAGGCATAAAAGTGGATTAAACCATTAAATAGACTATTTATGGAAAATCTTCAAGGTAGCCTAATGCTGAATTGAAGGTTTTAAAGAAAAAAAGAAAGGGTTTTGTTTCATTTAAAATATCAAAAAGAAGAGGGATGACTGAAAGACAAAGCTGAGGCAGAGTGCAGCATGCTGCCACAGAAGGGAGCAAGCAAGAACAAGAATTCCAGAAAATGCGTGGCTGACTCAGTCTGGAACAGAGGCAAAGCATTAAAACTGGACCTCTGAGGTGGGGAGCTAGCTGCTCGGAGCATTCTGTGCCCAGGGCAGAACAGCTTCTTCCAAGGAATGAAAATTTCTCTGCTCCTTTGGCCAGCAGAGAAGCTTGCTCTGATTAAAATTATTTAGATGTAAATTCTCTGCGGAGCCAGCTGACCAGGCAGAGGAGTTCGGAGATTCCCTTTGCGGGGAAAGCAGAGCTATGTAGGCATGTTTGTTGACAACTTGTTTATGAAATTCATGGGCAGAAATATTTTGGACGGGTCTCCTTGTACACCACTGCCTTAGTTATCTGCCATCTGCACAGAATGATTCACTCTAGAGAACAAGATGATTTTGGTAATTTAGAGTACTATCCATTTATGACTCTCTTTTGCTGCATCTTTTTAAAGACTCTTGTCTCCTGCATGGAAACCCCAGCTCTTTGAGGAGAAGAAGAAAAAAAAAAAAAAAAAACACTAGGTACTCTATTACGAGTAGCTTTATAACAAAAAATAACTTCAATTTTGGGGGAGAGAAAAGAACCGAAGAATGATAAACTACAGAAATAAAGCTGGAGAAACATGTAAGAAATGTTTATTATTAGCTAGAGAGATGGCTTAGTGGTTAGGAATCCTTACTGTTCTTGCCTAGGACCTGGGTCCCATTCCCAGCACTCACGTTAGGAGCCTCACAGCTACCTATAACTCCAGCTGTAGGAGATCTGATGCTTGCAACATCCAGGGATACCTTCGTGTCTGTGGCACACAGAAACTGATATAGTGTACAAACACACACACACACACACACACACGAAAATCAATACATAAGCCTTTTTAAATATTTCATTTTATTAAAAAATAATTATTATTGACTGGATGGATTAAGATGAGCACTTTCTACGTAACGTTTTATGTTATGAGTTACACTCTACGAGCTTTAAGAGGTCTAACAACTACGTACAGCCATCTCAAGAGTATAAACAATGCACAGGCACTATGCCCAGCGAGGTGCAGGCTGGGTTCTGCACATGTTTCACTGATAAAGAATGAATCACGCACGGGGACTAGAGTGATGGCTCAGCAGGTGAGAGCACTTGCTGCTCTTCCAAAGGACTTGGCTTTGCTTCCCAGCACCCTCAACTGGTAGTTCACAACTGTGTGTGACTCTAGTTCCAGAGCACGCACAAACCTTTCTCTGGCCTCCAAAGGCACCTCCACACACATGGTGTACATAGACTCGTGCAGGCACGTAAATAATAAATAAGTAAATCTTAGAAAAAGAGCAGGCTGTGTATAGATTTAGCACATGCTAAAGCCCAGTCAATGGAAAATGACAAACTAACACACTCCTAACCCTCACAAGTGGAGGCTTTACCGTCTGCATGCGTATAGGGCCTCTGTAGCAGCAAGAGCCTTGGGGAACAGCCACAGTTTTAAAAGAGTGCTGGTCTAGAATCTTTGATAAAGTCAATGAACTTGTTGGTGTTAGTCTCTGAATGCCAAAATGTAGTCATATTTAATGTGTCAGGAAGCTACAACTAAACATTGGGTGGTAAAGCTCTATGGAGTCATAAGTCCGTCCTCATCCACAGCAGTCAACAATTGGACACTTCAGCAGGATCCTAAAGGCTGTCCTTCAAGAACCGTTAAGCTGGAATGCCCTTGGTGAAAGAGACCTAGAAGGCCCACTTGGCCTGTCGGTAGCTTTGCTTATTGGCAACATTTAAGGCAAAGAAAACATGACCCCAGGGGAAATGGCATAGCATTGTGTGAAATACAAGTTGAGCATTGCTCTCTAAAGAGCTGCGTGTGGAAGAAGCACTTTTAAGTGAAATGTATGCTAACGATGTGCACTAACCACTTCTCTGCCTTTTTAGCTAGAGGATCCTCACAACAATTAAGTGGTCTTTGTCATCACCGTTAGTATCAGTTGTTACAAAACACTGCAGTAAAATGACATCCACAGGGGTTTCCCCGAGAAGGGAACACTCCTGTCTGAATTACGTCATCTGCTCCCTGCATAGAGTTTTAATGGTCTTTTTTAGTCCTCCTTCCTTCCTGTCAACATGCTCTTCCTTCAGCCTACCTTGTCCAGTCTTTTAAATTGCTGCTTCTAATACAAACTTAAAAATATTATCTTGTAGGGAACTATCATATTTTAATACATGTTCTAAATACATGTACAATTTTTTTATTGGTAAATGGTTTAATACTGCAACTTTCTGAATGTACTACAGGAAACGCTTTCTTAGATCTTGAGACATTTGTTTGTTGTGCCAAAACTACCATTTGAATTTATGTATTTAATCAAATTTAGATTATTATTAATATTAGTACCAACAACACAGTGCTTTTCATTTTATGGCATTCTTCAGTTGGGAACTATTTTGAACCATCCTCTTCATATGGCCCTTGTCAGATTCCTCATTTATAGGTAGAACTAATGGTCGAATATTATTTACTTATTCATATAATCAACTAATACTAATGGCCTGGCTACCACACATATTGAAGAAAACAGAAATGCAAGAGATAACATAACTGGACATAAAAAATATAAGAAAACAAGAAAGCTGTAGTCAATTCTAGAGTTCTTTGCATAGTAGTATTCCATATTATATGGTCCCTGGGTAACTTTATTACTTAGCTCTCTACATTAATTTTTTTGAATTAGATACTTTTATGTAAGCAGCAACTTAGATGCATGCAAGCCCCAGAAACTTGACTACTTATGAAATCAAGACCAGGCTGATCAGTTTGCCACGCCATTAATGAGGGAGCAGAATGAGCCAGAATAGGCACAGTACTTGCCTCTGAGATATACCATTGATGTTTTTTCTATTTTTAACCTTTGAAAATCCTAAATAAGGAGAAGCATTGTTCCCCAGTCACTTTTTTGGTGGCAATAAAAGACTTTTTATATAAAAAAAGACTTCTTATCTAATATGAAGGACAGATGGCCTTTTCCTAATAAGCAAACCATAAAAGCCTCCATGACCTTTGCATTTCATAGTCTGTAAGCTGTGAGTTGTCTAATCTGTACAGCCTACTTGGACTCCCTCCATAATATTTTCAGAAGGTCTTTGATTTACAACTATTGCCGACTTTTCTCCTCAGAAATAATTTTTCTTTAAAGACTTGGATGCTGACTTCTTGTCCAAATGTGTCTACATTGCAACTTGGGAGGAATTTGGTTTCTTTGATATGCTCTTCCTTCAGTGACTGGAGCCAAGGACCCTGCTCCACTCAGCAAGTAAACTGAACTTGACTCACGCGCTTGGAGAGGTCGAAGGATTCAGTTCCGTTGGGAACTGGATCCTTCAAAGGTATCTTTGTCTCTTGTAGAATCTCTGGGATCTTTGTAGGCTTTGCCCCCAGGGGCTGATCTTCCTGCTCCTCGCCTGTGCAGGTGTGTGTGGAAGGTTCCAGAAGAGAGGAACCTGACTAATAAAAACCACACTTTGTGATGGAGCTATGTGGAGCATGGTGGAATTGACACAACATCCAAAGGGTATTGGCCTAGGATGTTTTCAGAGAGTAGGTGAAAAAAGACTGGGAATAAATTTTGTGTTTAGAGGAAAGAAATCAGACACATGTTGCTACTACTTAAAGGTATTGAATACTCAAAATCAAAGAAATCTAAAACAAGCAACTTCTCTCTGAATTGCCATAAAATATGGAATACAAATCATCATTGTTTTAGAGTTTAATTGAAATTTTTATTCTAAAGTTTAACTTTTCTATTCTTTTTTCTATGACCCTTGTAGGGTTTTTTTTTTTGTTGTTTGTTTGTTTTGTTTTTTGTTTTTGTTTGGTTTTGTGTTTGTTGTTTTTTGTTTGCTTTCCTCTTCCTGCCTTTGGGAACTTGACCTAAGGCCTTTTGCTAATTAAATGTTTGACAATTGAGCTGCCCCCTCAGCTGATGTAGGTTGTTCCAAGTGCTGTGCTGATTGCTAACAAAAGAGTGTTCATTTGTTTAATTCTCAAAAGGACACTGTGAAGTATTACTATTTTCCCCTGTTAATGTGCACGACAGTTAAAGAATTTACCTGTGCTATTTCAGTGACAGTCTGAAATGTATCCCAGGCTGTTAGTGCCTGAGCCTCCATTCCAAATGCTGCCTTCTACTTGGAGAAACCATCTCAAACACAGCCCACGTCTTTCAAAAGCATCTCTTTTGCTTTCTACCTTTTTAGAAGAAACTGGTTTTCAAAGCTGTCTTCTAAAATATTTACTTAAGTGGGGGGTGGGGAGACACACACCCACACCCACACCCACACCCACACACACACACACACACACACAGAGAGAGAGAGAGAGAGAGAGAGAGAGAGAGAGAGAGAGAGAGAGAGGGAGAGAGAGAGACTCACTTTAATTATTCTTGCTGAAAATAAGCTTTTGCATCAGAAAGTGCAGGTGAGAGGAGTAGACCAGGGAGTTAGGATGACCTCCCAACCCTGTGGACCCTAAAATGCAGGACAACAAAGGTGTGACTTTCACTGCTGAGCAAATAGCAATGAGGTGACCCTGCACAGTTATTGCTTGACCAATCTGGGGACCAGATTAATCTTTGCAACAGAGACTAACGGTAACTCAGAAATGTAATGTTCACAAAGGAGCACACCATGCTGAGTTTCATGGCTCTGACTTTTAATTCTAGCACATGAGAGGCAGGGGCACATGGATCTCTGTGGACTTGAGACTAGCCTGGGCTACATAGTGAGTTCCAGGCCAGCCAGGGTTATGTAGTGAGAACCTGTCTCAACAAATGAACAAAGAGACTGTACCAGGCATAGGACAGGTCCTTAGGACAGCAAGGGTACTCTCCTGAATCCTACAATGACATGTCTTTACATATATGTCCAAACTGATACAAAGTTCTCCCCCACAGGGGGATGCTTACAGAGTCTGGGGGTCCTGAACGATAAGGATGTGTCAGCATAGGTTCAGAAGCTGTGGTAGGCACCCACTCGAGTGCTGCATGTTGAGTGAGTGGGGCAGAAAGAAGAGTAGCTCCCTTCTCTGCCTTGCTGGGAGGCCGTTTTTCTGTTCAATGTATCCATGCTGCACACATTATTGGTCACTTAGAATCACCTGCATACCAAACAACCATCAGGTTATTACAGTGCTTGCGTTCAAACAACCCTGACTTAACTAGATAACAACCACAATACGTGAGGGCAGTGATGCTGGCAATTTGGATATATCAAAGAGAAGCTGCAGATTTCTCCTAGTGAGGGAGAAGGTAGAAGTTTATGTGTAAAGAAAAACTTGGTGCATGGTGTATATAGAGAGATTTTACTTCTGTGACTTTTTTTTTTTTTTTTTTTTGAGACAAGGTTTCTCTGTGTAGCCTTGCCTGTCTTAGACTCACTCTGTAGCCCAGGCTGACCTGGAAATCACAGTTATTTAGCTGCCTCTGCCTCTGGAGTGCCAGGATTAAGAGTGTGTATCACCACGCCTGGCCGTCCTGTGTCTCATTTTAAGCATCTACTACCATTTTGAAAGTTTTCCTTCATGGATAGGAATACTATGTAGAAATCTGGTATATTCAGTTTAATTATGCTGTGAACCTAAAACTACACTCATGATCACGTCCATTATAAAAATACTGCAAAGCAACATGTATATTGAAAGAAGCCAAACACAACCAACTACCTATTGAATGATGGAATTTTTATGAAAAACCTCAACAGGTGAATCCACAGAGACAGAGTGCAGGTCAGTGGGGGAGGTGTGGAAAGCAGTTACCTAATCGGTACAGGATTTCTTTTGGGATGGCAAAAGTGGTCCAAAGCTCAGCAGTGGCTAGAGAAATTACACAGCATTGTAAATGTGCTGGAAGTCATTTACTGAAAAGGAGCAGTTTCATGAAGTTTGTGTTGTGTTGACTTTCTCTCAATTAAAAACAATTCAATAGCGCAGCACAAGAGAAAGAAATACCAGTTTGAAATTTCAGGCTGAAGCATACTTTCAAAAATAATTTGTTTTAAACAGTTTGAAAGAGAAAGCACTTTCCATAACCTTTCACAGGAAAAGTTGTGATCCTTGAAGCGGTTTCAGAGGGATGCAATGAGAGGACTTTCTGAGGTGAAGATGACAAGATGACACGACGTGAAAGCTGTATGATACTGAAAAGTTTGGAATGGATTCAAAATCAAAGAATTTAAATCTGGTTAAAAGTGGTCAGAGCTGGACTGACACTGTGAAGGAGAGGGTCAGTGGTGCAAATGAAAGAGTTAAGGCATTTTCTCCACAGTATAGGCACACAGGGATCGGCCAGGGATGCAGTACACAAGGGACAGGATGCTGCTCAGAGCACAAGCAATGGCCAGGGCACAATGAGAAGACAGGGCCTAAAAACAGAAGGTTTTGTGGAGCATGGCTGAAGATAGACTTTATTTAAGAGTGTATCTTGCAATATTTCTATTTAAGCAAAGCAAAGAAAATATTATATACAATATCTCAACAAGACACAGTGATTGGCCGCAGAGCAATGAAGCTAAAGCTAGGAACAGATTTCTTCAATACACAGGCTCTAAGATGTTGGAAACACTTATATGGAATTTGAAGGAAAATAATCTATCCTGACACAGGCAGCCTTTCCTTGTCAGTTTATCACATATGTGAAGCAATAAATAGATGTCCTAATGTAAGCAAGAGCCTGTAAAATATAAGCCATACCTTTTTTTCTTAAAGTTAGTAGAGGAAAATTGCATAGGTACTCTGGAAAAGAGCTTGGCAGTTTCCTATCAACTGCCCATGCCATGGCCAGATGACCTAGCAATTACGTTCTTGGCATTGAACCCAAAGAAATGAAAGCTTACATATTCAAACCATGTGGTTGAATGTTCATAGCACCGTTGTGAGGGAAAGGAAGACCTTAAGTGTGAGTATGTCCTTTAAGGTGTACCCTTTTATACGCTTGGGGTTTAACTCAGTTGAACATTTACTTAAGATGCAGGAGTTCTGACTTTGATTCATCTGAATAACACACACATTTGCTTTGTAGATCAGACCTGCCTCTGCCTCCCAAGTACTGGGATTAAAGGCATGTGCCACTAGGTCTATATAGCATTCTTAAGGTTAAAAAAATAGATTTGCCAATTCCTTGTGAATTCAGGTTGCAATGCACCTGCCACATCATCACCACTGGACCCATTCTTTTATTTCTAAGGAGAAACTGGCAAGCACTCCTGTGGTCATGGAACTGGCACAAGTCCTCCTCCCAAGAATGGCAGACCCCAATCCCCGCCTTTCTCCACTTCCTGGGCTAAAGGATCCAGGAAGGTAATCTTGATAGACAACCTTCCAATCACTTTTCTCCCTGGGCCTTAATGACGTTCCCTTCATTTAATAGGGCAGTGTGAGGATTTCTCCATCGCGTTCTATTTTCTTTTACAGAAGATGCTTACACCCAGCTTCCTACCCCCAGGCTGACCAGAGTCCCTGCAGAGGACAGCTGGAGAGAGGTTATTGGAAGCCCTCTCTCTGGTCCAGTCAGTGCACAGTCACATCAGGCTGTTCCCTGTTTTGTTAGAAGGCAACGTATTCACTTCATTCTCACTGCTATGAGCAAAACATTTAACAACCCCCCCCCCCCCCCCCGAGAGATCAAAGATTTATTTTGGTTGACAGTTTCAGGAAGTATAGTTTGTCACACAAGAGAGGGTAGGGGGTGACAAGAGTGACCACTATGTCTCACATTGTGGCCAACCAGGAAGCAGAGACACCACCCGAAACCAAAAGCAGTATATTCAAAAGCATGTCCCAGTGTGACCTACTTGCCTCTGCCAAGCCAGCACTATGTCCCAAATGTTCCACAACTTCCCAGCAGAGCATCATTACTTAGGGATGAAATGTCAAACTGATGATTCCCTGGTGGGCATTTCAAACCATAGCAGAACAAATCCTTTGGTTAGACAATAAAATGAAAATATACTTGCCAAAGTCACTTTGAATGGCTTCACCAGTTCTCTGGCACAGGGTGCTTGTGTAGCCACCAACCTTCCCTTGCACTTGTAAGCACTCCCATGTCTTGTCTATCTGACTGGTTGTATTTTTCTGCAATAGATGGGTTCATAAATGTCTCTAAAAGTCCATGTGCTCATGCCTTAGTCTTGAAATTGAATGGCCTTGAGTAGACAACGGCAGGCACTGTTGTCAGGTGGTAAAAACCTGACAGGAGGCACATCCTTAGAAGAGATGTGGGACCCTGGCCTTCTCCTCACTCTTTCACACTTTGAGTTCCCATGTGATATGCCACCACTATCCCAAAAGCCTTAGGGACAACTAAACCCAGACTGGAATCTCAATCTGTGTGCCAACATAAGCCTTTTCAAGTTGTAAGGCATCTCTTACAGCATTTGGGATCTGACTACCATAGACACTGTTCATTAAATGTCTTTTCCATGGTACTTTTTAAATCTCCATGGGAAGCCTTTTTCAGTTTCATTTTTCTTGTTTATTTTCACTAAGCTCAGCCTGGGTTTTCATCATGTTTCTGACAATAAGCACATACAAGGACTGTCACTGCATTTCAGATCTCTCCACACTTCCTCTCCTAGAGAAGGGGACTTTGTTTTTGTCAGTGTTCTTGCAAAGGATGGATGGATACGTTGCTGTTTTTTCCATGAATGGATGTTCTGTGCAGCTCTTCTTCCAAGCTCCATGGCCATGATGCCAAATGGCTCTCAGATTTTGGCAGGCGTACAGCTCACTTGGAGAACCTGTTAAAGGGTAGACGCCTGGTTAAGAAGCCTAAGATGTTCCCCAAAGCTAGAGAAGCTGCTTCTGTGAGGCCCTGCAGTAATGATAATTTAAAAATTAAGATTGATTTGTGTGTGTGTGTGTGTGTGTGTGTGTGTGTGTGTGTGTGTGTGTGTGTGTGTGTGTGTTTGAGGATATATATGTGGACTACCTCATTCTGGAGCCTGCAGAGGACAGAGGAGGGCAGCCTCCCCGCCACTGGAGCTACAGGTGGTTGTGAGCCACCATGTGGGTGCTTGGGACTGAGCTCAGGTCCTCTCCAGGAGCTGTTAAGTGCTCTTAACTGCTGAGTCATCTCTCCTGCTTTTTCTTTTCTTTTCTTTTTTTTTAATGAGTCACTGGATTGAATCCAGACTCTCTCCAGTCCCATGCATGAACAATATTTTATCCCTTGTCTTCCTGGGAGGATTTTCTTAAGAAGATAAAGTGTGTTGATAGCTGATGGAAACAGGGGTCCATTCAGCCATTCCCTTTTACCGAAAAAAAAAAATAGTGAGCAGGCATTTTGATTTTACAACCATTTTTGTGTGGCTGTGAATTTTATTAGTATGAGTGATTTTCCTTCAGCTTTAGACACCATGGAAAACTGTCAGCTCCACTTTTTAGTCCTCGTTTGCTTGAGATGTAGCTCTTGGAATGTGTGGACCCCATTAAGGTGTGGCATTCAAAGAAGCACTCTGTGCAGCTGCCTGGATGGCTTTCGGATCGAGCCTCGGTATCTTCTGCCTCATCGACACTCCAACAAATGGCATAGTCTTTCCTTTCTAGTCATTTCCAAAAACTGCTTACAGATTTACATCCATTAGCATGCAGTGACTAGAAGCTGACTGGTACCCTTGAACAGTTGGCACTTGGAGGACTGTTTGAGAAGGACAGATGTAAATCATGGCTGTTATCTTCAGTAAAGAAATATGGAGATGCAGAGGTCTGTGGTGGCGGGGGAGGGGATGCTAGCCGAAGTGCTTCCTGGAGGGCAATTCATAAGCAAGATGTAAGGTGGGGTGATGTAAGAAGAGGAAACAATTCGGAGGAAGAGGCTAATTACCCCCCAGAGCTGGCTAGTAATGAAGGTCTGATTACAGCTGGGAAATTACCTTCTTTTGATTCTCATGCATTTAATGGTGCTCTACAGAAAGAGTCTTGGGTGCCCTGGCTCCTGTCCAGGACAATCGTATTTAAAATAATGGGTGTCAGTTCTGAAACTTGTGGAGTTTGCAGGGTGGGAGATGGTTCACTAAATCTCCTTTATGTTTCTTTATACCTCCCATTCCCAATGACTCCAACATGTTATTCATCTTCCAAGTAAGTGTGTGTGTGTGTGTGTGTGTGTGTGTGTGTGTGTGTAGGTACAGCAGTAGGAGCTACAAATCAGAAAAAAAGTATCAGAGAGCATATCAGCTGAAGTCCAACCTAAGGGTGTCCATAGATGCTCTCCCTGGCCAAGGACTGGCAGCACATTCAGATTCTTGTTATAGAAATGATTCATTTAAATAGCATAGGAGCACATGCTTTGCACTGCTTCACAGAATTACAGGAAATAGGAACAACACACTGGCTTCTATTTCTATCAGTGATTGATTGCCAAATGGCTTAGGCCATGTTCATCCTTAAACTTGTCACATGTATTTCTCTACATTCTCAAGAAATGTGATCAGTATAAAGAAAAAGCTAACAGCTCATGTTTGCTATCCATTGGGGGTAAAGCAATACTATAAAATGGAGACCAGAACCCTCAACTTCCCCTTTGGGTTGTTGCTATATCTTGGACTCAGAATGCTCCACAAAGGCCAATGTTTTAAAGGCTCGGCTTCCTGGGTGCCATTGGGAGGTAGTGGAAAGTACAAGATGGAAGACTTAGTGGGAGGCCTTTGGTTATTAGGGGGTGTCCTTGAGGGGAACGATAGGATTCTGGTCTCATTCCTTCCGTCTCTGGATTCTTTCTCAGGAGATGAACACTTCTGCTCTGTGAAGAGCTTCTGCCACGGAATGCTGCCTTCTGCAAGCCAAAAGCAATGTGACAACAAACAAACGAACGAACAAAACAAAACACCAATGATGAACGCAACAATCCTCAGAAACCAGAGCCTGAATGACTTTTTCTTTTAAAGAGTTGAGTACCTCAGGTATTATTACAGTGATGTGACCCTCAGCAAAGCAGCTCCTTCCTATGGGGAACTGCTTTTCCTTCAGCACTTTTGAAATAGCGCTGGCCAGGCAGAAGGCATTAGTTCTTTCCTCCCTTGAGCGTGTGAGGACTTGTGGACTGTTGTGTTGGGCTGAGATTCATCAGGGGTCTTCAGTTGATGTCATGAAAAGCCTACTCTGGAGTTCTCCTATCCTATAAATTGGGACAATTACAACTTCCTTCCCTTATACCTTTAGAGCTTGGGTGGCTATGCAGGGAATTCTTCGCGAATTTCAATTTTCTCTTATGTGGGACTCCAACTGTTCTTTCTATGACATCCGAACTTACTTCCTCAAGATAATACATTTGAGGTGGCTGGAAATATAGCACCTTTAGCTACAACAAGACCCTCAAGAATCAACCAACTAATGTCATCCAAAGGTTCTGTGTCTCCCAACCAATGCTTACAAAGCAGAAACTCCAAAGACTAACTTGCTTGCTTACCGAATTCTATCTTCACATCTCTGTGGTGGCTAGTCTTATGTCAATCTGATACAAATTAGAGTCATTTGGAAGATGGAGCCTCAACTGAGAAACTGCTTCCACCAGATTGACCTGTGGGCAAGGCTATGGTGTATTTTGTTATTGATGGTTGATGTGCATCGGCCCAACTCACTGTAAGATGCTGGTTGCTATTAGAAATCGGGCTGAGCAAGTGATGGGGAAAAAGCCAGTGAGCAGCATTCCTCCATGGCCTTTGTGTTAACAATGCCATCTACATTTCAAGGTCAGGACAAACCCAATGTTGTGGCAGTCATCAGGTAGATTACTGAATCAGAGGCCTTCATACAATAAATTAAGAAAGACTGCTTGAACCAGGCATGCTGGTTTACACATTTTAGCCCTTGGGAGGATGAGGCAGGAGGATTGTGAATTTGAGGCCAGCCTATATTACAGAGTGAGACCCTGTCTCAAAAAGTAAAACAGAAAGAGAGAGAGAGAGAGAGAGAGAGAGAGAGAGAGAGAGAGAGAGAGAGAGGAGTATTTGTCTATATGTAGGGATAGCTGAAGGACAGGTCTAACATGAGCCCCTCCAAGGTAAAATGATAGGGCTTGATGTTTGATTTCCCACTTTACAGGGATATTGTTAGACATATTGTTAGACATTGTCCATTTTCTTGATAATGTGGTCTGAATCTATTCCTGAAAGAGGCCTATACTAGCTTGTTTTCTATTGTAGTCATCAAACACTGACCAAAATCAACTTGTGGAAAAAAAAGTTTATAAAAATCTACAGGTTATAGTCCAACACTAATAGATGCCAAGGCAGGAACTGAAACAACCATAGAAGAATGTTGCTTACTGTCTTGCCCTCCATGGATTGCTCAGCCTGCTTTCCTTATATAGTCTAGGACCACCAGCCAAGGAGAGGTATCACCTACAGTCAGCTGGGCCCTTCTAAACCAAGAAAATGCCACACAAAAAGGCCCCTGGACCACTGGATGAAAAAGGTTTCTCAACTGAAGTTCCTTCTGTTCAGGTGACTCCAGTTTTTTTTTTTTTTTTTTGACTAAACTCACCAGCACAATGGACCTCTTGTCATCTTGACATACAAATTTATCATTATCTTGTCCTCAAGATTTCACATTGATACCATATTATAAAATGCAGTCCAACTTTAAAAGTCACATTGTCTTTGAAATTTCTCGATACTGTAAAAGGTTAAGACCTCAAGCCCAGTCTGGTCTACATAGTGATTTCTAAGATAGCCAGAGTTACATGGAGAGATCCTGTCTCAAAACAAACAAACAAAGTCCAAGATTTCTTTAAAAAGACTAAAATTCTCAACCGTGAGCTCCTCCAAAATAAAAATAAGTTATATGCCTTCTTATTTCAAGAGGGAAAAACTAGGCCTCAGACACACTCAGATCCAAGTCAAATCAAACTCCAATAGTATAAATAGCCCAGTATCCAACTGTGGAACTCATTTATAATCTTTTGAGAGTTAAAGGACTTGGGTAGCCCTACCTCTCGAGTTCTGCTACTCAAAGCACATACAGCTGCTCTGGGCTCCAGCTGGCTCCTCTACTGCACCCCACCATCCCAACATCTCCAATATCCTCGGGTCTCCACTGTATCTGAGGCTGCACACTTACCAATAAACTCTCTCGGTACTAAACCTCAGATTCTTTCCAGGAGCCCTTCAATTCTGGGGACCCAACTATACTTCAGGTTGCACCTTCAGCAATAGACACTTCAAGCCTCTCACAGTGTCAAGTCTCAATGACCTCCCTGCACTCAGTGACCCTTTGATGCCTGCAAAACCACTACCACCTGGAAAAGTCCGACACAGTGCAGAGTTCAGCTTCCAGCCTTAGATGCAGCCTTGGCTTCCTCAGGATCACGAACGACTTTTGTGTGCTGACCTTGAGGATATATTTCCCAGAAGATTTCACTTCAATGATGTTGGCCTCTTATTAATCATAGCTGATTATTTTTTCAGTCCCAGCTAACTAGAATTGATTGTTCTGATAAAGCAAAGATTTAATGGTGCTGGTCTCTTGTTAATCACAGCTGATTCTCAGTTCAAGCTGTTCAGAAATCACAGATTATTAAAACAAAGCATCATGTAGACAACTCTGATAGTCTTTGCTTTCCTATGAAACTTCAGAAGCCAGGCTTCCATCGTTATTATCTTTCTCAACATTCTTATCTTCTGAGTTCCAATTACAACACAGTAAGCTCTAAGCAGTCAATAACATCTCCATCACAAAGCCCCAAATGTCTTCATTATCTTATCCACCCAAGTACAATCAGGTTCACTTCAGCACAGTACACGCTCACTACCAGCCTTTGTTCTAGTTTGTTCTCTCTCTCTCGCGCTCTCTCTCTCTCTCTCTCTCTCTCTCTCTCTCTCTCTCTCTCTCTCTCTCTCTCTCTCTCTCCCTCTCTCTCTCTCTCTCTCCCCTGTGATTAAAAAAAAACTGACCAAAAGCAATTCAGGGAGAGAAAAAAAAGTTTACTTGGCTTATGGGTTACAGTCCATCACTGATGAAAACCAAGGCAGGAACCTAGAGACAGGAACTGAATCTACGACCCCAGAAGAATGCTGTTTACTGGTTTATTCCTAATGGTTGCTCAGCTTGCTTTTAATACAACCACCTGGCCACCTGCCCTTGGTTGGTACAGCTCACGTTAGATTGGGCCTCCCAGGTTAAACACTGGTTAGGAAAATGTCACAAAAACATGCCTAGAAGCCAATCTGATAGAGATAATTTGTTAATTGAGGTTTTCTCTTACCAAAAATTCTCTAGCTTGTGTGAAATTGATGAAAACTAACTGGCAGAAGGCCCATTAAGACTCCTCTGCATCTTACTGCATCAGCCCAATTTGAGGATATAGCAGCATGGTTTTTTTTGTTTTAATTTTCTCCTTTATAGACTCAAACACTAGCTACATCATGACTTCTGCTTAGTCTAGGTCTACAATGGTAACGCCTGCAATATCCAGACCAATAAATTCAGGCACATGTTAGATAGAGTCCATGTCTGTCAATGAGTCTAAACAAAGCACACACCACTTACGTCTGAGGTTCAAATGTCACCTCATTTTGTTAGATGAGCTTAATTCCATCTTGTAAAAAACAAACAAACAAAAACAAAACCGAAACTCCACAAAAGCACTTCATTGTTATTGTAGGTCAAAGGACTCAAACCCCTTGCCTATCTGTTTTTCTATTTAGATGAAATTGGAAAGGTTATTCCTCAAAGCACAAACTGCTTTTCCAACACATTCATTCAGCAGTGCTTTTAACAAACGAATCACTAAGGTTAAGAATTTAGGGCCAGAAAAATAAACCACATTATATTTTTGGTAGAAATGTTAGAAATTTTACTTAATTACCAATAATTTACCAGGAGGAACACTGAGTACATTTGAAAGATAAAGTTGTGGCTAAAGTCTAACTTAAACTAGAAAACTTAAAAAACCAGAAATTTTAAAAAGGCCATCTTAATCTAGATTTTATCCTAAGATTTTTTTATATAGGAATCAGAGAAACACGCTCCAGTGACAAGGCTAGAGTCACTGGCTATTTATTCTAGATAAACCACAAAATGTTTAGGAAATCCAGCCATCTACTGTTTTAAAATTCTTCAGTCCTGTCCTAGCCAAGTGTTATCTCTTCTACTTTTGATGTGTTTGTTGAAAGTTTGGAGGGAGAATTTTCTTTTTAAGTTTGTAGTGAAAGTACTGCTTCTAAGAATGCAAATGCCTGTTCTCAGGCTTTAGTTAAAAATATTCTTTCAGCATCACGTATAAAAACCAACTAAAGTGGATGATAAACATAAACTAAAACTTACAACTATAAAGCAACTCAGACAAAATTTGGGACAAAGTCTTTATAATATTGGAGTAAATACAAATATGAGTTCAGAAGGATCATCCATGAAAAAAAAAGGGATAAGTTGACCCTATTCACATTGGAAAACACTACTGAGAGAATGGAAAACAGACCATGTGTATATATTGGCATTTCAGTCAATGACAATCCTCACATATGACAGAGATTTCTTTAAATTATGGTGGAGCTGAAACCGTTCTATAGTATCCTGACATGAAAGTTATGACATTGTATAGAAACATATATTTCTTGAGTTTGTGGTCATGCTGGTGTGAATAAACCCACTGTGGTGCCAGTAATAGACAAGTTTAGCTTATTGTGGATGTACACACTACTTGATCATGACAACAAGCAACTTACACTGTTTATTTATTGTTTTAATGTATGCGCTTTTTAATTATCTGTAAAACAGTATGCCGTGTGGCACCAGCAGATACCTTTTGATTACATCAAGAAGTCATTCCCGTTGATTGACCACACAGACCTGTATATGTCCACTTCATGAAGAAACATGAAGAAAGTTTCTCAACGCATCAGTGTTGATAAGAAATATGGGAGTCTGTTGGCAAAGAACATATCTGATACTGAGCCTGTATCCAGAAAATATAAGCAATTCTGAAAATTCAATAATGAGGAAGAAAGAAAGAAAGGAAAACCACCCAATCACCCAATTGAAAACAACGTGAGAAGAGATATAAGAAGACAAAAAAAACCCTATGAATGCTAATTAATATAGGTGGGGAACTTGACATAATTAGCATTAGGGAATGCAAATTAAAACTATATGGAGGTGTACTACCATATACATCATGAGAATGGCTAAAAAATAAACCAACAACCCCACAATGGATGCTCCAGCAGTCAGCTGTATCTGTCATTTCTATAGTTTTGGAAGCTGCTTGCTCTGCACTTTCTGTTTACTCAGGTAATATTTATCCTTTTTAGGTCTCTGATGGGTTTGAAGACTAGGTAGTTATAGTCTCACAATTAAACTTAAGTTGTTTAGGATTAGAAGATGTTTTAAGTTCTAAAAAGATTATAGGTTGAGAAAAGCAAGTTATGATAGAAAACTATTTAAGTACAAAACTTTAGACTCACCAGGGTCGGATAGATGACAGTAGAGTATTTTCTCCAAGTTTGCCAAATACAAGAGAACTGGTTATTGTGAATGCAATTCTTACCTGATAGCTTTCATAGTTCTTATTATATATAGTTCATTAATGTAAGAGAAAGAACCTTTTATTGGACTAAAGGGAGAGATGTTGGGGGATGTTTTTGCACTGTGTATCTGAATGCTGATTTTTGTACCCAAATATCTGGTTATAGTCCCGACTTTGGCATTGCCATTATTATGAAGCATCTCCTGTCTTGGTATGTTGTAAACATTGTTCTCTGTCACCCTCTGATTGGTTAAATAAAGAGCTAAGCAGCCAATAGCTGGGCAAGAGAGGATAAGGGAGGTCTTCCAATCCCAGTGAAGAGGCCCCAGAAGGGGACCAGAGGGAGAGAGAAAGAGTTGCCATCAGAACACGGATGAAGAAGCAGGTGCCAGAAGGAGACTAAGACAGCAGGTAATGAGCCATGTGGTGGGAACAAGGCCAGGCCAACATAGTTGGGTTAGAATGACTATCCAGCTCAGCTATTGGCCATTCAGATCTTGATTTGACCAATCAGAAGGTGATGGAGAGCAATGTTTACAAAACAGTAAGACAGAAGATGCCTCAATAATGATGACAATGCCAAAGTCCAGACTGCAAATAGATCTTTGTGTACAGAAATCAGCATTCGAATACACAGTGCACAAAATCATGCAATACCACAAGAAACAAGCAAACAAAAGAAACATGCTAATAATAGTGACTTTGGGGCCAAATCATGAGCCACTTATTGTAGGTGGTGATGCAAAAAGTCATAAGCCTTTTGGAAACCCATTGTTTGTTTGTTTTTATATAGTCGTACATGTACCTGTTGTGCTACCCAGTAGCGTCACTCTTCCTTTGCCATTTACCCAAAGAAATGAGATTTCTATTTATAGGAAATGTATTTATATATGTCGATAGCAGCTTTATTCATAATAACCAAATGCTGGAAGTAAATTAGATGCCTTCTATTTGTCCTTATTCTTCATCCCTTTCTCTCAATAATTCCAATTCAAGATGATTTCAAAGCTTTCCGTGGATTTCTGACATACCATGTGATTAGTCCGTTAATATTGCTTTTGATTCTATCCAGAGGTAGGCCCCTCTTTACTCTGTATTCTCACCTAGCTCACCCAGAATATTGTCCAGCATGTACACCACATGGACTCAATAGCAGCCTCCTGGCAGGCAGATGCCAATGCCAACCTCTACACTGGAGGCCCAGGGAAGAGGAGGCCGCACTCCCATTTTTGTCCTTGTTCGCTTAGAAGTTGTATGAACCTCCCTGTCCTGTGAAATAATTTTTCTGTTTTTTTTAAAAGTACATAAACAAAAAACTGGAATGCAAGGCTGCGATGCTAAGAGTGTAAGAATGCTACATATCTCTCTTGCCCCTGTGCAGGCCATCAGACTCGCAGCTGCCTTTTCTCCTTCTTGCACGGCTACGGGCAGGCACCCTGCTGACACATTGTCTGTGAGTCCCTGGTGAACAGACAATCCCCCAGCCATTATTTCTCACCTGGGAAGTGAGTTAACATCAAAGGGATTATTGGCATGTGACACATCCTGCTCCCCACCCCCTGCCTCCTGCCAAGGAATCTGAGAGCCGGGCTCTTGCTGTGAAACCTCCCCCATCCTCACCGAGCTCTGCAAAGAGGCTCCCTCCTCTGCCCCAAGTACTCAGGTTTCTCTCCTCTGAGTCCTGCCTTACTGTTGCCTCTCTGGCTCTCTGTCTATGGCTTAATAACTCTTCTAATACACGCCTTGTTCCCCAATAATCCATCTCTGTGTCCCCCTGGAACTTGTGTCATCCAAAACCTAGCACACAATGAAGGACCTGACTAAGCATGCAGCAATCCTGGCTGCATGTTAAATACATTCTGACGATGAAGGTAGCCATATTCAAGGGTACACAAGCAAACAAACACTCTGTGGTTCCATTTATAAGACATTCAAAGCAACAAAACTACAGGGACAGAGAACAGATGGACGAGGCTGGACTAGGGGGAAGTGATGACTGCAAGAGGGCTCTGAGGAAGATCCTTGGGCTTGAATGAACTGTACAACGTGCTGTTTGTACTTGACTTGAAATTAATAGAACTGTCCACGGGGGCGGAGGGAGGTGGTTTTATTGTATACGAAATTAAAATGGCCCTCATAGTAATTACTGGGAAGGGATAGTCTTAATTGGGAAATGTCTCCTGCTATGCTTGTTTCATTGGGGGCCGATGTCAAAGCTCTGCTGCTGCCGAGACTGTGGCATCAGTTCCAAGGTCTTTAGGTCTATAGATAGCTCCAGCTTTGTTCTCATTTTTTTATCACATCTTGAGAAAAATATTAAAATCAGCGTCTAATTTCCTTCCCTTCCCTTCCTTCCTTCCCTTCTTTCTGTTTTTTGAGACACGGTTTCTTGTGAGACAGGGTTTCTCTGTGTAGTCTTGGCAGTCCTGAACTCGACTTGTAGACCAGGCTGGCCTCAAACTCATAGAGATCCACCTGCCTCTGCCTCTGACTTGACCACACTTTCTTGATCCAGATGCAATACCAGATTCGCTTTAGTGGCAATTCTATCAATTTTATACCACTGCTAACCTCCACGTGTAGCTCTTTCTTCTGGAAAGTGTGAAGTCCTTCATAGTTTCCTAACCACAAACTCTGCTTAATTTTATTCATGTTTTTATGGCATAATTCTGTTCCCTCTGGCCAGGAATTCTTCCCTTATTTTGTTTCTCTAGGCTAATTTGTACTCATCTCTTACATTTTGGCTAAAGGAAGAGTGCAGAAACTTACAAGTATTTCTATCATATTCTGGGCATGAGAAATGTAGTATTCTTTTGTTGTTATTATTTTATAACTTTTATATCTGCTCAGATTATTCTGTCTTTGAAACTTTATTCAATCTTTTTTGTATTGATTTCACCCAAGATGACATCATCATCATCATCATCATCATCATTATTTCCTTTTCAAACTACTTATGGGATGGACAAGCATGTGACCAGAAACCAAGTGAGAGGAATAACTCAAATGGATGAAAATGTATCCTCAGACAGATGTCTCTGATCAGGAAACCCTTCAGTGTGTTCTCTAAACCTGTTGGTCAAATATGGCTCTTCTGCCCTTGTCTCAGTTTCATTAGTGTGCTGCTGCAACACAATATCTGACAAAAATTGCAGAATGAAGAAAGGGTTCATTTTGGCTCACAATCCATCATGGCAGAGCAGTTGTGGGGACAGGACCTTGAGGTAGCTGAGCACGTTGTACCCACAGTCAGAAAGCAGAGAGGGAGAAATGATGCTCCTCTGTCTTACTCCTTTTTGGTCAGTTTAGGAGCCCAGTCCATGGAGTGAGGGTGAGCCTTCCCACCTTGATTAACTAACCTAGAAATCACAAACATTTGCAGAGGCTAAGCTAATTTAGACAGCTCCTCACAGACATGCTCAAAAGCTTGTCTCACGGATGCTTCTAGAACCTGTAAAGGTAACAATTAGGAGTAAACAACACAAGCCTCATTACTCTGCCTCTTAATTTTGGTGAATTGCTTTTCGTAGCCTGTTATAGCCAGCAAGGAGCTTTCTAGCCAGAGTCTTAGATGTTTTTCAGTCAGGTTGTTTTCTTACTGTCAAGTTCTAAACTTAATAGATATATTCTGGCTGCAGCTCCCTTGTCAGATACATGACTTACAAATATTTTATTTTATTCTCTGGACTGCATTTTAACTTTTGGGTGCTCTGTAAGGCATGAAAGTCTTTACATTTAACACAAACCATTCCATCTATTATTCTTTTGTTGTTTGTGCTTTTGTTGTAATATTCAAGAAAACATTTTCTATTCCAAGGTCACAGAAATTTATGGCAATATTTTTGCCTAAGAGACTTTAAAAACCACCTTTGTATTTTGATTCAGTGCTCTGATTCATTTGAGCTAAATTTTGTGCATGGAGTCAAGAAGTGTCTAACTACATTCTGATTTGTACCCATTAAAAAATAACCCTGTTATTTGCTCCATAATCCTATTTTAGAAAGCTGGCTTTTCTAGATTTTCCTTCTCTGGTATATTAGAAATATATAAAAACCAACAGTCTCCAAGTTTATATGTTATGGCTGTAACAGTGACCAGTGGGAATGCTGAACCCTGTGCATACTTTAATATCAAATCTCAGGAAAGGAGCTCTGACTGTCCTGGTTCAAAAGTGTGAGCTTGGAGTGACAATATGAGGTGCATAAGTCATGCATCGTAAGAGCCCTGTGGGGCTGGAGACATGCTCATTAGGCATCTTACCCATAAATGTGGCCACTGTAAAATGTTGCAGTTATGTTAAAAGAAAGAAGAGCATTGCAAGTAACAATCATCTTCACCTGAGTGTAAATAAAGGATAGTTAAGCCAAACGTGGTGCCATATGTGTGAAATCCCAAGACTCTGCAGCTCAGGCAGAGTAACAAGAACTGGATGCCAGACTCAGCTACTTAGTGAGACTCTGTCTCAAAACAACAAACAACAACAAACCATTAAACATTGTATTAGTTACTCATCTCATTGCTATGATAGAGCATCTGAGGCATCCAACTCCAGGGAGGGTTTTATTTTGGTTAATAGTTTAATGGGATAGGGTCCATCATGGCAGGAGGCATGGCAGAAGGAGTCTCTGAAGAGTGCCTGCTCAAAGTTGCTTGCTCACATTTCACTGGATCCAGTAACAGAGACAGAAGGATTGGATTCTAGTTCATTCTTTTTCTTCCCTTTTATTCATTCTCCGATGCCAGCCCCATGTAATTGTGTCTCTCACATTTAAAACAACCTGCCCTCTCAATTCATCCCCTCAAAAGCCCCAATACACATGTTAAAAAGTGCCTCATGGAAACTGTAGCTGTTTATTGATCCACTGCACATTAAACATGAACAGGCTCACATGTAATAGGACTTTCAAGGAAGCTTTTAGCAACCAATAAAACAGTCTGAGGCAACTTTCCACCATAATGGAGTGCAGACAGGTATAGGACACTGATCCAAGGATGTCAAGATGGAAGGCCTGAGCTCCGGACACACACACTGTGGCTACTGTATTCACTTCATAGCAAAAATAAAATTACAGATGCAAGTGCAAGCATAAAGAAACACAGGCACTATTAGGGAAATTAAAGAGCACCAGGACAGGAGCGTGAGAGAAAGTGTTGTGTTAGTAGAGGAGGTGTTGAAGTGAGAGTCCAGGATAAGAAAGGGAGAGAAGCAAGAGGTGGGTGCTGGGAAGATTAGACTTCCAGAGGGATAGAACCTCTGTGTAGTATGCCTGTGATGTGAGACCCATTTGTGGGCAAAATGTTCCTGCTCTGAAGGGCAGACTTCTTAAACTCAGAACCACTGGTGTTTGAAGTGATTACCTCTCTTGTGGTGGTTGCCATGGGACGGTAGGACGAACAGCAGCTTCCTTGGCCTCCACTTCCTACATGCCAGGATATCTCTGTGCTCTGGTGAGTTCACCTTCTCTCCCTTGGTTGGGAAACAATAGCGTATGGCAGAGGCGGGAGGGGGAAGTCCTACCTAGTTTTTGTGTGTAAAATTTGATGGCTTGCAAAATTCTATCCCAGGTCTTAGATGAACTGTGCAATTCATGTGTTGCAAACTGATGACGCCCTATGCTCTTTTAGATGAATACTCAGTCAGGTCCTCTCTCGAGAGTTCATCAGGATTGGCTAGTGTGCTGTGTCAAATGTTTTAGCAGTTTTAACATCGCCCATCTCTTTCTTCTATTTGACTCCTCATCTGTATGCATGGTGTTCCCAGAGCCAGAAAGGCTTGCCCTCACCTTCCTACCAAGAAAATTCCTAGAAATCCTTTTGAATCCATCTTGATGAAACATCATTTCCTCTGGGAATCTTTTCCTGAGAACTTTGGATGCGCTGCTGGATGCTTCCTTTGTACTGCTAAGGTACTTGGTGATTTTCTTCATTGCCTGATGTTTTGTACCGGAAGGAAGCAGTTGCTTAGTTCTTTCTCTCTTTCACACTAGATTGGATCTCTTAAGAGTAAGGGCTGGTGCTGCATCATTTGTCGCAGGCCTCTTTGCGTGGAATCTCATAGGGACTTAATGTTGATTCACATGATATAAACCAGAAAGCTGAAGTAAACCTATTTCTACCTTGGCCACATTTGCTCACAGCCACAAGTGAACAGTCAGTTTGGCTAGTTAGAAATTTCCATTCTTAAGCAACCCAAGAGGTTCCTTGATTAGGGATATGGACAAAGAGGGAAGGGAGTTGAGTCAAACAGATATAAATGATCCTATGTGCAAGGTGCATATAAATCTATCTCCTAATTAATTTAAACATGCACAAAGCTAATTATAATATGCAGAGTACAGGTAAGATCTTGTTTAATCACTACTCTTTCCTGGTTAGTCACAGTGCCTAGAGGCCACGTCTCTGTTAGTATGCTGTTGTGGGACCCAGCCCCACCCTCAGTGTCTGACTCCTGGCCTATGCTTTAAGATCTTTTGGTTCTTTGGATTTTCCATGTCTTGTGTAGCCTTTGTATTCTTGACATGGCATTGACTTATACCCAGAAAGAGGGCCAGCAACTTAAAGAGTCAGAGTTCCACTTTTGCCTTGCTGGCAGCCTGGCTGTGCCAACTATGAGTTACACTCCTGTGGCCTCAGCTTGGATTCTCCTTCAGTCTGGGGCTGCCTAGTTCTCCAAGGTCTGTGCTGCTCTCTTTTGGAAGTGTTCAGATCACCGCTGCACATCTGCTGTTTGCTTTTCTCAGCACATTGGGAGGGGCTGTTTATCCGTCCTGAGGTTTCTGGTGGGAAGAAATAGCTCCAGGGCAGAGGCTTATGAACAACACGTTTTAGAAACAGACCTCTTTCTCCTGGTTCCTTCCTGCTCTGAGCTGGAGCCTCCCTGGCTGTGTTAAACTGGTGAGAATTCTGGTGCTTGTTGCCTGCTGACACGTGGTCGTGTGGCATTGAGGAAAGCTATAAGTCTTGGGAAACATTTTACTTAAAAGACACAGAATGTGCATAATGAGCTACCAGCTGAGGGGGAGCAATGGGACACGCATATAGGCATAAACACATGCAGATAGTTTCATGCTTATGCACCAACTTCTTTGGAAACAAATGTGGAAAAGTAATGCAATTGGCTATGTATGAGAAAGGGGCAGTGGGAAGACAGAATGGTGGAGAAATTTTGGATTGTGTCATTCTTGGAATTTTGATTTCTGTTTAGAAAGATATGATAAATTCAATCAGAGAATGATTTTAAAGCTTCAACTGATAAAGACCAAAACACTAAATAATAGAGAGCATGACTGTGAATGTGAGAAAGCATGTTCTCAGCTGGGTTGTGGTGGCGCCTGCCTTTAATCCCAGCACGCAGGAGGCAGAGGCAAATGGATCAGTGTGGGTTTTGAGGTCAGGAGGGTCTGCAGAGTGAGTTCGAGGGCAGCCAGGGCTATACAGAAAAACCTTGGCTCAATTCCCTCCCACAAGAGGGGAAGAAAAGAAAGCAAGTTCTTTCAAACAGAGTGTAAACAGACATATCCTGATGACCTGATAATCCCTCTTGCAGAGATCTGTCTGTCTGTTTGCATATATCACTGAAAGTCATGTAAAGATGCTCATTGCACATATTTGTACTGGTAAACGACTAAAAACAATTTAAAGATCTCAGCAATGAATGTGAAAATTTGGCATATTTAGGTTTAATCTTGTCATTAAAATGATCTAATATATTTACATATGCATATATTAAAACATTTCCAAAATATGTAGTTCATTGAGAAATGTTTGGTGTAGAACAGTCTGAACACAGTGCTTACGTTGGTTGTTTCTCCTACACAGTCCTGTCCCTTCTTTCCCAGGTTTTAGTTGTGATATTTTAAAAGCAAGGCATCTAAATCATTCAATTATTTTAATTATAGAATTATTTTTAATTATTAAATTAAAGGAGCCTATTTGATTGCAAGCGTGTTTAAGAAATCAAGATAAACGGTGCTTCTATTAAACGAGCCTTCATTTCCTCTGCTGAAATGAATATATCATTTTTGCTTTTTCTATGGATTGATTTAAAAAAATATTACTGTTGTTTGAGGGTTTCTCAAAGGTTCATGTGATGAGGTCATAGGTCTGTGGTACATCCTGGAGATCGGGAAGCCTGAAGAAAGGGCCACCTAGTGGAACAGAGTTAGGGCATAGCGGCAGGCTTTAAGAAAGTAGTGGGACCATGGTCCCTGCCTGTTTCTCTTTGTTTTCTGGCCACCATAAGGTCAGCAGGTCTCCTTCAACGCATGTTGCCACCACCGTGCACTGTCCTGCCACAGGCTCAAAGCATCAACTGTCAGATCACTGCTTACTGGACATCTGAAACCCTGGGCTAAATCATACCTTTCATTTATGTAAATTTGTTTAGGTCAGGCATTTTTCACATTATGGGGAATTTTCTAATGTAAATATGAAATTGTACATCTCCAGATTAAACTGGAGTGTGTTCTAATTTTTCTTTTTTATATATTACTGAAGTCTATATTAAAACATTTTTGTTCAGAATTTTTATATTAACATTTATAAATAAAGTCTCAACTTTTCTTTTAGTGTTAGGTTTTGGTTTTGATAGTATGCTGGCCCCATGGAATAAATATGGGAAGATTGTTGGTGGTGCATAGAAAGGCAACTGATTTTGTACCCTAGTATTTTGCTGAAAGGATTTATCAGATCTAAGAGTTTTCTGCTTGAGTCTTTTACATATTGAATTACATGGTGTGCAAATAGGGATAATTTGACTTCTTATTTGCATACATTTCATTTCCTTATTTTGTCTTTTTGCTGTAACTGTGGCTTTGAGCGCTATATTAAATATAAATGGAGTGAATTAAGACTCTTGTTTCATTTTAGGTTTTAGAGAATGCACTTTCAGTTACTTCTTTTTATTTAGTATTGGCTGTAGGTTTGTTAAACACAGCCTTTAGAATGTTGAGCTATGTCCTTGGCATTATACTCTGCTTTCTCTTTCTAAGGCCTTTTGTATACTGCATTGCATTTATCAGTCTTGGTGTGGTGAATCATCCTTACATCCCTAGAATAATACAGCTTGACTATGGTATGTAATCTTAACAATGTGTTTAAAATTTGGTTTGCAAGAATTTAAATGAGTATTTTTGCATCTGTGTTTATCAGAGAAATTGATCTATAGCTTTTTTTTTGTAGCTAGAACTTACTTGGCCTGTTACGTCCATTTAAGTTTTATTTATGAACTTGAGTGCCCTGATGTTTAGTACATAATATTTATAATTATTATATATTCTCAGTGAATTGTTTCATTCATAATTAATAAGTAGGGAGTTCTTTTTTCTTTTCTTCTGCATATTAATTGGGGGTTTACTGAATTATATTGGGAACAGCTAAGTCAGGAGGGTTTTGAATTCCATTTGCCTCTTAAGTTCTATCCTTCTACTTGGCCTCAGCCAGTGGGTGTCTTCACCAGTGACATACAGTTCTTGAAGACAGCATGTAAAAGGAACTGCTTTTTAAATCCAGTCATCCAGTTTGGATTTTTTTGTTGGTGAGTTGAAGCCATTTACATTTCAGTTTATTACTGATTATTTCTTTAATTATTATGTAGTGTCCTCCCCTACCTATTCTGGTTGGTTTTGGTTTGAAGTCTATTTTGTCAGATATTACAATAGCTACACCTTGGTTTCATTTGTTTGGAAGAACTTTTCCATTCTTTTACTGTATAACAATATTTCCACAAGGGGTTGTCTAAGACTTTCATAAAACACAGATATAAACATTACAGTTCATAATAGTAGCAAAGTTACAGTTACGAAGTAGCATCAAAAAAACTAACTTATGGTTAGGGATCACCACCATATGTGGAAATGTATTAAGGGGTCACAACATTAGGAAGGTTGAGAAACACTGCCCCAAGGTGATAATCTATCCTTGATGTGTTTCTTGAAGACAGCAGAAAGATGGATCTGGTTTCCTAATCCAATCTGTTTGTCTGTGTCTCTTTTATTGGAGAACTGAGACCATTACCATTGAGAGTCATTACTAAGTAGCCCTTATTAATTTTTATTCTTTTGTTGTGGTGGTGTGGGTATCCCTTACCTTTTGATTTACTGTTCTTGTACTATTTATACTTTGTATCCTCTTCCATATGGTCACCCTCCCCAGTTTTCCTTTTAGAACCTTCTTTGGAATGGGATTGGTAGGCAGAAATTGTTCAAATTTCGTTTTATTGTGTAATTTTTCTTTCTCTGTGGATTGTGATTGATAGAATTGCTGGGTATAACAGTCTAGGCTGGCATCTATGGTCTCTCAGAACTTGTCCAAGCCCTTATGGCTTTCAGAGGCTCTATGAAAGTTATTAAAGTCAAGTATTAGTCTAATGGGCCTCTCTTTATGTATGATTTGGCCATATCTTTTCTTTGTTCTATAAACTCAGTGTTTTGATTGTTATGGGTTCCAGAGAATTTCAATTATGGTCATGTATATTTGATGTCCTACATGCTTCTTATACCTAGTTGGGTATCTCATTCTTTAGAGTGGGAATTTTTTCTTCTATGATTTTGTTATGAATATTTTCTGTGCCTATGACCTGGGTTTCTTCTCCTTCCTCTATACTTATTATTCATAGATTTGATTTTTTCATAGAGTCCCAGAGTTCCTGGATGTTTTATGCCTAGAAATTTTTAGATTTAACATTTTTAAAAGAAGCTATCCATACTAGAAATGATCATCCTGAGTGAGGTAACCCAGACCCAGAAAGACATGCATGGTATATACTTACTTATAAGTGGATATTAGCCCAACATAGATGTTCTCTGAGAGACTCCACCCACCAGGGAATTGGGACACCGCTGGAGTCAGGGTGGAACAATGAGAGTGGTATGGAAGAATGAGGAGATGGAAGGACCCAGAAGGTTCAGGAGCCCCACAAGGAGATCATCAAAGCTGATCTAGAGCCAGGAGGCCTTGCACAAACTGCTGTACCAACCAAGGACAATGCATGCAATAAACCTAGATCCCTGTTCAGATCTAGACAATGGAGAGCTCATTCTCCATGGTTATGAGGAGAGCGGGGACGGCCTCTGATGTGAACTGTGGTGCCTTACCATTCCAGATTTGATCACTTTCTCCTGCTGGAGAGGCCCGTTGGCACACAGAGGAAGGGAAAGCAGGCTTTCTGGATGAGACCTGAGAAGAAGTCCCCTCCTGTCAGAGGTCTAGGTGAGAGGAACAGCACAGAAGAGGGAGGAAGGTGGGAATGGGAAGATACATGTGAGGGGATAATATTCAGGATGTAATCTGATTAAGTTATACTAAATTAAAATTAAGAAATAAAAAACCCACGACACCCCCCACCCCCGTCCAGTGAACCTATCCATGTCTTCTACCTTGTCTTCAAGACCTGAAATTCTTTCCTCCACATTTTATAATCTGTTGGTGAGCATCATGTCTGATGTTTTGTTTGCCATCCAGAGGTTTTCATGTCCAGTTTTATTTCAGTTCATATTTTCTTTGGTGATCCTATTTCTTTGTTAAATTCTACTTTCACATCTTGAATTCTTTCTATTATTTCATTCAATTGTTTAAGTTTAATGATTTCCATTAAGACATTTAGTAATCTCTTTTTTGATGTCTTTGAATATATTCATGATTGCTACTTTGGTCTTTGTCTCATATTTTAACTAAATGCTTTTCTCAGGACCTATTGCAATAAGGTTGCTGGCTTCTAGAGAAGACATATGTCTTCATATTTTTTTTGTGGGTGGGCAGGATACTGGGATCTAGAAAACTGGAGTTATGACATTTGAAGTGTTTCTTGATTTAATAATTATGTTTTTACATAGTAAGCAAAAACACACATTAGAAAAAGTTCTATTCAACAAATGTTGCTGGCAAATTGGATATCTGCTTACAAAAGACAAAATTAGATTCATATCTTTTACCTTGTGTAAAAATCAACTTGAAAGGAATGAAATTTAATTTAAAGCCTGAAATTTTGGAACTAATAGATGTAAATACAAAATTTATTTTTTAAGACATTGAAGTAGGCAAGAACTTTCTGAACAGAACTCCAATAGGACAGAACTGGCTCCTCATATCAGCAGATGGGATTACATAAATTTAGAATGTGCATGCGTAACATAGTAACCTATCAACAGAGCCAATAACCAGGCCACATAATTAGAGAAAATCCTTACCGCTTATACTTCCTATTAAGACTAATATCCAGAATTTACAATGAATTGGAGAAATTAGATAGCAAGGAATCAAAATTTCCAATTAACAAATGGATTAATGAATTTAAAAAGAAAAAACACAAATATCCAATAACTATTTTTAAAAGTGTTCAGCTTCCCTGATTACCATGGAAATGCAAGTTAAAATGATTTCGTGCTATTACTTTATGTTAGATAGAATGGCAGTTATTAAGAAATGTGACCCTAAATGCTAAAGAGGATATAAGGAAAGATACATTTTTATTCACTCCTTGTGTGGGTGTAACTTATCACAATCATTATGGAAATCAGTTAAAGGTTCCTTAAAAATTATAGAACTCCCTTATGACTCATATATTTCATTCTTGGGCATGTGCCCAGAGAGTTCCATATCCTACCAAAGGGTATATTTGCACCTCCTTCTTTGTTACTGTTAAATAGTAGCAAGGAAATGGAAACAACTTAGATCATAATCAGCAGATGAATAGATAATTAAAATGTGCTAGGTACCAATACAAAATGGAATACTATTGGGTCAAGGAAAAACAAATAGACTTAGAATGTATAATATTAATTGAAATTACCCAAAGCTCAGAAAGTTAAAAAGAAAGAACCCTCATGTGTTTTCTTTCACTTGTGAATGCAGGTTTATAACACTAGGCATATAACTCTTCATGTGGAACAAGCCTCACATCCAATTGTAGCACTGTTAGTTACCTCTATAACTATCATACCACTATTGCACCCATGAATGAGATTTACATTTTGTTCAGTTTCTGTCTCAACTCTTTTTATCTTGTGTAGTCTTAGGTTTGGTCTACTGATTGTTCTTAGACAATGAGTTCTTAGACAATATGTTAAGTTGTTTATGTTTTGTCCTCTGTTCTGATTTTTTGTTTTACATAGTCAAGTGAT
Organism: Acomys russatus; assembly: GCF_903995435.1. Taxonomy (NCBI): domain Eukaryota; kingdom Metazoa; phylum Chordata; class Mammalia; order Rodentia; family Muridae; genus Acomys; species Acomys russatus. The sequence goes on along the minus strand of NC_067139.1, from coordinate 2,004,806 downwards.
TTTTTTTCCCCAAAATTTCAGTTTCCTTTCTCAACTTTTTTTTGTCTATGTAGTTGACATATTGATTCATAGTGCTGATTTTCTCATCCATTTTTTCCTGACCTTTCTCTTTGTTGCTAAGTTTCTTCTTCATGGTCTAGATTGGATTTTTTTCTGCTTCTATTTTCTTTCTTTTGAGACAGGGTCTTGGAACTCACTATGTAGACCAGTTGTCCTTGAACTCACAGAGATCTGCTGGCCTTTGCCTTTCGAGTGCTGGAATCAGAGGCCTTTATCACCATTTCTGACACTTCTTCTACTTCTTTGTATCCTCTTTCATCTCATTCATCATTTTTACCAGACAACTTTTATCAGAAACCTTTACCTTGCATTTTTCCTGTCTCAGAATTGAGAGGAAAATGAAAAAAGTTAAAAGAAAAAACACTTTCTAATAATGAGTAAACTTGGGAACAGAACTAGAGAAATGTAAGAACAGAATTAAATCTGAAAATAGGACTGTATGAAATGGCACTGTGGGTAAAGATAGTGACACTCAACTCTGATCACCTGAACTTGATACCTGGAGCTGGTATGGTGAACGGAGAGAACTGATTTTCACATATTGTCCTCTAATAGCCACATGCTCCCTGTGACACAAGAACATCCATGCTGATGTTCATCTACACATGAACATACATAAGTAAGTGAACATTTAAAAACACTGGAAATATAAAAGATTTCTTTTTGTTTCTTAAAAAAAGAGGAGGGGTTAGTTCTGTAGGTTTGTGGGCAGTTCTCCATATCCCAGGAGCCCCAGTGGGTGCTGTGGGCCATGAGAGTGGACCAGGACTGAAGTGGGGTGAGAGCTCTTGGTGCTGGAGGAGTTCCACATCCTTCAGTGGCTTTAGAGGAAGCTGCTAATCCAGAAAGTGGACTGAATCGAGTCCAGGTTAGGTACATAGGCATGTGAGGAGTTCCACAGCTCAGAGCGGAAGGTACAGAGGCAGGCAGGAGGCCTGAGCCAGCGTACTGAATACCTAACCCTCAGATGAAGGCTTGGCATAGATCTGCTGGCCCTAATCACCAGCACTGAAGAGGAAAAGGATGCCTCAACCTCACTAGGACCTAAGTCACCACTGACAGAAAAGGGGTGACTAGAGTTTAAAACTTAAAAACATGAAGGAAAGAAATAAAAATTTAGCCAACAAATCTTTACCCAAATAAATAAAAAAGAAGACTCAAATTCATAAAATTAGAGACGAAAGGGAGGCATTTCAACATCACTGAGAAAAATTAGAAAGTGATAAAGGTTTACTTTAAAAATCTATGTTTCAGCTGGGTAGTGGTGGTGACACCTTTAGTGCCGGCACTCAGGAGGCAAAAGCAGACAGAGCTCAGTGAGTTTGAGTCCAGCCTGATCTACAGAGTGAGTTCCAGGATTTAAAAAAAATCATGTTTTACTAAAGAAAATGGTGGCTGAACAATGTTAAATCAAGGTGAAGCAAAGAATTTAGAGAGCAGTAACAAAGGAAAGAGAGGCAGTGTCTTCCAACTGAAAAGAGTTCAGGGACAAACAGATTCAGCATGGAAATCTACCTGATCTTCAATGGAGGCACAACACCTGCAATCATAATTTATACATTTAAAAAAAGAAAAGAAAGAAGATTCTTCAAATTCATTTCATGAAGCCAGTATTACCCTGATAGCAAAACTCAAAGACCCAAAAAAAGAAGGAGAAATATAGGCCAATCTCACCGATGAATTTATAAACAGAAATTCTCAATATAATATTGCTAATAGACTTCAAAATTACATTAAAAATTACTATCCACCATGATAAAGTTGGCTTCATCACAAGATGCAAAGATGGTTCAACAAATGGAAATTAATAAAAATATAATCCACCACTAAAACAGATTCAAGGACAGAAGCCATATTATCATCTCATTAGATGTAGAAAAGGCCTTTGATGATAAAATTCCACATTCTTTTCAAAAATTTTATTTTTTATATTATTACCCATATATACAATAGATTACCTATAGCAGAAGAACCATGACACAATCAGGAATTATATAAATGTTACATTCTTAGTGTTTTGGCTATTTGTATTTGACAGCCTTGAAGAAGATATCTCGCCTATTATGGTGCATCTAAATTTCTGAATGTAAATCAATCTCCATCACATATTGTCATTATCAACTTTAAAAAAAACTATCTAGGAGCCAGGAGTGGTGGCACATACCTTTAATCCCAGCACTTGGGAGGCAGAGGCAGATGGATCTCTGTGAGTTCAAGGCCATCCTGGTCTACAAAGCGAGTCCAGGATGGCCAAGATAATATAGAGAAACCCTGTCTTGAAAAAACAAACAAAAATAGCTGAATAGTATTCCATTGTGTAGATTACCACAGTTTCTTTATCCATTCTTTGGTTGAGGGACATCTGGGTTGTTTCCAGATTCTCACTATTACAAATAAAGCTGCTATGAACATTGTTGAGCAAATGTCCCTGTTGTGTGCTAGAGCATCATTTGTGTGTATGCCTGGGATTGGTATGGCTAGGTCCTGAGGTAGAGTTATTCCCAATTTCCCGAGAAAGCACCAGATTGATATACAAAGTGGTTATACAAGTTGCACTCCCACCAGTAATGGAGGAGTGTTCTCCTTTCTCCACATCTTGCCAGCATGTGCTGTCACCTGAGTTTTTGATCTTAGACATTCAGATAGGTGTAAGATGGAATCTCAGAGTAGTTTTGAATTGCATTTCCCTGATAACTAGGGTTGTTGAGGATTTCTTTAAGTTTCCCAGTCATTCAATATTCCTCTGTAGAGGATTCTCTGTTTAGTTCTGTACCCCATTTTAAAAATTGGATTATTTGGTTTGGTGATGTTTAATTTCTTAAATTCTTTATATATTTTGGATATTAGACCTTTGTCAGATGTAGGGTTGGTGAAGAGCTTTTCCCAGTCTGTAGGCTGTCATTTTGTTCTATTGACAGTTTCCTTCACTTTACAGAAGCTTTTCAGTTTCATAAGGTCCTATGTATTGATGGTTGATCTTAGGGCCTGAGCTGTTGGTGTTCTGCTCAGGAAGTTGTCTCCTGTGCCGATGAGCTCAAGGCTCTTCCTCATTTTTTCTTCTAACAAATTTAGTGTGTCTGGTTTTATGTTGAGGTCTTTAATCCATTTGGACCTCAGTTTTGGGCAGGTTGATAGATATAGACCCATTTTCATTTTTCTACATGTAGCCATCCAGTTAGACCAGCACCATTTGTTGAAGATGCTGTCTTTTTTCTGTTGTATGGATTTGGCTTCTTTGTCAAAAATCAAGTATCCATTGGTGTGTGGGTTTATTTCTGGGTCTTCGACTCACTTCCATTGATCGACCAGCCTATTTCTATGCCAGTACCATGCTGCTTTTATTACTGATCCTCTATAGTACAGCTTGAGATCCGGGATGGGGATTCCTCCAGAAGATCTTTTATTGTACAGGATTGTTTTAGCTATTATGAGTTTTCTGTTCCAAGTAAAGATTAGTGTGGGTATTTTGATGGAAATTGCATTGAATCTGTAGATTGTTTTTGGTAAGATGGCCATTTTTACTATGTTGATTTCCTGATCTATGAGCATGGGAGATCTTTACATCTTTTGAAATCTTTTTCAAATTCTTTCTTCAGAGAATTGAAGTTTTTTTAAAACAAATCTTTCACTTTCTTGGTTAGAGTTACACCAAGATTCTTTATATTATTTTTGGCTATTGTGTAGGGTGTTGTTTCCCTAACTTCTTTCTCAACCTGTTTGTCACTTGTGTACCGGAGGGCTACTGATTTTTTGAGTTGATTTTGTATCCAGCTACTTTGCTGAAGGTGTTTATCAGCCATAGGAGTTCCTTGATAGAATTTTTGGGGTCATTTATGTAAACTAACATATCACCTGCAAATAGTGATAGTTTGACTTCTTCTTTGTCAATTTGTATCCCTTTGATCTCCTTTAGTTTTCTTATTGCTCTAGCTAGGACTTCAAGTATTATATTGAAAAGATACAGTTAGAGTGAACAGCCTTGTCTTGTTCCTGATTTCAGTGGAATTTATTTGTTTCCTTCCATTTTGTTTTTTAAAAAATATTGTATTAATTTTAACTTATGTACATTGGTGTAGGGGTGTCAGATCTTGGAGTTACAGACAGTTGTGAGCTGCCATGTGGGTGCTGGGAATTGAATCCAGGTCCTTTGGAAGAACAGGCAGTGCTCTTAACCACTGAGCCATCTCTCCAGCCCCCCTTCCATTTAGTTTTATGTTTGTTACCATCTTGCTGTATATTGTCTTTATTATGTTTAGGTATGTGCCTTGTATCCCTGCTCTCTTCAGTACTTTTAATATGAATGGGTGTTGGATTTTGTCAAATGCTTTTTGGGCATCTAAGGAAATTATCATGTGTTTTTTTTCTTTCAGTGTGTTGATATGATGAATTACATTGATGGATTGTCATATATTGAACCACCCCTGCGTGTCTGGGATGAACCCTACTTGGTCATGGTAAATGAGTTTTGATGTGTTCTTGAATTCAGCTTGCGAGTATTTCATTGAATATTTTTGCATCACTGTTCATAAGAGAAATTGGTCTGAAATTCTCTTTGTTGAGTCTTTCTGTGGTTTAGGTATCAAGGTGACTGTGGCCTCATAGAATGAATTTGGTAATGTTCCTTCTGTTTCTATTTTATGGAATAGTTTAAAGAGAATTGGATATTAGCTCTTGTCTGAAGGTCTGGTAGAATTCTGCACAGAATCCATCTCGTCCTGTGCTTTTTTGGGAGGGTGGGGGAGACTTTTGATGACTGCCTCTATTTCCTTAGGTGTAATAGGACTATTCAATTTGTTTACCTGATCTTGATTCAATTTTGGTAGTTGGTAGCTAACAAGAAAATTGTCCATTTCATTTAGGTTTTCTTATTTTGTAGCATACAGGCTTTTGAATTAAGACCTGATTATTCTTTGGATTTCCTCAATGTCTATTGTTATGTCTCCCTTTTCACTTTTGATTTTGTTGATTTGAATACTCTCCCTCTGCCTTTTAGTTAGTTTGGCTAAAGGTTTGTCAATCTTGTTGATTTTCTCAAAGAACCAGCTCTTGGTTTCATTGATTCTTTGAAATGTTTTCTTTGTTTCCAATTTATTGATTTCAGCTCTGAGTTTGATGGTTTCCAGCCATCTACTCCTCCTCAGAGTGCCTGTTTCCTTTTGTTCTAGAACTTTCAGGTGTGCTGTTAAGTTGCTAGTATGGGATCTCTCCAGTTTCTTTACAAAGGCACTTAGTGCTATGACTTTCCTTCCTATTCTGTACAGAAGCACATTAAGGCATAAGATACTATTGAAATTTTTTCATTCATGTGTACTATATTTACATAATTTCTTACTTGTCTCTTCTCTATAACTTGTCCCATACCCCTCCTCCCAACTCACTCTCAAATTCATGGCTTCTTTTTAAAAAATTATCTTTATAAATACATATATAAATGCAACCTGGTCAACCCATTTAGTATTGCTCATATATGTGTTTATATATAAATATATATGTATATATATATATATATTGTGTGTGTGTGTGTGTGTGTGTGTGTGTGTGTGTGTGTGTGTGTGTGTGTGTATTTAGGTTGGACTGCTTGAAATTGAGTAATCAAGGAGCTCATGTTTTGGGTAGGATGATTCTCCCTCTCTTAGCAGCCCTTAATTTTCTGTACATCTTTATCTAGGGGTGGAGCCTTGTGGGAGTCCACCATCCACGCTGGCATGTAACTGGTATTTTCACTATTTGGGTCTTGTTTAGGCAACCATATTGTTGAGAGCTCATAGATGCAGCTTCCCTGTCTTGTATAGACAGTCTTAAAACCGACATCCTGGTCTTCTGATCTTGTAGTCTTTCTGCTCTTTTGTGATGCTCTCTGAACCTTAGGTGTAGATGTTGTGTTGTAGTTGTGTCACTTGGTGCTGGGCACTCCAAGGTCTCTGTCCTCTGCATTTGGATCAATATAGCTTTCTGTAATGGTCTCTATCTGCCACAAGAAGAAACTTTTTTTCATGAGAGATGAGAGCTACCCTTACCAGTAAGTATAAGGATAGATATTAAGAATATAGTCAGAAAGCTGCTGGATGCGGTGGCACATGCCTTTAGTTCTAGCATTCAGGAGGCAGAGGCAGGCAGATTTCTGAGTTCAAGGCTGGACTACCCTACACAGAGAAATTCTGTCTTGGAAAAGTAAACAAGAATATAGTCAGAGACTATGCTGTCTTGGAAAAGTGGCAGTAGTAGTCTCTCCTGTAGGTTCCATGGCTTCACCAGTCATGGGCCCTTGTCTAGGCTTACAGAATTAAGCATGCCTTTTCTCCTATTGCGCAGTCTTTAAGTACAATTAAGTAGTAGTCGGCTACTGCCAGATAGATGCATCACTAGTGCAGCTTTGGGGATGTTTTGCTTTGCTAGTCATTGTGGTTTGTAGGGCATCACAGCTGGGTGGGACTATTGATTGCTTCTTTCCCTTGGCAACTTGCTGTGGAGAGATGCCATGACCATGGCAACTCTTATTAAAACAAACCAAAAATGTTTAATTGGGGCTGACTTAACTTCAGTGATTTCATCCAGTGTCATCACGGTGGGCAGCGTGATGGTAGGGAGGTTCTGAGAGTGCTACTCCTGGATCCACAGATAGCAGAAAGAGACATGAGCCACTCGGCCTGTCTTGAGCTTCTGAAATTCCAAAGCCCATCCTAGTGACACACTTCTCCCAACAAGGCCACACCTCCTGATAGTGCCACTCCCCATGAGCCTATGAGGGCCATTTTCATTCAAACCACCACAGTGCCTACCAGTACTATGAGAGCTAATCTTCAAAATGGAGGCCTCTGGGTCAGATGCACTTTGATTGCTCTGAGTTCTGTTAGAAGTGTGTGCAATCCCAATCAAAAAATTCCAAGGCACATCCTCACAGAAATTTTAAAAAACCTTACAATTCTTAAGGCTATCGAGAGTTAAAACTATCCTGATAGTAAAAACACTGGCAGAGGAGGTGTTACTATGCCTGATGTTATTTATACTATAGAGCCTTAGTAGTAAAGGCAGAATAATATTGCTGCAAAAACAGATACACTAATTAATAATATAGAGAACCGAGGGCTCTGATATAAGTCCACACACCTGTAGTAATGTTAAAAAAGAAACCCTACGAAAACATTGTAGGAAAAAAAACCCTTTAATGTATTAGGGTGGGGAAAATGTAATAACATGTAGAATAAAACTTGACCTTCTATCTCATTCTGCACACGAATCAATCCCAAATGGATCAAAGATCTCCATGTTCAACTTTGAACCTTTAAGCTTCTAGGAGAAAGAGCAAGAAGTAGATTTCAGGATATAGAAGCAAGACGGCTTTCTGAATAGGACTCCCATCACCCTCAAAGTCAGAGCAACCACTGACAAGTAGGACCTCCTGAAATTAAAAAGGCTCCCTGGTGCAAAAGGCAACTGTTATGCAGAAGAAGCACACAGAATGGGGAAAATGTCTTTGCCAGTTACAAATCTGGCAGAGGATTCATGTCTACAATATACAAAGAACTAAAGCACTGACCCCAAAAAAACATAAGCTCAATTAAACAATGGGCTATGGAACTTCACAGAATTCTCAGAGGAGAGTCAAATGCCTAAAGAATATTTTTAAGTGTTCAACCTTGGTCCTCAGAGAAATAGAAATTAAAACTACTTTGAGACTTCATCTTATACCAGTCAGAATTGTGAAAGAAAAGGTAACATGTTCTGGTGAGGTTGAGGTGAGGGGGGAACTCTGATGTACCATCAGTGGGGGTGCAAACTGGAGCAGCCACTGTGCAAATTAGTGTGACAGTTCCTCAGAGCACTACAAATAGATCTATTATGTAACTCAAGTATACCAATTCTGGGCATATATTTCATATATATGTATATATACACACATATATATACGACACATGCATATTTATACATATATGTATATGTACATATATGCTACATTATTTCACACTACAGAGACACATGCTCATCTACATTCATAGCCACTCTATTTACTATAGCCGGAACATGAAAACATCCTCGCTCTCCATCACCTGATGATAGATAATGAAAACACAGCCCTTACTTATAATGGAATCTAACTCATCTGTAAAGAAATGTGAAATTATGGGATTTTCAGGAAAATTATGGTAGCTGGAAAATATTATACTGAGTTAGGTCACTAGGTCAGAAAAACAAATGTCTTGTGAAGATCTTATGTAAATTTTAGGGTCAAATATTTATGGTTTTTTGTACTTAATTTGTCCTACCTATAAAATCTAGGAAGTCAGAAAGAAACCGTTGGTAGGGTGGGGGACAACAGAATACAGGAGATACAGAGGGAAAAGGAGACTAGTGGGAAGGCAGGGTTAAGTGTGGATGGGAGTACAGGGCAGAGATGGGATTGGTGAAGAGTAGTTACTCTAAGGATGTTAAAAGGCCATATGGAATCCAACAGTTTCGTCTGCTTTGTGTGTGTGTTACCACAAAGTGTTGTTCCAGAGACCCACCGACCAATAAAAGCTATTGCTACTGCTCTTGGATGGTCAGGAGAACTCGATGGTAAGCCTATTGCTGGTCACAAGACATAGAGAAATCATGTAAAATCTGACCAGAAATCTTCACTGTTTGCTAGCTTGGTTAGTAGTCCTGGAAGGTGCTGGGAAAGTTGTTGGAGAAAAAATTAGCAGCAGCCTTTCCATGCTGTGAACCCTCTGAGCTAATGTAGCAAGAAATGTCCGTGAATTTTAGACTCACCAAGATAGGAAAGATGTTTCCTTCAAGGTTGCCAAATTCAAATAGCCAAAACATTGTGAATGTAACATTTTTATAATTCCTGATTGTTTCGTGGTTCTCCTTGCTGTATGTAGTTATTGTATTTATATGTAATGATATAAATGTATATGTAAAAAAGAAAAATAACAATAAAAAAGAAATGCCCATGAGTATAATAGTACCATGAACATTGTAGGAGCAACGAACCACTTCTGGTTTGGATTACTGCCTACTTAACAGGAGGAAAAAAATTCATGGTATTACAAGTCTGGGCAAGAACCCATGGCTAGCAAATTACAGGTCCTAGAGGTAAACCTACTACTGTTATTTTACTAAATGGACCTACTATCAAACTGACCTCTAAATGTGAATCTCTATCCATAGGTTACTGCAAGCACTCAGTGCTTACCCGAGAAGGTTCCTTGTGTAACAGCAGCTAACACAGAAACACACAGTTTGTGGAGTGCTCAGCCATCAATGGGAGATCTATATCACAACCTCTCCTCCATGTTCTGAGTCCACCATGGACAAAGAGTGAGCAGACAGACGGTGAGAGACAGAGACTGAAGAACAAAAGGATTTGCTGGACATGAGAGGTACACTGCCCGTTTGTACTCATGGTATATCTGTGTTTGCCTGAGAAAGACCTGCGTGAAAATCAAGCAAGTCACCATCACAGCATGGCAAGGAAAGACATACATGCACTCCAACTCTTAGCTGACAATCTATGGCCAGTGGTGTCTTCTAGGGAAGGAGGTTAGTTCTTTTTGAGAGTAGCTCCTGGTAGGCTGGTCACACTCCCGTGGACGGTCTTATACAAAGAATACAGACAGCACAAATTTGATTAGACAGGTTTTTAAAAATTAATTTATTTTTATTTTATGTGCATAGGTGTTTTGCTTGCATGTATGTCTATGTGAGAGTGTCAGATCTTGGGGTTACAAATGGTTTGTTGTAACCTGCCGTGTGGGTGCTGGTGACTGAACCCGGTCCTCTTGAAGAGTAGTCGGTGCTCTTAACCACTGAGCTGTCTCTCAAGCTCCCTGTTAGAAGGGTTTTAAAATAAAAAATAAATAGGACATAGTTTTGAGGGGTTTGATAGTTGGGGTGGATCAGTAAGGACTTAGTGGGAGAAGTTTGTGGTGGATATGACCAAAATACATTGTATGAAATTCTAAAAGTAGAAATAAAAGTATTTTTACATAAACAAACTGAGAGCAATACAATATAGTAGCAAAAAAGTGGGGACAATACAGAAAAAAATGAAAATAAGAACAGCAAATAAGAGAGATGAAAAAAAGCAAAGTTAAACAGCAAAGAAACAATTTTAATGAATGTGTTTGTGTAAATAAAAAGGAAACCAGAGGGGCTGGAGAGATGGCTTAATAATTAAGAGCTCTTCCTGCTTTTGCAAAGAATAGGAATTCAATTCCCAGTGCCCACATGGTGGCTCACAACGGCCTGAGAGTTCCCACTCCAGGGCATGCAGAGCCCTCTTCTGGCTCCTCAGGCAGTGCACACACACACAGGTACAAAGACATTCACACATACATATAAAAAACAAATAAATAAATCTTTAAAAATTAAAAACACAATCAAGAGGCTAGAAAGATATGGCTTAGTGGGTGAAAGCTCTTCCTGTTCTTGCAGAGGATTCAGGTTCCTTTTCTAGAACCCATAATAGGGTTCTAGAACCCACATTAAATAAACAGATCTTTTAAAAATAAACACAACAAAATTTTAATACCATAAAATAGAGACTTTATTAAAAAGTAAGACAACAAAACATGAGATCAAAAATAAATAAAAATGGACTCATGGAGCATCCTTTTTTTGCATTAGAAAATTGCACTTATTTTTATAGTGGGCCTGGAGTGTGAGGTGTGCTCAGCTGAACTTGGGCACACTTCTCTTTTCAGCAACTTTTGCTGGTACGGAGACTGTATTGACTGACGTCTGATGCTCACCATGGCTGTCTTCCCGTTATCAGCACCCCTTCCTTCTCCACCAGGGTCCCTGTGACCAGTCCCTCTGCAGTCTTTGGTTTGGCAGGGTCTCCACACTCTTGAGGTCCTCTAGGTTGCAACCCCCAAGGTGGGTCCAGGTCTAGCTGGAGATTGGCTTCCAACTGCGGTGGGAGTGGAGGTAGCAACCACAGCACCACCTTCCTCGGATGCCATAGGTTTTGATGAGTTATGTTTTCATTGTCTTCTGACCATGGGAACTTTTAAGTTTCTTGGGTTTCTTTCAGTAATCCAGTTATTATTCGTTAATACTGTTTCGTCTCCAGAGGTTTGTGCAGTTTCTGCAGTTTTTCTTGTTATCCTTTGTTCCTTTACTTTTAACCTTTAATCCTTATTGTGGTCAGATAGAACATAGGAAGTTATTAAAATGTTCCTACATTTCATTTAGGCTATCTTTGTGGCCTAATATGTGATCAGTTTTAGAAAACATTCAAGACTGCTGAGAGGAATGAATATTCTCTAGTGTTTGACCGAAATGCTCATTAAATTTCTGTTAAGTCCATTTGATTTATAGTGTCAGTTATCTCTAGTATTTCTCAATTCATTTTTGCATGTATGATCTATTGGTGACAGTAGGGTATTGAAGCCACATACTATGACTATGCTATGTTAATCTGTGACTTTAATTCTGGTAGTATTTGTTTTACAATATTGCGTATAATTGTGTTCAGTGCATATTTGTTTTGAGTGGCAACAGTCTATTGAGGGACTGTTCTCTTGATCTGTATGAAGTAAGCTTATTTCTTCTGATGTGTGTTGACTGAAGATATGAGAATAAAGATTCCATTTTACTGGAATAACTTTGCTCATCCTTCACCCTGTCTGTCTTTAGTTGTGAACCTGAAGGCAACAAAAAGATGGATGCTACTTTCTAATCCTATCTGCTCCTCAGTGTCTTTTGAGTAGACAGTTGAGTCCATTGATGGATATTCAGAGTTATTAATGAAAGATGCTTATTAATTCCTGCCTTTTTTCTGGTTTCGTGGTGTTTTCTCGGTCTTCATTTGCTTAACAGATGTCTTAGCATTTTTAGTGTTTTTTTTTTTCTGCAGTTTCTTTGATGTGTTTAGCATTCTCTTCCATTTGAAAATTTCATTCCAATATCTTCTGTAGTGCACGCATAGTAGCATAAATTGCTCTTGCCTGCTTTTTTCAATGCAAAGTTTTTCTATCTTCTTACATCATGAAATATAGTAGTTTGGGATGGCAGTTGTAATCTTTCTGGACTTGAAATATACTCTTCCATGCCTTTCTCACATTGGAGTTCCCATTGGAAAATCAGTGGTTATTCTGATGGGTCTGCCTCTATATATCAGTGTATCTCCTCTCTTTAAATTTTCAATACATTTTTTGTTGAATATTTAGTGTTTCCCCTATAATATGACATAATTAGTTTATTCTATGATCTTCTTTGGTTTTCTGTATGTCTAGTGTTTTCTCATAATGCCAGCTTGCCCGGATGTAGAATGCTAGCTCACCACCACTACCACTGTAACTATATTCTCTGTATATTTTGAAATATTGGTTTTTGGAGAGAAGTGACACAGAGTCTAACTCCACAGCATAGATTTGCCTAGAGCTCACTGTGTATCCTAGAATGGTTTGGGACTTGGGACATTTCTGCCTGAGCCTCCAAGCATTAGACATGCACATGTGATCCAACACGCCTGGATTGAATGTCTGGCTTGGAGAATTATTTCTAACTAATAAGTCATTTATTGCTATTGTATAAGTATACATGCTCATGTGTATGTATTGATGCCACAAGCATTTGAGTACTGACAGAGGCCAAAAGAGGATGCTGGTTTCCCTGGAGCTGGAGTTAAAGCCAGTTGTGAGCATAGGACGAGGGTGTTGGGAACCACACTCTGATCCTCTGCAAGTGCTCTTAACCACATAGCCATCCCTCCAGTCCTGGAAAATTTTTTTCAAATGAAAAAAAAGAAAAGAAGAGTAGGCAGGTAGCAATAGCCTTATGTGACTTAGCGGGTACAGTCAGAACATCCTTTTGATTTATAATTAAGTATAATTTTAAAATGTCTCCCTTTCTAGAAACAGTGTGCATGTCTTCCGAATTTGAGAGTGTATTTTAAAGGCCTTTAATTTTCACTGCTAAGCATTTCTTATTTACAATTACCACTAAGACTATTGCTTTTAGAAAAGTGGTACTACTTACCCTGAAAGTGGTACTTTCCTGAGAACCCAGCCTCTGGTTGTGGTTCTTTTTCATTATTTTCACTCTTCCCACGTCTAGCCAAGTCTCAGACCTAGTTTGGAATTCTCTATTGACATCTGAACCTATTCTGAGAGAAGAGTTTTCAATTTAATCTTTACTCATTGGGTGAATATTAACTTCTGAGAGGTTTTTTTAAAACATTTAATCTTTATTCGTTGAGTGAAGCAAGAGAATATACATTTATCCACCCATTTCTTTGTTTATTATGCCATCGGTGCTGTTTCTGTTGCCTTTGAAGTGTTTGTTTTCCTAATCCTCTGGGCTTTAGGTTTGTCGCTGTGGCTGGCACAGCTTTGGGGTAGACCTGACTGGGGCAAGGAGGGAAAGAAGAAACTGCAGATACACCAATAGAAAAGCTGGCATCTAGTGGGCTTCTGCTTTCATGAAGATACACAAGTAGCCTGAGAACTTGTGTGTGTGTGTGTGTGTGTGTGTGTGTGTGTGTGTGTGTGTGTATGGAAGAGGCAGGCTTGTTGCATACAGCTGCGTGAGGAGGAAGGTTTAGCTAAACACAGTATGACATCTCTACAGGGGAGCAGAATCTCTAAACAGCCGGAAGGAGGAGGGTGTGGACTGTATCCTGCTCACCATCAGTGGCTTTCTTGCCACTTCTCTGGTCCTGACCTGGGACTCTTAGACATTGAGGTCCTGGACATAAATGTGCTCGTGTTGATACACATTCACTCAGGATGCCATCTGCTCCGCAAGGTTTGTGGCACGCACTGTTTTTTTTTTTTTTTTTTTACTTGTGATACGGGGCTTGTTAGTCGTGGCTTGCTTTGCTCTCCTCATTATTCTGTGTTATTTATTAACTTCACATTTAGGTGGCCAGTCATATACTGCTACTGTCCTGGAGATTTTTCTCTTTCTGGTATATTTTTCTATTGGAGTTAGATCTTCTTCTTTCTGTTTAGAAGTTAGATGTTTCCCTGACAAGTTTTCTTACTTCCTTAGTTTTTTTAGTTTTCTGTTTTACTGTGAGGTCTTACAATTCTACCCCACTTATGGTTCATTTGTTGCATTTTAAACTGAATCTTTAAATAATAATAATAATAATAATAATAATAATAATAATAATAATAAACAACAACCATATTTTCTTCCTCCTTTAAACTCAAATTACATGTGTTTTAGACCCTATTTCTTACCTGTTCATTTTTACATCCATTAGCTTATATTTTGCATATTTCCTTCTTTCTAGGCACTATCTTTTGACCTTTGCAACCACTTTTATCTGTTGAGTGACTAATTGTGCTAGAGAAGTCAACGAGTTCTTAGTTTGTTTCTATGTGTTTCATTTGCTGCTCTTACGTGTTCTTAGAGCTTCTGGTTCTTCAGTGATATTCTTAATATTGTCTTTTCTAAGATGAACAATCCTCTTGTTTTGTTAGAATTGAATACTTCTTGAGATATACCACTTTAAATACACAGACTGATTCCTAAAGACCTGCCATGAAGGTTTAATTAGTTTTCTTATACTTCTTAGTGAGGGTTTTATCATTTTACTTTACTTTTTCATGAATAGAGGAAAAATTACATTATATAAAGAATGCTTTGCAAAACTCCAACATAAACAATTTCTATCACCACATTTTCATAGTGCTTTTCTTTTAGATATTTCGATTTCTAGAGTACATGATGTTTTCTAATATGCTGGACAATGTGCTTTCAATAGGACTTGTAAAGGAATATGAGGCAATTCTTTCTCCCAGAGGATTTATTCTTGTGTCTTCCAGATGTGCGAGGCCACCATGAGCTTAGGAAGCCCAATATGTTAAGAAACAGGATCACCTGAATTCAGTCCTGACTCTAAGCTGAGCTGAATCTGTAACATCAACCTGATTCTATCCGTTCATTCTTAATGTTAGATGTATTCATTTTATGTGTATGAGTGTTTTGCCCACATGCATGTATGTATGTGCACCATGTGCATGCCTGGTACTCCGGGAGGTTAGAAGAAGCCATCTTCTCTTTGCAACAGAGGAAGACCATTACAGAAAACCACAACCAATAAAAACACAGAGTTGTGGTGCTCAGTTTCAATAGTTACATCTGCAAAAACACTTCAGTACCTGATGCTCAGGGCACATTGAAGAACAGGGGGCAGAAAAACTGTAAGAGCCAGAGAACAGGGAGTTTTCAGTGAGACAACGTCTCCTAGTAATGTCAAAACTACATCCATCAAGTCTCACTAACGTGATTGCCTAAACATGAGCAGAACAAGCATGACATTAGTGAACAGATGTTATCAGAGAGAAGGCCACAAGGCCTCATCCTTACTACAGGCAGCTAAATGATGCTCCAAGAGGGAGAGATAGCCTTCTCCAGGGATGAGCACACCAAGGGTCAGCCAATACTAGATGGTCAGTTCTGAAAACATGTATGTGAGTACCATTATACAGACTGAGCTGGTTTTATTTAGAAATATGTGCATGTATATATACTTACACATACACACACATACACTTTGTGTGTGAATAATAATAATTAGTGGAAAAGGAGACCATGAGTTTGAAAGAAAACCGGAAAGAGTATGTAGGACAGTTTGGAGGGAGGGAGGAAGGGGAAAGGAGAAATGATGTAATCATATTATTTTCTCACAATTAAAAGGAAAAAAAGGAAGGTGACATCTTGCTTCCCCTGTATTTGGAAATATAGATGGTTATGAGCTGTCATGTGGGTGACAAGAACAAAACCTGGGCCCTCCATAGAACACAAGTGCTCTTAACCACTAAGCATCTCTCCAGTTTCTCAGTTCATTCTTACATCTAAGACCAAGTTTTGTGCTTCAAAGTAAAGTTTGGGGCATGAGACAGTGCCACCAAATTCAGATCTCTAAATCTGTGAGACATCTGGAAGTGTTAATTAACCTCAGGCCATCTCTTCCATCTTTAGAAAAACCCGCCTCCAAAGGCTATGCTGACTTTCCTTGGACTTCAACATTTCAAATACTATCCAGGACACAATCCAGGACTCGGCACAATAGCTCATTATTATCTCTCTATCTCTCTGACTTCCATACTCTATGAACTGCTTTTTAAATTATTTTTCAAGAGGAAGTTGGTTTTCATAAGTCAGTAGTCCATTGTTTGTGTAATACTTACACATATTTAAAACATATTAATTTTAAAATTCATTAAACCTCTTCTAAAGGTGTTATGTAATTCAAATTAAGGAGCACAGGGAGTAAGATAGTGATTAAGTGTGTATTTTTAGAAATGAACCACTCGTGGATTCTTACAGTATTTCGAGCCTGTTTTCCTGTTTCATGAAAATTTTTAGAAGCAAAAATTTTTTTTTAAAACCTTTTTTTTCTTTAGCCAGTTAAAATCTAGCATTCTTTCCACTTCTTAGGTCTCCCCACTGCCACTGCTATTGGGATTAACAGCCTCTGAGGCTATTGAAGAGGACAAAGTCTACCCCTATGGTTGACTTTGGACCCCTGAAAGTCTACAATAGTGGGAGCCAACCCTCTGGCTTCCCTAATTTACTCAATGTCTATTTCTCGTCAATCCTTCTCATTTTTATCATTTCTTTTTCAGATCTCTGTTCAGTTCAAGGGCTTTCTTCACTACATCTGCCTGTTATATAAATAAAAGCACAGGCAACACATTTGAGGTCCCTCAGATAGACCCACTAGAAGGAAGTCCAGCAGGGAGAAGCCGAATCCAAATCAGTCATAACCCAAATTCTCTAATGGCAATTAGGGTTACCTATTCAGAGGGAGAAATGACCAAGATAGGAGATAGAAATGGGCAAGTACTAGGAAAAAGGGCCTTGATTGCTGCCTTTGGCCAGAACTGGAAACACTTTATTCTATCCTAAGAACAGAAGTTTTAGAAGCATTTGTGGTCTCTTTTCTGGTTCCTAAGTGGTTTTAGCATCTTAACTCTGATGCATGACTATTTCAGAGATTGAAGGACTTGGAGGACATTGAAGATGGAACCCTGCCCCCACCTCCCATAATGGATTTTGACTCCCACCTGTTGCTTCCCTGATAACAATAGAAAGGTAAATATCACTTTTCCCCACCACTTTAGGATTTAAATGACCATATTACACGGTGAAAGTATTAGGTCTTTGTTAATGACCATTAAGAGAAAGCTAATTCCTTCTGGTCAAAAAAAGAGGTATCTAAATTCTACCTCAGGCTTTGTGTGGAGCCATTCTAAGCTTCCCAAAACAATACATACTATTTATTGTTTTTCCCATAAACCAGATGGGCCAATCAACCACCAGGAAAGTTGACTCACCAGAAGTTGTGCTAAGAAGACTAATTATGCCCTTACTGAGATTTATCATCCCAGGAAATTTCTTCACGCAGGTGTCAAAAGCTTCCATCACCTGTACTGCAGAGCCTGCCAGTTTTCTCAGTTATCCAGGAAGCCCAACTTTCTCTTTTTCTACTGGGATTTCTCTATCTTCCTCTGAAAGGACCCTTCTCCTTCCACCAGTGGATGTTTGCTTACCTCCATTACAAAAGCCATGACATTCTTTCTTCCATTTTCTCCATCTCTCTCTCTTTTGGGCAGTTGCTGAGATTTATACTTTGCCTGTCTTGTTCTTTTTTGTTTTAAGCTCTGATAAAATTGTCTTTCAGCTTTCTTTTGAGTCTGTTCTTAAATTCTTTAATTAACAAGGCTAAGAACAACAAAGAGAGAATTCCTGATTTCCTGCTGTGATAGGACAAGACAGTGCAGAGATTCCTTCATCTTGTATTGTTGCTGAGGCCATTTTAGGTTTACTTAGAATTTGATCTCCTTGATGGGGAGGCTTATGGAAAATTACTCAACTCTATTCTAGGAACACATGGTCAAGATTCTGCAGCTAACTTAGCTTCTGTTAAACTGCCTACTTGAGCAAAACTTCCCCATTCAGCTAACTGCTTATCTTAGCTTCTGTTAAACCACTTGCTTGTACAAAACTTTTCCCTGTAACTGCCAAGTGAGATATCAGGATATGGATTTTGTCTTTAAAAAACTCTTACTCTAAATGTTCAACATTATACTTAGGTCTCAAATGGCTGAGTGTAGTCCAGGCTGGATGGAATAACGTTTTTCAATTGGCTATAATTGCATTTGAGTGCGTTGTCTCTGGTGAGCATCCGGTAACATTTTAGAGGCCCCAATGAGATCCTCAGAGACTGGATCACAATACTTAGGGGCCTTAGGACCCACAGGACTGGGGAAGAGAGCATCGGCTGAAGAGGACTCCTAGGGCCTTGGGAAAATCATCTGACTGATCACTGCTGAGATACCTCAAAATTCATCTGGTTTGAATACCTCCTGGAGTAAGTTTGGTCTGTAGAAGGCCATCTCTTTAAGATACAAGAGGGGAGGTCAGTTGGATATGACCATAGATCCTGTGTTTGTTATTTATGTGAGACTTCACCAGACTCTCATGGTCTGTTTAAATGTATGAATATACGGTGTTCATCCTTGGCTGTCTTTACTCTGTATCTTTTGTATGACTGCATCTGTCTGTATATCTCTTTGTGTTTCTATCACTTCTGTTTTTGGAGGAAGAAGAAATAGATCTAAAATGGAAGGTGGAATGAACTGTCCTGAAGGCAGTCACTGGCCTTGAGACAGTACACATCTTCCTGCAGGCTCATAAGCCTGTGGGGCCACTCAACAACATTGTGGTGCCCTCTTCATCCAGTGGCAACTGTGGCTGCACCAGCAGGGGCTGCTGCTGTAATCACCAGTTCCCTTGGCTTTCCCTGGAGTGAGATCCTCCCCGCTTCTTGGCTTAAGACTTGTGGGCTTTTGTTGAGGGCCTAAATCCTTTTGGTGCATCCAGGTTACCTAGAGAAACTCCAAACCTCTGCTGCTTCTTTCAGCCCCACTGGAAGAGACTGACACTAACCCTGCCTCCTGCAGAGCACTTACAACTTGTTCATCTAATGGAAACCCTGTAACACTACTAAACCACCAAGTGCAGAGCCACCTTCTAAGAACTTCAATGTCCCATATTTGACCACTTCCCTGTGGTGGGAAGGCCTGGTGGCACTCTAAGGAAGAATAAGCAGGCTACCAAGATGAGACTTAATAGCCTATGACCATATAGTGGGGGAGGAGATCCTCCTCGGTCACAGACATAGGGGAAGGGAATAGGGTGAAAGTGGGAGGGAAGGAGGAACAGGAGGATACAAGGGATGGGATAATAATTGAGATGTAATCTGAAAAATTAATTAAATAAATTTAAAAAATGAACTTCAGTGGTAGAGCCAAGTCTTCATCTACCTGTTCTTTTAGGCTACTAGCCTATTTGCTTTCTACAACTGCTTTCTAGAATTCCTCCCCCGGTTTCCAGGCGGTGGCATGTTTAATACAGCCTTGTTATTGTTACCTATTCTTAGGGTAACAAGATCGCTCAATTCAAAAAGTATTTATTTATTTATTTATTATGTATATAATGCTTTGTCTGCATGTACACCTGCAGGCTAGAAGAGGGCATCAAATCACATCACAGATGGTTGTGATCCACAATGTGGCTGCTGGGAATTGAACTCTGGACCTCTGGAAGAGCGGTCAGTGCTCTTAACCTCTGAACCATCTCTCTAGCCCAAGGTAGCTCAATTAAAAAAAAAAAAAAACAAAAACAGATTCCCTCTCAAGATAGTGCCAGACCGCTGCACTAGAAGCCACATGGATGACCAAATGGATTGTCTTAATCATTGTCCTATTACTATGAAGAGACATGATGACCAAAGTAACTCTAATTAAAAAAATCTTTTAACTGGAGTCTTGCTTACAGTTTTAGAGGCTTAGTCCATATCACCATAGGAAGGAGCACGGATGTACACAGACAGGTGAAGTGCTGCAGAAGTAGCTGAGGGTTCTATATCCTGATGGCAGCAGGAAGACAGAGAGAACTGGCACTGGCATGGGCTCTTTGATTCTTCAAATCCCTCCCCCAGTGACACAATACCTCCAATGAGGTCACACCTTCCAATCCTTCTCAAACAGTGATCACTCTCTCTGATGACTGAACATTCAACTATATGAGCCTCTAGGGGGCATTCTTATTCAAAGCACCACAGGGACCCTTCCCCATTACTGACCCACCTGCGGAGGAATTAAGGGGGTCAGCAAAACCTGAAACTGGATTGATGGCTTCCAATAGCTGCATGCTATTGGTGGGCTTGCTGCTTGGTTCCCTTTCACCATGGCTGCTTGGCTTGCACGCTGAGCACAGCTTGCTGTCTCTGTCTGAGCCTTTCAGCCATTCAGCTAGCTCTGTGTTCTTCTTGGCTTCCTTCTTTCCCCTGCATCACCCTTCTTCCTCCAACCCCTACACTTTTCAGGTATCCCATCCCCACCTTTGGGACTTTCTTAAGGTCTTCTTTTCTTCGACTCTGCCTCACTAGGAACAGGATGGTTGTTTCTAATCTACCATCTTGCCTAAAAGTCTAGCTGCTTGGCAAGCCGCAAATCCAAAGGGGAAAAACTGGACTCGCCCTTTTCCCTTTATGCAAATGTTGGGCTTTCCTTTATCATGGTATTGCTATGATTGGGGCAACAGGAAGTTCTTGGTCTTTCATCAAAATTCACTACTTCTTGGTTTCTAAAAATTACATCTCCTTACGTATTGTAGTGATAACTTTTTTTCAGACTCGTACTGGAATTGTGTGCTGAAAGGGGTGATAGAGTGGTTACTCCAACAACTAGAACATGTTGGCGAGGTTTGCCCTTGGCCAGACCCTGAGAAGCAACTCATGCTTTGGCAAGACTAAGGTAACGGACACTCCCCCAGAAGCTATGAATTTCTAAACAGTGGGTCAAAGAATAAAGGCCATGCCCTGTGGAGAGCAAAGGAGTGTCTGAGTGAGTGAAGTCCTGAGTGTGTTGTTGACATGGGGCTGGCCATACCAACAAACATAGCTTCAGTCCTGTGGAAAGCCAAAGCCTTCTTTCCAGGGTGAGGCTGAGAGGGTCAGCAAAGCCTTCCATTGGTATAAGTGCAAGTGTTGATAGTGTGTGCACCATAGCTTACCAGGCCCACCACATTTGAAGACTGCTCCCCTACTCTGTCTCCTTGATCTAGCTGTACACATGAATCCTGCCTCCGTGTTTATCTGTATGCACTAACTCTACCTCCTGTTCAATGTGTGTGCAATAACACACACTGAGTTGCCTGCGTGCTGCAGTTTCTCCATCCAAGAGCCAAGTACTCTGGACTCCAGCTTCTCTGACTGTATGCTTGTCTTCTCCTCATTTCCTCTCTGCTCCAGTCAGGTCCATCCCTGGAGCACACTAGAGCACTGCCCCTTAGAGATCTTGTGCAGAAGGGGACAGAGGTGCTTCTGTGGCCCAGGATGCTTCAAAGGAGTTTGTTTAGACTTGGAAGAATGTTTGTTTTTATAACGGCCTGGGTTCTCATTGAGTGAGATAGCAAGGCTTTGGGTAAGAAAACACAACTCCTAAGCCATAAAACCTCTGCTGGGCACACAAGCCCAAGTGGACACTTGCTCACCTTTCCATTCTGTAAGTGGGTGAATGACACCCTAAAACTGATTACTACAGTTGGAAGACAGAGGCCCCCATTTTTTCCAGATTCTCCTTGTTGCATATTGCCTTAATTAAGGTAAGATTTTGGGTTTGAAGTCCCCTTTCTAGTGATCTCTGGTTTTGTTTTATGTTTGGTTTAGTTTAATTTCCCTTCTGCTGTTTAAAAATTAAGTTTATTTAAAAGCAAAGAATGTACTGTTTATTAAAGCAAATGTTATCTTTATGTAGAAAAGAGGCGGGTAAAATGCAGACCGCTTCCATCACTACTCTGGAGTAAGAGCGCTGTGGTGCCCTTTCTCTTTTGGGTGCATTTTACTTCCAGCTGTGCTGCACATATGAAACCGCTGCGTGGTTGGACACTTGGGAATGCTATGCTACCTAAATGTTCATTAAGCAAACAGCTGCTTATCATCATCCATCCTTCATAAGATCCTACTGCCAACTTTCTTTTAAAAATCTTTAGCCACTGATTTTCTGTCCTCAGCGACTTCTCCTTGTGTGTTTACTGGAGTTTTGTTTTCGTTTGGGCAAAGATTCTAAGCAGAGTGAGGAAGACATGTCCTTTGTGCTGTGTGCACTGGGGTAGCTTTTGTTTTTGCAATGCACTCAGAGCTCTCAGGCTCTTGAAATATTTTCTGCTTGGCTTTAAGTTACCTTTTTGAAAATTTGATAGTCATTGGCAGAGAAGCAAATTGTAATTTTAATAGAGTCCAGGTTGTCAGTTCTTTTTTGTCAGGGATCATGCCTTTGATATTGTAGAAAGTCCTTGTCAAATCACTGATCATGTAGAATTTTCTCCTGTTACACCTATGAGTTTTATTTTCTGTCTTAAATTTATTC
Organism: Acomys russatus; assembly: GCF_903995435.1. Taxonomy (NCBI): domain Eukaryota; kingdom Metazoa; phylum Chordata; class Mammalia; order Rodentia; family Muridae; genus Acomys; species Acomys russatus. The sequence goes on along the minus strand of NC_067139.1, from coordinate 1,982,364 downwards.
CCATAACCAATTTCAGTTAACTGTTTGAAAAATATGAGGCCTACACCCATGTTAACTATATTTATTAAAATGACAACTAAATATTGTATATGTTTATATTGCGCAACTTGACAAATTGAGGATGGTTAAATCAGGATAATTTTGAGATGCTGTCCCATAGTATAAATTACAGTAAGATTTATGGAGCACATATAGGGCTTTGTTTTGGATATTCCCTATAGTGAAAGCTTTTAAAAATCTATCCTTTTAACAATTTTAAGTACGTTGTTCACTTTTGTTAATAAAAGCATCGGTTATTATACAGTGGGTGTTTTCGAACTTCTCTCTCCTGTGTAATGGAAATGAAATCCTTCAGAAACTTTTCTGTAACCCAGCCCCTGGTGTCTACCAAGCTACTCTCCACACTTGTTAGTTACTTGTTTTTAAATTCTATATACAAACATGACCATGAGACAGTTGTCTTTCTCTACTTATTTAAATTCATACAGTGTCTTTCAGGTTACAGATGACAAGGTTTCCTTATTTTCAAAAGTTAAATACTATTCTAGATCTGTGCATGCTCCATTCTTCATCATCCACTTCTATCAACCTGTATTGGTTCCATATCCTGACCATTTAAAAATAGATTATTTTGATGCATGTTGCTGTCCAGTTATGCCGGCATCATTGTTGAAAATCCTGTCTGGGATCCTTTGCTGAAGGTTAGTTATGTTTAGTGGGCATCCTTTTGGGCCTCTACTCTGTTCTGTTATTGGTTTACCTGTCATTTTCAACCACACTCTACTGCTTTGAATCCTGAAGTTTAGATATAGGTTTTGAAATTGAGCACAATCATCCCCAACTCTGTTCTTCCTCAATATTATGGTGATTATTCTGACCCTTTTCCCATCCTGGTTTTTTTAGAATCAATTTGCTGCTATCCACAAAATGAGTCGGTTGGGAATTTGATTGGTATTTGCATTGATTAGGGTATTGGTTAGGGTAGGAAGAACTTCTGCTTCATATTGAACCTTTCTACCCACAGACAGGAAACAGCTTCCTGTTTATCTTGTACTTCTTTGACTTCTTTGATCGGAATCCTGTAGCTGTTCTTGCATAGAGACTTTACACATTTTGTTAAATTTATACACAAGCATTTTCATTTTGGAGAGTTACTAGTGTAACAACTGCTTTTCCTCTCAAGATTTATTTGTCCACCGTTGGTGCTTGGGAAAGCACTTGGCTTCGAATCATCAACTCTGTATCCTTTAGGCTTGGTATTTGTTCCAAGAGTTTATTCATCCTTTTGGATTGTCCTCATAATCATGTCAGCTTTGAGCAAAGACATTCTTTCAAATCTGCATTCTTTTTTTGTTTTCCTTTTTCTTTCCCCACCACCCCTTAGACAGGGTTTCTCTGTGTAGCCCTGGCTGTCCTGGAACTTGCTCTGTACATTAGACTGATCTCTAACTTACAGATCTACCTGCCTCTGCCTCCCGAGTGCTGGAATTAAAGATGTGTGCCACTACCACTCAACTCCAGATCTACATACTTTGTAAAGCTTATTTTTGTTTATTATTTATCTCAGATCCCTACCTTTATAATGAAGAGCAGTCTTTAGCTGAGATTCCTAGCTTTATAATTACAAGCAGTCTTCTAGTTTTATAATGACGAGCAGTCTGGTCTGGTAGAGACACACTTGCCTTTTTTTCTGGTCTCAGTGGGGGAAGATTCTAGTTTCTTATGACTAAGTATATTAGTTATAGACACAGAAAGAGAAAGCCTTTGTCAAGTTGAGGAAATTCCTTTTTATTTCTAATTTATAGAGAGTTTTACATCATGGATGGACATGGAAACTTCTTTAACTTTTAAGAAAGACAGGCTTAGGGAGTTCACAAGCTAGGAAGTCCACACATGACTGTATATACCTTAATATTTCTTAGATCATTCATAGAACTGTACACGTTTTAGTTTGAACATTTTCTCATCCTTAGGTGTCCTGTTTTCATTAGCTACATCCCATTTCCTACTCTCCTAGCCAGGACCAACCTTACTTCTACTCTCTGTTTCTATGGATTTGCCAACAACTATCTAAGCATTTGTCCTGAAAACAGCCCAGATTCTAACAACGCTTTGAACACCCGTCTTTACACACACAGCTGACTACAGTCTTCACCACTCAGCAAAGAAACGTCTCTCCTCAGCAGATGGAGTCCACTACAGAGAGCCACAGCTAACCAAAATAGAGAGATGTGGGGCTTAGTCCCAATGGACAAGCTGCAAGACACACCTGCATCTGAGGCGCCAGCCACATTGAGGGAGAGGGACCAGAAAGACTGTAAGGCACAGAAGATCAGGGAGTTTGTTGCAAGATTGTGTCTCCTAGTGATGTCAGAAGTCAAAGTCAAATGTGTCACTAGCATGATTGCGTAAATATGAGCTGAACATGGGGGACACCAATGGCCAGGCCATAGTGGATGAGGGAGAAAAGCCCATGAGCTTCAAGCTTACACAACTATAGGAAACTGAGGCATGCTGGGAGTGGGAGAAACAGTATTCCTCAGAGAAGAGCACACCAATTGGTCATGCAATACCAAATGGTCTGCCCTGAAACACACATATGAGTAACTTTATACACGTAATAGACAGGAATATATATGTATATACATATATATGCATATAATAAAATTAATAAAAAAGAAGCCATGTGTTTGAAAGAGAGAAAAGAAGGGTATATAGGAGGCTTTGGAGGAAAGAAAGGAAGTGGAGACATGTAATTATAATCTCAAAAAAAAGTAAAACTTTTTTCCTTTTTAAAAATTATTCTTACTAATTACATGTGTTGACATTATTTGAATGTATAAAGTGCATTCTAATTGTTCTCACCTCCCACTCTGTCAGCATCCCTCTTCCATAACCATCCCTCCCCTGCCCTGAAACCCATTCTGTTATATCTTTCCAATGAAAAGGACGTAATGTTTGATAGGTTTCATGATTTTTATAATAAGTCATTTGAATTTCTTCAGTCTGTGTTTATGTAGTAGCTTGTCTATCCCACTGATAGTTTTAAATACTACTTCTTGGAACATCTTATTTTACTAAGTGCTTTTTAACATATATGGAATTAGTTGTCAAAGACAACTAATCTATCTATCTGCCTACCTATCTACCTATCATCTGCCATCTACCCACCTATGTATTGCCTCAAATCTTTGCTTTCCTTGCACTTCTGTTTTTGTGTATTTCATGCCACACCAAGCCCTTAACTTTGTGAACGCTCTGTCCAAACAGGAGATTATAAAATATGCAGATTAATTAATCCTAGCACCAATATAGAACCTTTTTATACATTCTTCTACTCTCTGAGCAGTGCGGGCACACATGTGCACTCATTCCGATTGTTTCTATCCTAAGGACAAAGTAGCTCTTATCAGTGAATGTTAACCTTTTAAAATGAAACTTTTGAGGAGTAGAAAGACAGCTCAGCAGTTGAATGCTTACTGCTCTTGTAGAGGACCCAAATTTGATTCCTAGCCCCCATGTCTGGTGGTCACAGCTGTCTGTACCTCCAGCTCCAGGGGGGTCGAAAGCCTTACGCAGGCCTTCATTGTTACCAGGATGCACGCACACTTATTCTCACACAGACACAAGCATACACATAATTAAAAATTAAAAGTAAAATTAAAAAGTACCTTTTGGCATCTTTCTTTGATCTCAGTGTTTTAATGACTTTCTTTTTGAAGTGCCTTTGGGGCTTGTCATATTTTCTAGCTTTCACTGGCTACGCGGTGATCTCTTTTCTTTCCACTTTTAGCATGTTTTCACACTGGACCCTATGCCTTTCCTTTGTTAGATTCCTGCTTCATCCTTATACAGCACGCCTTCAGGTACACTTTTCAGAACAGGCATACACAAAAACCCTGATGGTGTGCTAGCCTCAGCATTTCTGGTTTGAAACTCATGTTTCCTGAAATTTGGTTTTTCTCTAGCATTTTCATAAGGACCTTGCTATTTTGATTCCTGTTCACTTGTAAATAAATATGGGCATCTCTCTCTCCCTTCTGAAGATTTTATGATCGAGTTTGATTTCATTTTAAAATATTTTAAAAATTACTTTATGTGTATGGGTGTCTTGCCTGCGAGTAGGTCTGTGTCTCACGTGTGTGCCTGGTACCCCCAGAGGTCAGGGGAGGGCATCAGGTCCCACGTTTTGAAGTTAAGTTGGTGGTGAGATTCCATGAGAGTGCTGGGAGTTGAACCTGGATTCTCTGAAAGAGCAGCCAGTGCTCTTGTCTGCTAAGCCATCTCTCCAGCCTCGGACTTGATGTTTTTTAAGTCTGAGGAGTTCCAAAGAATGAGGTTCCCTGATAGTTTTAAGATTACCATTCTAATTTACATTATTTTTCTGGCTTTACTGACTTTCAATTGTTTTAGGCATACAAAGCGGTATTTTGATAGGCATGTACCGAGAGAGGAGATTCAGCGACTCACTGGCCCCTGTGTTGTGTGATGAGGGTTCTGGACACCCACACTCCTGGGAGATATTAGCGTACCATGCAACCCTGCACTCAACACTGGATCTCTGGAATGTGTAGGCATGTGTTCACCAGCACCTCTCAGCTTCCTTCACTCCCTCCCAGAGCTTGGCTTTATATTATCTACTTCCTGACTTTGAGCTCGAGAATTCTATATTAATTACTGCCCCTTCCCCAGTCACTGTCTGGTCTGGTCCTACTTCCGTGGTGGATTTTCCAGAAGAGAATGGGCCCTCTCTCTTTCTTTTTCAGAGCTTCCTGTTTTCAGGAAGCATCGCTCTGGTCTTTTCTCTGCTACGTGGGGACCTGACTGACTTCTGTGGCTTGTTGAGGTTCCATGGCCAGGCAGGGAGTGGGACAGGGATGATCGTCTAGTACAGAGAGGAGAGATTCTCAAGTGCACTGAACCCCAGAAGCGCCGCACGGTCGCCAGTGAGTTCTGCAGAGCAGGGCTTTCCTCTTGGTACGCCTCACTCGTGTGTCTGCTTCCCTCCTGCCTCTGACCCTAAAATAAAGGAGATTCTTCTTGTCTTCTGCTGCCTTGTGACAGCCTCTATGGCAAGTAGCGTAATCTGGGTGCTTGTATGATAGAAATACATTTCCCCCCAAGTCAGAGATCAAGTGTCCAGCGTCTGTTTCGTCTGAGGCCTCTGGCTTATAGATTCATGTTCCTGTTCCTTCATATGGTCTTTGCTCTAGATTGTCCTTATTTTCTCGTAAGACCACCAGTTGTATTGGATGAGGACTTACTCTAATGACATCATTTTGATTTTATTGCCTCTTTAAGCCTCCCTATTTCCAAATACAGTCACATTCTGATGTGTTAGGAGATTAACGTATGAGTTTTGCGGGGAGACAGCTCAGGTCATAGCAGGCTTTATTTGTTAGTTTCCTAATGCCGCAGCTTGTACATATAGACTGGGTTGTTGTTTTTAACAAAATTTCAAACGTTTGATTTTACCATTAAAGACTCAGAGCCAGATGCTGGGGTGAAAGCCTGCTAGGTCAGAGAGGCAGAGAAAGCACCCATTTGAGCTTGCTTCTCAGAGAATGTCCCCAAAGGACATGTTTCCATGTTGTCTCAAAACCCCTCAAATGGAATGTACCTCCCTTTTCTTCCTGTGTGTGTCTCTATCTGTTCTCCTGACTTCCTCTTACTCTCTGTGGTTTTTTCCTATGTTTACTCCCTATTCATTGGTTGGCTGCTTTGCCTCTTGACCTATGGTTGACTTTATTTAATCCTGTTCTAGCAGAAAGCTCTTGGGTTAAAGGTATGTGTTAGGGCTGAAACATACCACAGCTAGAAACAGGTATCTCTAGTAAACAACTCAATCTATGGTTTCACAGCATGATCAAATATTCTGTAACACTAGATGCATTTCTACCTGCATTTTCCTAGACTTTATCATCCTTAGAAGTCTTTTACTTTAAAAATGTACCAGAAAGACTTAACCACAGAGTTCTCATAGACAAAGTTAGTTATATAAGCAGATATGGCATGAAGAACTATCCATTATAGCCTGGAGCACAGTGTGAATTCAAACCTTTCACCCATAATCACATTATCAAAATTATATTACTAAAATGATTATGTTGTCAGTTATTCTGATGAATCCGTTTATATGTATGCAAAGAAATATGGCTCAGAATGATAGACCGCCTCAAGTTCTCAAGTCGCAGATATTGAAAGTTCCTGGAAAGAGTTAACAGAAGAATAAGGAGAGGTGAGGCTATGCCTGGATTCTGTAGTCACAAAGCATGCACATCAAGAAGGGATTATCTCAGTGGGAGAGAGATGAGGGTGCCCTTCATCCTCAGAGGCTGACTGGCTAAGGCAAGGAACAGAACTGATTTGGTAAAGCTTTTCTGGGGAGAGGATATTATTGTTGGCTCTCATGAGCATGCTTGTTAAACCCAGAACAGAGGTTGAAAGGTGTAGACTCTTTCATCTACAAAGAGAAAGGGGAGGAGGCACAAGACAATTGCAGTTGGGAGTAGAGGGGTCATGCAGGGGAAGAAGGGGACACAAACTAGAGTAGATCAACCGAAGGAAATGCCACCTTTCTTTTCTAGGGGAACTTTGTGTGTACAGGTATTATTCTGTAAGTGCTATCCCTATTCTGACTGACCTCAGGAGATGGCGGATGTATTCCTGAAATGTGGCAGAGGCCAGCTTGGGAGGCCAACCCTTGTCTCTGCTCCTCTGCTGGTTTCTCCTCTATCCTGACCCATAGTCTCCAGCCTGCCTCAGAGCTTTACTTATTCAAAATCACTGCTGTCCCCGAACCAATTTTTAAAAGTTTCTAACATTGTCTTCCAGATTGTTCCTGCAGGTAGCTTAAATGACTGTGCTTGCTCAGCCACCATGGACATCCTGGCAAGGGGAGGCAAGGGTGCGGGCAGGCAGCAGGTAATTAGTGAAGCGTTTGTGAAGGTGCTCTTCTCCAACAATTGGACCCTCTCATTAGCACGTCTGAGGTTCCTCTAGTACATCTGAGCACTGGCTTTAAAAACACATTAATTAAATAGTCAGAAGTGTTACTTATTTTCTTCTTCACCATTTAAAGAATAGCCATCAATGGAGAACCCTATAAAATATTGTGCCTTTTTAGTTACCTTTTACTTCTTTTGTGCCCAGAAAATAAAATCCCTTTGATCCAAAAGAGTTATGAGGGGGAACTTTTGAAGTTCTTTTCCCACCTTTGCTGGAATTTTTAAACCTTTGAGATCATGAACATAAAAAAAAAAAAAGATTATTGTGAAATCACCATCTGAATTCAGGACTAAGAAGTTTAGGGTTCTGCAGCTCCGGGGTGGAGGGCGTGGAGGCAGGGCTTTTCCAACTCTGCTTCTGGCTTATTGCTATTGTTAAGGGAACTCCAGGATCTTGCCTTTCTACAGGCCCCTTCTCTACCAAAGCAAATATCTGATTCTTCAAGTTCTGATTCCATAACAGGCAAAGAAGAATCAAAACAAAATAGAAAAGCCATGAGTATTATTTATCTTATTATATAAAGGTCCATCTCTGTCTGCTACTTGTATTCCTTCAAAGACCAAAAGCTTGGCTATGGTAGATTGTTTCATGTAGTCCAGTGAGACTGCCTTGTGCTTTCTGCATGGTTTACCAGTGAACCGAGTGAGCCCCTCAGTTATACAACGCTTACACAGGTAATGTTAATTTATTATGCATTCAGTGGGTTATACACCACTATTTTCCAAGACAAACAACTGTCATGACAACAGCTGTGCCAACTGGAGTAGATCATTGCAACTAGGCTTCTTGGTTGCTGATTTGTTAAGATTACTATGTTTCATAAGGTGGGCTTCATGCTTTTTCAGAATAAAAAAGAAAGTTGTAAAGCATAAGTTACAGTAGTCTGGTCAAATCATGTGTTATACAAAAGGTCAAAGTTCAATACACTGATGTCAAACATTGGTGTAAATCAACTGAATTATTGTTCTACTCTCAGTAACAATTACAAGGATAGGCTTAAAGAACCAAACTGTATCTCTAAGCAAAGTTAATTTTATTGTTTGGTTTTTGCCCTAGTTTTATGTAAATATTACATGATAGTTACAAGTACTAAACTGGTCTAACTGATCTCTTGGATGTTCCATAACTATACCTGGTGGTCTACTAACATGATCAGAGGGATTAAAGGGAGAATATACTCTTCCTTGTTTCCCCAAGTTCAGCTAGGTTTCAGGGGACTGTGGGGCATCTCAAAATGTTGTATAATTGTAAAGAACTACCTATTCTTTTCTTTGTGGTGCGTGTGTGGTGAGGTGGAAAGAGCGGGTATGGAGACCCCATCCAGTGAGTTCTCACCAGTATCTAGTCTAGAAAGAGGAGTTTTAATAGAGAGGAAAATTTCCTCCATGTTTCTAAGAAAGCCATGGTCAAGCAAGGCCTTTGACATCTCTTCATATAAATAGAATGACTGTAAAAGGAAGGCTAGAGGAGCCAGAGGTGCTTCTCAAGCTCAGGTGATTCCTGAAGACCACATTCTCAACTGGCCTTGACAAAGGGAATAAAAATGAATGATTTTGGCTACCTGCTTGGTTTTAAACACAAAACAGGGCAGTATAACCAAAGAATAAAAAGATGGCTATGTTTCTTTAACAGTGTGAGCAATCACAATCCCTAGATAAAAGATGTAAATACTTATGAGATACTGTTTAGACAACTGTTTCTCATTAGTGACATTCTTGGTAAGACACAGGATACCAAGACATTGGCTCAATTAATCACTGGTGTCTATCTGAGTCAACCAAGAGATGGGCCCATAAGTGCTTAAGCCTAACAAACAAGTGATAGTTAAATTCTTGCCCCCCCCCCCCCCAGCTTGGTGAGAGGGACCTCACATTGTGGTAATAGCCATTCTAACAGCTATCTAAGTGCTGGAAATCACATATTGATTTCATTACTCTGGAGACCAGCCTTGGAACAATTGCTTCTGTGTGAGACATTTCTGGCAATGGTCACCCTACTGTGGAATATATTGTAGTGACCTCTAGATTTCTCCCCTTCATGCCTTCTACTCCACTGCTCCTATAGATGGAGCCCAAGATGCACTGCTTGTCAGAATTTTACCAACGCATGGTTGGCTGACTACAGGAACCTACCTCATAAACCATCATCCCCTACCTGCTTTCTCGGACCAACAATTTCTAGACCTTGCCTTCTCCCGGCATGAATTAACTTGCCCCTCCCCTAACAGTTTTCAGACACTCAGTCTGTCTTTAAGAGGGAAAATGAAGGAGAGGGACATAGGAAGATAAGGAAAATAAAAATGGTCTCCCAGAAATAGAGGGTTCTGGATCCCAGAAGACATTTTGAGGAGAAACAGCAGGAAAGTACAGGAGTGGCCATCTAAACAGGAGCATTAGGGGAAGGAGGAAGAACCAGAGGCCCTATAAAATCCCAAGCCAGCATCTGTTTAGTAGATTCCTAGCCTTAGGGCCCCTCCCATCTCACAGGTATAAAGCACTTACTTTCCTTTTCTCTGTGGCTTGGTTTTCTGCCTTCCTGAGTTCAAATGTCTTTGTCTATGGCAGGTAATGATCTCAGTCAGGTCATGGTCCCTGACTTCCAGCACCCCACTGCATATATAAAGATTACTAATTCTTACTTGGTAATTTTGCATTCTTCCACCTTGCTGAAAATGTTTATCAGGCCTGTTGTCTGGTTGAGACTTTATAGTCTCTGTGCGTCAAATCACATCTGGAAATATAGCTACTTTAACTTTTCCTTTCTTATTTGTATCCCCTTTATTCCCTTTTCTTGTCTTGTAGGCAAGACTTCAAGGACTCCTTTGTCAACCAACTCAAGATGTAACCCATTCTTGGCACTGGAGGTTTTACTTGGTGACAAAAAAATGTCTAGTTGAGGGCCACCACACAATGTGGTGATGCCACTTAAATTGCCTAATGATATGTGTATATTTTAAGAAGCTCCTACAGTAGTAGATCTCCATATGGATTCTGCAAAGTCCTTTAATGCTAGGTAGTTGTCCCTTTCCATATTTCTACTTTACCCTATGCCAGCCCTTTATTTAACCCTTCTATTGTAGTTTCACTTTCCTCAGTCTGTGACACTATATTCTATTTCTAGTTCCTTGGGAGATGCTCTCCTCACCCTTGGTCTCTTACTAAGCACCTAAACCACTGTGGTTATTCAGATTGTATCACACATATCCAAAGTTTAAATGCTAATACCCACATATAAGACAAAACATGCAATATTTGTCTTTTTGGGCTTGGCTTATCTCACCCAGGAACATCTGCCTGCCTCTGCCTCCCAAGTGCTAGGGTTAAAGACATGCACCAGCACACCTGGCCTTTGATAGTGTTTTCAATGATTGTGCATATAATATTCTTATGATAGATATATGAAACCATCTTCAGCAGTCTCCTCACCTCTTAATGGCTATACCAGCTCATGAAAGCATTGCACAGACACAGAAACTTTAGCTTGAGTTTTAAAGTGGGCAGTGGCTGTGGGAGCAGGGGAGTGGAAGCTGCTCTTGTGTTGTCTTGTTTTCTCACCCAAAGTTCAAATCATCTGAAGAACTGTTTTGGAACCCACTGGACAAATGTGTCAAATATTTTTAAAGTAATGCCACAGGCTTGATTTTTTTCCATTTTCTTCAACATTTTTTCCTAAAATAACTATTTTGAGGTCCTCCACATACCCATTTTTTATAACATTGATACTATCTCCACTTTTGACTGATATCTATGATGCTCCATTTCTTCTCTGGTCACCAGCACTGTATTTATTTCTCCTGTGAGAATCACCTTAAGGGTTCTCTATGACTATTTGCAGAAAAATCCATCATGTGAGGTGCACATTTCAGATTAATGGTGCTTTTGGAAGCATGGACTTTTCACAGGCCCCATAAATGCCATGTATTCCCTCACAGATCAGTGTGATGAGAGCATACATGCCAGTCTCAGGAAGCTCCCCACCCACAAGTCATCTTTTCAAATATCTAGTTTCTACTTTTTCAATTTTCTACACCATCAAGAAGTACTTGTCCCAATTCTGCACTAGGAAAGAGGTAACAACTATCTTGCACGGGGAAAGCCCTCATTTACGGCGCTTGCCTATTTCACTGTTTTTAAACTTCAGATAAACTCAAGCTATGAATAATGTCAGTGAGTGTAGGTGAGGCAGAGAGTGCTGTGCCTGGATAATATATGGCATTTCTGCTATGCACACATAATAGAGGTAAGAACCCCCTACAGTCATCTCACTGTAAGCTTATGTAATTCAACTCTTAATGGCTGGATTTAAGAACTATCTCATCGGATTCTTGAAAACGAAACCTTTGGTTCTTGTGAACTTCCTGTAACCTGATAATAAAGATACAGGATAACTTTTCTACATATCAGATGACAGAGTGAAGCAAAGATGATGGATTGGTTTAACTTGGATGTTAACTCTTATGAATTGTTGGTACTTTGGATGGCTGTATTGAGAAGAATTGGAAGTTTTGTTACAATAGAGGGTCTATTGTAATTTTGTTGTGTGTGTGCATACATATATCACATAGTTTCTTCATATGTATGTATTAATGAGGACTATTGGGAGGGGAAGGGGACAGGAAGAGCAGGAGAGGGTAATAGGTGCTTATGGTCGAAGTACATTCATTATTTTGTACAATGAATTCATGCCAAAAAGTTATAAAATAGAAACTATGTTAGATTTATTTTGAATACTTATGTACCTTTCTAGATGCATTTTCCCATTTAAACAGTAGAGGAGCATAAGATAATAGGGGGTTTATTTGCATCTCTTCCCAGATCAAATACAGTCCTGCATTCTTCCTAGATATCCAAACCACTTCCCTGGCCCCATCTTTGGTACTGCCAACTGGATCCTCCATTGCATTGCTGATTCTGCCCCCCACATCCCCTCCCCACCGAAGCTCTGGAGCTCCCAGTGACAGACTGGAGGTTGTCGCACAGGATCCAGCTGACACTGGGCTTCTCTGCCCTTGATTCCAAAGTCTGTCTCACTGGTCACAGTGCTCTGTTCATATTCAGCCTTATGATGTCTGCAGTGCATCCTGTTTTGTTCTCTAAACTAAAATCCCTTGCGTGCTTCAGATAGCAACGTCTTGTCAGTTCAGCCTGTGTCTTGGGGAGTCATTCTTTCTCTTTCTGTTCAGATGAGACCTCTTGTGCCCCTTTCTTTCTTTCTTTTTTTTTTTTTTTTTTTTTACATTTTTTATTAATTTATTCATATTATATCTAGATTGTTAGCCCTTCCCCTGTTTCCTCCCATTCTTCCATCCCTCCCACTTTCCCCCTTCTCCCCTCCCCTATGTCTGTGATTGAGGGAGACCTCCTCCCCCTATATATGCTCTTAGAATATCGTGTCTCTTCTTGGTAACTTGCTATCCTTCCTCTGAGTGCTGCCAGGCCTCCCCATCCAGGGGACGTGGTCTGAAAAGTGCCCCTTTCTTTTGGTAAAGTCCCTCAGTTGTAGGGAGACGCTGGTGACTGCTCTTAGATCGCACTAGCTATTCTTCCTGACTGCCCACAGTGTGCTTGCCCGTTGCTTTGCCTTTACTGTAACAAACACAGACAGCCACCTTATTAAAATGGAAGGTTTGTTTGGAATCTTGGTTTTGCAGCTTTCAGCCTATGATCTCTTGGATCAGTTGTTTCTGAGCCCATGGCAGACAGCACATTAAGACAGCAAATTCACGTAGAGCAAAGACACGCACAGCATGCCCAGGCAGTGAACAGAAGGCTGAGAGGATTCTCTACCTGGCTTCTTCACGTAAGGGTTCCAACTCTTCTTAGCAGCACCAAGGGAGAAACTAAACCTCTAACATCAGGGCCTTTGAAGGACACTCCGGATACAAACTGTAGCCAATCCCTTGTGACAGTTCTGTCACCTTCAACTCATAGCTGCTCTCCATAAGATAGATCCAAATGTGAATGCAGAATAAAAATTAATAATGCATAATGTAATTCTCTCAACTCTTAGAAAATAGTTTTTCCCCTTGTAAGGAAATGGCCTTCCCGTAGCTCTTTTGTACTTGAAAGAAAGGTGTTGGCATTTTCATAACTTGAGGCTCAATGGTTTCCATTTATTATGCCAGCTCTTGCCTTTAAAAATAACAAATTATCTCATACCAGTCTGTAAAAAACCGTCCTTCACCTTGAACCCATCTGAAATTTGTTTAATGTATTTCTAATGAGAAATGAAGCAAAGACAAAAAGGCAAAAAAACAAAACAAAACAAAACCCCAAACTCAAAAACAAAACAACAACAAACAAAAACAAAACCACAAACCAATGAACACACAAAAAACCAAACCCAAACCCCAAACCAAACAAACAACACAAACCAAACCAAACCAAACCAACAACCAACCAACAAAAAACCCAAAACAAAAAACAAAACAACAAAAAAAACCCCAAAACCAACCAACCAAGAAAAAACCCCAAACAAAAAACAAAACAAAACAAAAAACCCCAAACCCACCAACCAACCAAACAGAAACAAACCAAACAACAACAATAACAGCAGCAACAGCAATAGGTGTTAAAATTGTTGCTGCTGCATAAAGGAACATCTCACAGTTTTATATTTTGTTTTTTTCTTTTCAATTTAAAACATTATAGAATTTATGTTTTTTGGTCTGTGGAGCCTTACCTTTGCCTGTGATAGTTAGTGCCCACGTAATGTGTATATTTTGAGAGCAGAGGTAAAGATAAAGGTGGGCAGGTCACCACGGTCACAATAATAAAAGTAATTCTTTAAAACAATGGAAAGTAGAGGGCCTTTAAAACAGTTTGGTAAGCATGGACAGATGCAAGATAGTCAGTTTCAGTCAAACGTTGTGCTTTTAACTGAGACCTAAGAGCTCGCTCAGCCTTTGAGGTGCTGGGGGTGGGGAGTGGGTAACATGATATAAAGTTTCCTAAAGAAACCAAGAACAAAGGTAAAGGAGAAGGAATGTGCCTCCCAAACATGGTGCGCAGGAAGTGCCCCAATGAGTCGGTATGGGAGAAACGGCTCCTTTTCTACACTGTTTATTTGAAGCATGTTTTTTCTTAGACATCCTTCTGAGTGCTGTTTTCATTATCCTCATTAGAGATTATAAGAACATTTACTTAGTTTAAATTCTTGCCTTTAATTCCCTCAAGACTCATCAAATTCTGGATTCATGGTAAAGGGTAAAAGAACACTGTAAAGAAAATTTTTCTTTACTAAATCAGTGAGCATTATTTTTAAAAGTGTGCTCACAAAGAAAAGGTCTTTTTGCAGTGGTAACACTTCATATTTTAGAAGAAAATGTGCATTTAATTAAAATTCCATTTGACAATCATAATATATTATTTAAATACCAAATGATTATTAAAATCACATTTAATTGCAGCCTGAAAAAATATAACAGATATATACCCATGAAACAGCTGTTAAACATCACCCAAATTTCCTTGATCGCCTTTTTCTTTCTTTCTTTTTCCTTCTCAAGCATTTCCATCTCGGTTATAGCCAACTTGGCCTAAAAACATTTCTTACACATATGTGCACATGCACATACAGAAATCTCCTTAATATTATAACAAAAGATTTTTGTTAAAATGGACAATATAGTGAACATGACCTATGATTTGAGAGTAACACAGAATAAACTCTGAATCGTCTACACATGTATGGTGTGACATAGAAACCCATTGCAGATGCAGGAATGTGTTTCAGTGAAGATGGACAGGAACAGAGATGTGCACGCCTGAAGCGAATGAGGATATAGTTGCTACAACTGCACTCTTCTGTGAGATCAGAGAGCACTGAGACTGCCATTACCAACCATAGCAATTTTATGTCACGTCTACCCTCTAGGAGGAAGCAGTTTTGAACAGCCAAAGATTTCAGTTGGGTTCATCAAGGCAACCCTTTTGTTTAGGGATTGCAAATGAGGCTGCTGCCACCACCCTATTTGTAGGCATTATGACATGGAGAACAGTAGTTACACTGTTTCATTCTTCCTTCCGTTTTTAGAGTATATGTCACTAACTCCATAGCTTCTCTGAATGCCACTATGTTTTACTCTACAGCCTGAAAGCCTTGAAAGGAAAACAGACCCCATCTCTTGCATTTTTATTACACCTGGTTTTTCCCCCTCCCAAGAAGTCAGCAATTCTACTGCTACTTTTTTTTTTTCTGACTCCTGTGACCTACCCCAACCAGGTCTTTGTTCATTAACATCTAGACAAACCATTTAAAATAATTCACGCTCATAAACAATTTGCAAGGCGTTAGCTGTACTTTTAAATGCATTTCCCCCTCCCTCAGTGCCTTCCCACCCTGCTTCCTCCCTCCTTCCTCTTCTTTCTCTGCCTCAGATTGTTTTTTGCTTGTACAAGAAACCAAAACCAAAACCAAAACCAAACCAAACCAAACCAAACCAAAACACCCCAGGATGTCTGTGTAAGAGTCTGACGTCAGCACAAGTGTCTAATTCCTTTCCTTCCAGATCCCCATTAAAATGACTGAGAGATATAAAAATGAGAGAGGGGGGGGAGGAAGGAGGGAGGGAAGGAGGGAGGGAGGGAGGGAGGGAGAGAGAGAGAGAGAGAGAGAGAGAGAGAGAGAGAGAGAGAGAGAGAGAGAGAGAGAGAGAAATATAGTACCAGTGCTGACTCTTGGGAAGGTTGAAATGTACGCACCAAATCTCCAAGAAACTCTGATAGGTGAGCATGAAAAAAAATGAAAAAGAAAAAAAAAATGAAAAGGCCAACTCATGACTGACCCTGCAAGGGAGAGGAGCCACGTACAGGCAAAGTGACAGAAACACGTGCCAAAATCTGCTAATAGAACTTAGGTTAAAAGAACAAGGGCTGTACACAAGGTTAGACCATCTGGAGGTCAGGGACATCTGGATTGCTTCAGTGTGTTAGAAAAGCACTGTATCCAGGGCTGGGGGTAGCAGATCGAGTGTAATGGGGCTCACTTACTGCACAGCCAGGGTAAGAGAGCTCCGCAGGAGGACGGGGACAGGAGCAGGGTACCAGTGGGAAGGATGGGTGGTTTTGCGCTCCTCAGTTTATTTCCTAAGGGTGCTTCTTTTTAAGTATGATCAGGCCCAGGCTACGGGCAGTTTTATGATTACCGGATTAAAACATTTCACAGATTAGCAGTTTGCACTTGGAGAGAGAGCTGCTCTGTCCTCCCATCCTCAACAATGGTGAGCCTTAACAGCAGATAAAGGTGACAACTCACAGTTGTGTGTCTTAGCAAGTTGATTCATCTCTTTTTTAACATGCTCTGGGCGTTTGCATGAATTTTTTTTTGAGCAAACTTCCTTTGCCACTATTTATTTACTTCTATTTATGGTCCCTATATTTCATTTTGATTTGTTAGATTTTTTACATAAGAGGGGAAGTAAGGCCTGTAAGAAATATGTAATTCCGGTTCTTATCATCAGAGTTTAAGGGAAAATGTGACTTCCAAGGACTGCTTGTAGGAATGCCAGTAGGGCCAGCGAACTAAAGCATGCAAACTCCCCATTATTTTTTGTTTGGTCTCTCCTCATCTCTCCCTGATTGTTTCAGAAGATGCTTCAGTTTTTACAAGGTTTACCGTTTCGGTGAGAGCTTCTGAATAGACGGATATTGGCCAACTCGTGTGACCCTCAAAGCTGATCCCCTTGCCTGCGAAAAGGGGGTCAAATTTTCTTTTAGGGAATAGCTCTGAAAGAGTAGGTGATAATCTTAACCTCTACAAATACTTTAATTCACTTCCTCTTTTAATTACCCCCAGAGGCCTGGCAGGATGTTACAAGATGCATACTAAAAAACTACTGTGAAATTTTTAAGAGACAGAGCTGTATTGTCCTAAGCAATGAGAGCAAGGGAGCAGGGAGCACAGGGCCTCCCCACAGAAAACGTTCTGGCAGCGAGAAAGCAGAGGTAAACATATTCTGTTTACAGCTTTGCTTGCTTAAGGAGACTTGAATTCCAGAGCCCACACAACCAATTCCGTCCACAGGAAAAGGGGATCCGCAGGGCACTTGAGCAGACATCTTTCGCAGCCCAGCTCTTCCCAAATCAGCAGTCACACAACGTGGTCATGGAGGGCACTACTGAAGCCTGTAACTTTGCACCTCCAGCAGTCGGTCCTGCTGCCATTTAGTGCTGGCTGGCTTCTTAAAGAGAGAGAGCGGATTGGTCCTGTGATTTCATTATGAGAAATGAAAAGAAAGTTCCTGTTTAGGCAGCCTGGCCGGCTTCTTCTATAGCTGCAGTGCTAGGGCCTGAGGAGGGGTAATGGCTCCGGTGGTTCCTTCATCCTGTTTGAAGACCCTAATGAAATGGGCAGCTTTCAGAGCGCTGGCAGCCTGCCGTTCTCTACAGCTGAATTCCACTCTCTAATGAGTGCCCTTAAATCTGCCATCAGATGACTTTATTGACTCTCAGATCATAATTAACCAACACCCTCTTTTGCAGTTATTTTTGACGGCACCCCCGCCCCCACTCCCATTCTGTGTGTGAATGTCTGGATCCAGTCCAAGTGAGAGATTTCAACAGATATTTAGTGGCTAGACACCAACTAAGGATTATCTTTCTTGTCACTCCTGGAGGAAGTGTGTGCATGCCTTTGTGTGTGTGTGTGTGTGTGTGTGTGTGTGTGTGTACGTGTGTGTGTGTGTGTAGATTCAGTGTGGAACTATTAGTGTGCACATGCACAGACACACACACACACACACCCACACCCACCCACCCACACACACACACACACACACACACACACGCACACACACACAGAGCTTAAAGTTCTTTCCAGAACCACTTGGTTCTGGTCTTGAAAGGAGGCAAGCAGCCCTTCACTGCCTAATTGACACTGTTTGTGATGTTTTTATTACTTTTCAATTAGAGGAGGTGATACAACATTCAGTTAGCAGAAAGTCTTGACTTCATTAGAACCACATGCTGGTTAATGTTGTGGACGAAGACTAAATCAGTTGCCACCTTTTCCTTTTCCTTGGCAGACGGAGATAAAACTGTGATAAATGGGCAATTAGACAAAGGACTCGTTGTTTTTCTGAGAAGATGTGTTCTCTGCAGCTCCCTGTCATTTAAATTTGATTTCTAGACTACCCAATGCTCTGCCTGAGCTTCCTTTTGACCCAGAAGCAGTATGCATACTCTCACACTGCAGTCTGCATGCCTTTGTCCCGTGCTACTTGCAATATTCAACAGATAGATTTAAATCCTTCTCCTTGCATTTACAGGATACAGAGGACTCAATTAATTAGTGGGGTGACCTTTACTGGTCAGAGCTGTGAGTCTTGTTTTCCTGAGGGAACGTTTGTGACCCAGAGGAAATTAAGATCAGTTCAACGTGAAGGCTAATTGCCCAGTGTCACTTAGAGGCGGGCAACACTCTGCTGTGCAGTCGTTATTTCCAGGGATGGTGGTGTGTCCCACCTGGCCCTGTAGGGAGCTGCAGAGCACTTTCACTTCTCTCAGCCTCTGTGTTCTGAGCAGCAGACAATGATTATACCTTGGCTATTCCTTAGAGACCAGACGGTTTTAATATACACAAAATTTTCTCCATCTTTCCTCCTAGTCCATATGGCCCTTGCTGGCCTGAACTTTCTGTGTAGACCAGGCTGGCCTTAAACTGCCAGAGACCCACCTGTCTCTGCCTCCCTTGTGCTGGAATTAAGGGAGTGTGCCACTATGCCCAACAATTGTTTTCTTTTTTAAAATATATGAGGGTACATATCTTGGAAATGGGACCCAAGTTAAACTTCAAAGGGCATTTGTGTTTTATATTTACCTTATACACTTAGTCTCTGAAATATAATTTCATCTAACATCTGTAGTGTACCCTATATTTTGACTCTGAACTGATACATGCAATCAAGTCTTTAGGTTTTTTTCTTTGTTTTTTCTAACATGTGACATCATGTCTGTCCTCAAAAACTTTTGGGTTTTGGAGAAATTTAGATTCTGAAATTTTGGATTGTGTATGCTCAACTTGTACCACCTCCCCGCCCCCCTTCCCCTGCTTAGGCAAGGTCTCTGCCTGCCTGCCTGCCTGCCTGTCTGTCTGTCTGTCTGTCTGTCTGTCTCTCTCTCTCTCTCTTTCTCTCTGTGTCTCTGTCTCTCTCTCTCTCTGTGTAGATTCAGTGTGGAGATATTTGTCAAGTGTTCATACTCACTAGAAAGGAAAGTGATTCTAAGTAATATTTTGCACAGCCGTGAAATATTAAGTGATAGAGCTAAGGAAGAACATCAGAGCTGCAACATGCATTTTATCCACACACTGCACACTAGCAGTTTCCTAAGAAACTGAAAGAGGAAAAGGACCCCAAGCCCCAGTTGTGCACCATGGCTGTGTCAGCTGGTCAGGGCCTTGGGCCTGGCTGACACACACATGCAGTCCTGGCCACTGCCACTCTGGTTTGGATTATCTTAGACAGCTTCTCCCAGCAACCTCCACTTTAATTTTAAGCACACCTTGAGGGGACTTGTGTTGAAGTTCAAAGGAGTCTGTTAACTGATTAAAAAGACCTGGTGGCACTCAGAGGAAGGACAGCAGGCTACCAAGAAGAGACTTGATACCCTATGAGCATATACAGGAGGAGGAAATCCCCCTGAGGAACAGTCATAGGGGAGGGGAGTAAGGGGAAAATGGGAGGGAAGGAAGAATGGGAGGATACAAGGGAGGGGATAACCATTGAGATGTAATATGAATAAATTAATAAAATTAAATTTAAAAAATGTCATTCCCAGTCCAAGGACCCCTCTGTTCTCTTTCTAAACAAGCTATTGGCCAGAAGCAGAGGGCATCTGAGAGGCAACGGACAGGACATTGCAGGCATGGGGCAGGGACAAGGTGGGAAATTTATGTAAATTGGCTGGGCTCAGAGATAGTCAGCTCCTTTGCTTGGTCACGGCTAGCACCTGACACCAGACATTGACATTGATGGAGAAACTGCTTAACGGCTATCATTTGAATGATTATTATTTAAGTTATAGATCAGAATGTGACTGCCTAGAGTCTTGGTTCACAGCATCTCCTGGGACACACTTTTCAGCCACCAGTAACTCCTGGGCCTGAAAGTAGTAAGCTAAAGTCTGTCAGGGATAATTGAACATAGTAGCTGGAGGCTCTACTGAAAAATCAGACTGTCCTTTTGGGATGACAGAAGAATAAAGCCAGATCCTGCAGGGACGCTATGAAGAGAAAATTTGTGTCTGCCAAAACAGTCCTGTGTACCATCTTTCGCCAACCAAGACTGAAGAAGCCTAGAGGAAAGAAATTACTATACAGCCATGTGGCTTTGCAGACATCATCGAGATAGGGGGAGCAGATCTTGGGAACCATAGCACCTTTGCAAGTATTATCTTGCCTTCCATAGAATGGGGAAGCGATGCTTTTTTCTGAGATTTTCTAGGTGCAAGAAAATAGCTGTGGGATTCATTGGGTCAGTGAAAGTGCGGTGAGGGCACAGTATAAGACAGCGTTAGTGATGTTGATATTGGTGCTATTAACTGATACCGTGTTATGGCATGAAGAAAATGGTAAGAACCCCATAGGGCGCCAGGCCCAGGGTGTGCCAGCCTTCAGACAGATACCTCACCTCGGTAGGTCTTCACACCATCCTGCTAGTTAGTATCCTTAGGCTTTTGTCAAGGGATGGAGACCCATGGAAGACGGTTTCCATATGTAGTCAACGGGGACACAGACCGCCAGGATTCAGGTCCAAGAGCTGCCACAGTTTTTCTTGCTTCCAACAGAGTGCAGCCCTTTTTGAAGGCTTACAGGGCACAGCCTTTCAACCAGAGGGTGGTTTGTGCCGCTAGGGCCCAGCGGGTAGGGTGGCTGGCAGCACTGGGCACCTCTCTTCTGGCTGAAGCCTCTCTGTAGTCTGTGCATGCTGCTTCGTAAGTAGGTCCCCTTCCTCAGATTCCTCCAACTGTTTGTTTTCCTTTCTTCTCTCCCTCCCTCCCTTCCTCTCTCTCTTCTCTGAACTTTTGAACAGTGTCTCACTATGTTACAGCCTAGGCTGGCTGCAAATTGATTTTCCTGTCTGTACCTCTCGAAGGCTGAGACTACAGGCATGTAGCCCCCAAAACTTGGTTAATATTTATCCTTAAAAATTCATTATTTTATTTTATGTGTAGTGGTGTTTGCCTGCAAGTCTCTCCATTACTGAGTGGCTCATGCCCATGAAGGCAAGAAGAGGGAGTTGTGTCCCTTGGAAGTGGAGTTACAGGCAGTTGTGAGCTGCCAGGTGAGTGCTGGGAATAGAATCCAGACCCTCTAGAAGGCAGCCAGAATCTCCTCAATGCTAATTCTTATCTTTTTTAAGTGATTGAACTAGACTTATCTATAGTTCATGGGGCTAGCAGACCTTTTGAATTACAAAACTCTCCATGGCTTGGAGTAAGTTGTTTATAGTCCTATCCTTTCACTAGACTGTAAGGTCCTCGAGGGTCATTGTCACTGTTCCACTTCTTGCCTATCACAAACTCTGCCCAGAGAAATAAACTCAATGAATATTTGTTGAAATAAGGGTTTGTTCCTAGGTTCGCTGAGAGAAATGACACAGTTAAGCATTGCTGTCAAACACATTTAATTAAAAATGAGACCTCTAGCCATCATTCCAAGCTTTCTGTGATTCTCATGTTTAAGAGAAGCATATAGCATTTTGTGTGTGTGTGGGGGGGGGGCGCGGAGCAAACAAAACTAAAACTAAAACAGTGAAAAAAGAAAACCTCTTTTTTTACCTCATTCTGATCTCAATTTCTAGAGCTAACTGTCAGGATTGGTCTAGTAGAATGTTCTGTACTGCTGGCATGCTCCATAGTCGTTCTGTCTAACATGCAAAGCCTACTAGCTGCTCATAGCCACTGAACACTAGGACTGTCGCTACTGTGTTGAAAAATGAATCTGTTAATATAGTTTGAGTTTAATGACCTTAGGCTTACATACAGATGATCATTGGCCACATGAACTTGTATTTTTTTCCTGATCATTCAAGTCTTTATGTTAAATGCCATTAAAAAGAATTTTTGAAAACACATTTTATTTATATTGGTTGAGAAAGAATACTTGGGAACTATGAGTGCCAGGAGCAGGATGGTTTTTTTTCTCCCCAGGGCGTGTCTGAGATGCTCTATCATGGTCTTGTCATCTCCTTCTGGGCCCACAGGGGACATGCTACAAAAGATGTATGTGGGCAGGTGTGACACTGGAAGTGGGTTCGTGGCAATTGGCCTGTGACCCTTCAGTTCCCTTTTTTTTTTTTTTTTTTCAAATTCTGCACACAAAAAAATAGTCAGGTGGCAGAAGAATTTCCTTACTGTGAATGCTGTTAGCTGCAAAGGATCTCTAGGAAGGTTATGGAGTTCTTTTTTTAAGTAGTTATTAAAAAATACCATGGAAAATGCTAATAATCTGCTTTAAGCATTAGTCATGCTGACAATAGAGAAATGGGCTGCAGGGTAGTTCTACCAGCTTACTTCTGATGAGTCTTCTGTTCCATTCATAAGCCCCAGCAAGGTTTTTAGAACCATTTTCCTCTTTATGACAACACTGAGGAAATTGCTAGACCAATATGTACTAAATTTTGGCCATTAAAAAAAGTGTATTGTAGCAGAGAGAGAAGAGAGTGTGGCTTGTCAGTGCAGGAGGGGAAGGCCCTCGTGACCAGATGTGGTCCTATCCTTTAAGGAATGGGCCAAAAAACTGTATGCCACTGTTTTAGTCCCGGAGTTTGAGGCCCTTTCTCATCTGAACTGTCTTTCCCCACTGGTCATACCAATTGGCAGATTACTCAGTTGTTTTACCAACCTTGCTGTGAGCAGTCCTAGGCCTGGGCTCAGTGAACCTTAAGCAAGACAGCATTTTAAGGAGAGCCTAGAGACACACATTGCCACAAGGAAAACTGAGGACTGGATATAACAGGGCGCTTACCCAGTTCCTGCCCAAATCTAGCTGTTAGACTAGGAACTAGTCTAACTAAAATAAACAATTACTAGTTTTTCGGGGTTTTGTTTGCTTGTTTGTTTGTTTGTTGGATCCAAACTTTTAACCTTCACCCTCACAAACCAACTGGGGGCACATGAATTTAACATTTCCTCAGAAACTGACTTACTCTCTATTTCAAGTTGAAATCATGTAGAATCGCTTTCACTTAATCACAATAGCAAATGGTCCCAAATCAACAGTAGACTTCTCTTGAGACTCATCAGAAAGAGAGGGAGACACAGAGAGGATACGAATTAAGTTTGCATCTCAGTGGATGAGTCAATGTCCCCCAAGTAACCTGGGGAAGACAGAGTTCTTTCTCAGTCTTGTGTCTCTGGGGCAGTGACCCTCCAGATCAGGACCTTGTGGCAGCATAGGGTCTTGTTAGTCTGACTTTGGTCTTGTCACAGCAACATTACAGAGGACACAGAAACACGTGTTCAGGACCCACTGCTGAATCAGAAGCTGCATTTTAACAAGATTCCTTTTAAAAAAGAGAAACACATTTAATGTTGTGTATGCCTGAGTGTGTGTTTGCGCAGCACATCTGTGCCTTGCCTGAGGAAGACATTGGATTCTTGCAGCTGGAGTTATAGATGGTTGTGAGCTCCCTGTGGGTTTTAGCACCAAACCCAGATCTTCTGAAAGGGCAGTATCACTCTTAACTGCTGAGAGGCCTATCCGACACTACACAGGTGGTTTTCATGCATTAAAATCCGATGAGCATTGGCTCAGGGCATCTGAACTTTATCTTCTAAGGATATCCTGATACCCAAATCCCATTTGGCCTCTAAAGTTCTTGATTACAGACTGTATCTTGCAATCTCTCTGATGGAAATCAGTTTTCTTTTCTGAGCACCTACAATGACTGGCATTTACAAAGCATCCCATTTCTTTGCATTTCTCAAAGCTTTTCCGCCCAGAGACCTGGTGAAATGCTGCCATTTTGCTCTAGGAAGGCAGGTGGCTTTTTGTGTTTGAGATAAAGATTTGCTGTAAGTTGATTACCATCTATGATTCTGGAAAACTAAATGGAAACATCTGTCTTAAGGTCACAATGAATTCAGTTGATTCTCAGATCCCTGAAATCCACACAATATGGCCAGAGCCTCCTTGTTTGGGCTTGCCTTTATGAAGTGACTTCACTAAGCTAGCAGTGAGAATTACTCATGTCCCCAGTGCTGGGAACAATCTCAGAGGACATGTGAAGATGTAGGGGACTGCACAATTCTCATATAGAATGTGGTACAGTAGAAGATTTATGCTGTCTCTGGGTTTGAATTCTCTTTTCTGGTTTTCTGATAAAATACCTTTGCTGGTCTCTTAGAAATTGTTTTTCATTTCCAGTGGCTAATGTTTAGAATTGACTGGCCTGCGTGAGGGCTCTGGTCATAAGAATTTCCTCAGTTACTCGACACCTGCCCGAGCCTACAGAACCCCATCTTCGCAGCCATGGGCGTTGATGATCACCTCCAGCTTGATGAACAGCGCCGATGGACAGGCACAGTGTTTGCTCTAAAATGTCACCAGATGTGACATTGTAGCTCAGGATGTGTCTGTTGATGACAATGCCACCAGCACTCTAATACGGATATTTTTGAACTTCTTAACAATGACTGCTTTAAGCCCTAGTCAAAATGACAGTCTTAGAAACTGAACAAACCTGTGATAAGGAAAAAAAATGTTGCTTAGGGGACCTTTACCTAGAAACAACAAAACAAGTGTTGCTCCTAAAAAGTCAAACCACCTTAGATTGAAAGGGATTAAAAAAAACAAAACATCGGCAGGGCAAGAGCATATTTCTGGCATTGATTACTGGAAAGTGATAGCAGAATGTGGACCAGATATATTGGATGTGAAGACTCTCCATGTATTATTCTGTTCAAGTGCAATTTTAGGCATATTGATCACTTACTATATACACAACACTGAGGTCTTACAAGATGCTGTGCCTAAGGGAACACTACAAAGACGACAGGTCTCCAAATGAGAACATCATTTTCAGGGGTAAATCGACGGGCTTTTGAGGCAACCTTGGTGCTTAGCCAAGCCTCGTAAGCTGAGTTATGAATAACATTACAGCAATCTTGCTGCCAGCTGGGTCACCCTAATTTTGCATTTTGATTTTTTAAAATTGTATCATGTGTCTGTGTGTTTGCCGCACACTTGTTGCAGAGGCCAGAAGAGAGGGACGGATCCCTGGAAGCCACCCAATGTGGGTGCTAAGAACTGAACCTGGGCCTTCTGTGAGAAAAGCATGTGCTTTTCATAGGAGCCGTCTCTCTGAGCCTTGCACTTCAATTCTAATGGGTAGTCTTTATGAAGACAGCCTGTGTGTGCATGGATGCACGTGTGTGTGTGTGTGTGTGTGTGTGTGTGTGTGTGTGTGTGTGTGTGTGTGAGAGAGAGAGAGAGAGAGAGAGAGAGAGAGAGGCTGTAGTTCTCTTTTCCCCCATGCTTACTAATTGAAAATTGTTTATTTTATGTTCATTTGTCTGTCTGAACACATACATGCAGTGCCCATGAAAGCCAGAGGTGAGCATCAGATCCCCTGGCTAGAATTACAGGTAGTTATGACCTCCTGATGCAGGGATGCAGGGAACTCAACTCTGGTCCTCTGAAAGAGCAGAAATTACTTTTAACTGGTGAGCCCAGTAGTTCTCAACCTTCCTAATGCTGCAACCCTTTAATACAGTTCCTCATGTTGTGGTGATCCCAACTGTAAATATTTCATTATTACTTTGTAACTATAATTTTGCTACTGTTATGAATCATAATGTAAATAGTTTTGGAGATAGAGGTTTGCCAAATGGGTCACGATCCACAGATTTAAAAAATATCCCTGTAGCCAGGTGTGGTGGGGCAGGCCTTTAATCCCAGCACTTGGGATGCAGAGACAGGTGGATTGCTGTGAGTTCGAGGCCAGCCTGGTATACAAAGTGAGTCCAGGACTGCGAAGGCTTCACAGAGAAACCCTGTCTCAAAACCAAACCAAACCAAAACAAACACCACCACAATAACAACAAAAAGCCCTGTAAAGTGAGCTCTGAGCTTCTGTCTGGTTCCTAGATATTTGGGCAGAGTTAGGCATGGGGTCCCTCTCATGGCTTGGGGCTCAAGTTAGGCTAGTCATTGATGACCACTCCCACAAGCTTGGAGCCAGTGCCTCTTGCAGCCAGGAGAAGTTGTGGGGCAAAGGTTTTGTGGCGGGGTTGGTATCCCAGTGCCACCACTGGAAGCCTTGCCTGTGTACAGAAGATGGCTGGTTCAGGCTCCATATCTTTCATTACTAGGAGTCCTTGCTAGGGTCTTCCCCGTAGATTCTAGGATGTTTCCACCACACTAGGTTTCCCCATCGCCCCCAAGTGCTCACCTATTGTTGTCTTTCCTTGTATTCTCTCTCTCAACCACTTCCTCCCAACCTGCTCCCTCCTGCTCCATCCCCACCCCCAGTCTACGCGAAAGTAAACGCTATTCTATTTCTCCTCCCCAGTGAGATCCATTGGTCCCACCTAGAGCCCTTCTTGTTAGTTTAGCCTCTCTGGGTCTGAGGATTGTAATGTTATTCTTTACAGCTTATATCCACTTATAAGTAAGTACTTATCATGGGGTTCTTTTTTTTGAGGGGGAGGTCTGGTTTGCCTTGCTCAGGATGAGAAATTTTTCTAGCTCCATTTGTTTGCCTGCAAATTTCATGATGTCATTTTTCCTCTAACAGCTAAGCAGTGCTCCATTGTGTAAGTAGACCATTAACCCACATTTCTTCATCTCTACTATATTTTTTGAAAAGTGGGAAACATTGCATTATAATCCTTAGGTACACCTCTATGTAAAGAGTTTGAAACACATCTTTCTGTGCAGGACACTTTTTCCAAATAAATTTTATGTGGAAATTTTGGAATTGCTACTGGTTAGGTTCCCTGAACTTAGCTGTCTTTCTCAATGGACTTCTTTCTCCATATTCCAGGCCATGGCTTGCAGACAGTCTTCCTTGGACTTTGAGTACCATGTTGGTAGCTTATGGGCTTTGCTGTTAGCTCGTGCTTGCTCAGATAGGCATGTTTGCCATTGTCATGTTTCTGGTAGTATCTGAAATCAACTCTCGGTCTGCTCTCTCACATCTCTCTTGGATGCTAAACCCTGCCTGCTGCGCTGGACATGTTCCAAGCATCAGCAGCTGGACCACTCTGCCTGCTACCTGTCCACCACCACCAAAGGAAAGGATCGGGTTTCTGGTCCTGGTTCTTCCCCACTCCTTCTGTCCTCAAGCTCCTCAGTTCCCTCAGTTAATTGAATCATGCCTGACCATATTCCAAGATACAACCTGGGAAGAGGATGAAGTTGCATTTGTTTTGTAGGAGATGGTTCTGTGACCAGCCTTTCTTTACATGGGCTCTGTAACACTTATCCACCATCCCAAGATGCCTTCTGAAACTTCAAAATAACTTAACAGACTCAAACACATCACCACTGTTTCCTCCTCTCCTGTCATTCCTTTTTGTTCACTTTGTTTTGTTTTAAACACTCTTTTCCTACTCCAAATGTGATTACGCAATAATCAAGAAAACAACTCTGAGATTCCATCTTACACCCATCAGAATGGCTAAGATCAAAAATTCAAGTGACACCACATGCTGGCGAGGATGTGGGGAGAGAGGAACACTCCTTCATTGCTGGTGGGAATGCAAACTAGTACAGCCACTTTGGAAATCTATCTGATGCTATCTCAGAAAAATGGGAATAGGGCTTCCTCAAGACCCAGCTATTCCACTCCTTGGAATATACCCGGAAAATGCTCCGCACACAACAAGAAAATTTGCTCAACCATGTTCATAGCAGCCTTATTCATAATAGCCAGAACATGGAAACAGCCTAAGTGTCCATCAGTAGAAAAATGGATAAAGAAACTGTGGTACATATACACTATGAAATACTACTCAGCTATTAAAAACAAGGAATTCCCGAAATTTGTGGAGAAATGGATTGCGCCAGAAATGATCATAATGAGTGAGTTAACCCAGAAGTAGAAAGACTCAAATGGTATATACTCACTTATATCTGCATACTAGCCCAAGGGGCATGTCCCACGAAAGCCTTCACTTACCAGGAAACTGGAACAGAGGGGAGGACATCCTATTGGGACTCTAAATGAGAGACGCATGGGAAAATAGCAAAGTAGAAGGATCCAGGGGTCCTAGAAACCTACAAGTAGACCATTATGATAGGCAGATTGTTCCCAGGGGTCCCGCTCAAACTAAGGCACCAGCCAAGGACAATACAGGCGGTAAACTTTAAACCCCTACCCAGATCTAGCCAACGGTCAGAATATTCTCCACAGTTGAGTGGAGAGTGGGATATGACTTTCTCATGTACTCTGGCGCCTCACATTTGACCATATCCCCTGGAGGAGGAGACCTGGTGGTATTCAGAGGAAGAACAGCAGGTTGCCAAGAAGAGACTTGATACCCTATGAGCATATACAGGGGGAGGTAATCCCCCTCAGGAACAGTCATAGGGGAGGGGAATAATGGGAAAATGGGAGAGAGGAAGAATGGGATGATACAAGGGATGGGATAACCATTGAGATATAACAAGAATAAATTAATAAAAAAATTATAAAAAAGGAAGTCCCATTTTATTTTATAGGTAAGGTTGGAATCTAAAAGTTCTCTGCCACTGCTCTCCATTTGAGGTTTTTTTTTTTTTATTTATGGATTTCAATTTTTAGATTAATCTTGTCCATGCAAAGAAATAGTTATTTTTAGCAAATGGTCACAAGAAGCAAGCTGGGGTAGCCATTCTAATATCTAATAAAATAGACTTTCAACCAAAATTAATCAAACAAGATGAGGATGGACACTTCGTACTCATCAAAGGTAAAGTCAACCAAGAAGACATCACAATTTTGAACATCTATGCTCCGAATACAAGGGCTCCCACATTTGTAAAAAAGTTATTAACAAAGCTTGCCCCACTCATCGATACCCACACATTAATAATGGGAGACTTCAACACCCCTCTTTCACTCAAGGATAGGTCTTTGATTCAAAAACTAAGCCTGGAAATAACCTCATTAACCAATGTCATGAATCAAATGGATCTAACAGATATCTACAGAACTTTCCACCCAAATGCAAAGGATTATACCTTTTTCTCAGCACCCCATGGAACGTTCTCTAAAATTGATCACATAGTTGGTCATGAAGCAAACCTCAATAGATACAAGAAGGTTGAAATAATACCTTGTGTCTTATCAGATCACCATGGTCTAAGGCTGGACTTCAACAACAACAGAAATAACAAAAAGCATAATCACATGTGGAAACTAAACAACTTTCTACTTAATGACACAGGGGTCAGGGAAGAAATAAGGGAAGAAATAAAAGACTTCATGAAATTCAATGAAAATGATGGAACAACATACCCAAATTTGTGGGACACATTGAAAGCAGTGCTAAGAGAAAAATTTATAGCACTAAGCGCCTTCATAAAGAAAAAGGAATCATCCCACATAAACAACCTAACAACACATCTGGAAGCTCTAGAAAAAAAAGAAGCAGAAACACCCAAGAGTAGTAGACACCTAGAAATAATCAAACTCAGGGCTGAAATCAATGAATTAGAAACAAAGAGAACAATCCAAAGAATCAACAAAACCAAGAGCTGGTTCTTTGAGAAAATTAACAAGATAGACAAACTGTTAGCCAATCTAACTAAAAGACAGAGAAACACTATCCAAATGAACAAAATCAGAAATGAAAAGGGAGACATAACAACAGACACTGAAGAAATACAAAGAATCGTAAGAACCTACTTTAAAGGCATTTATGCCACAAAATTTGAAAATTTAAGGAAAATGGACAAATTTCTCAACTGATTCCATTTGCAAAAATTGAACCAAGACCAGATAAACAAATTAAATAGCCCTATTTCGCCTATAGAAATAGAAGCAACCATTGATAGTCTCCCAACCAAAAAAAAAAAAAAAAAAAAAAAAAAAAAGCCCAGGTCTAGATGGTTTCAGGGCAGAATTCTACCAGTCCTTCAAAGAGGAGCTAATACCGATACTATTCAAGCTATTCCGAAAGATAGAAATGGACAGACTACTACCAAATTCCTTCTATGAGGCCACAGTCACATTGATACCTAAACCCCACAAAGACCCAACAAAAAAAGAGAATTTCAGACCAATTTCTCTTAAGAACATTGATGCAAAAATACTCAACAAAGTACTCGCAAAGCGAATACAACAGCATATCAAAGACATCATTCACCATGACCAGGTAAGATTCATTTCAGGCATGCAGGGATGGTTTAACATATGGAAATCCATCAATGTAATCCACCATATAAACAAACTGAAAGAGAAAAACCACATGATCATCTCTTTAGATGCAGAAAAAGCATTTGACAAAATCCAACACCCATTTATGTTTAAAGTTCTGGAGAGATTGGGAATACAAGGCACTTATGTAAATATAATAAAGGCTATATACAGCAAACCAACAGCCAACATTCAATTAAATGGAGAGATACTCAAGGAAATCCCTTTAAAATCGGGAACCAGACAAGGCTGCCCTCTGTCCCCATATCTCTTCAATATAGTTCTTGAAGTTCTAGCCAGAGCAATAAGGCTCCAAAAGGAGATTAAGGGGATCCAAATGGGAAAGGAAGAAGTCAAATTATCCCTATTTGCAGATGATATTATAGTGTATATAAGTGACCCTCAAAATTCCACCAGAGAACTCCTACAGCTGATAAACACCTTCAGCAAGTTGGCAGGATACAAAATAAACTCAAAAAAGTCAGCAGCTTTCCTGTATACAAATGACAAACAGGCAGAGGAAGAAATTAGAAAAACTACTCCCTTCACGATAGCCACAAACAATATAAAATATCTAGGAGTAACTCTAACCAAGCAAGTGAAGGACTTATTCGAAAAAAACTTCAAACCTCTGAAGAAAGAGATTGAAGATGACATCAGAAGATGGAGGGATTTACCTTGTTCGTGGATCGGGAGAATCAACATAGTAAAAATGGCCATCTTACCAAAAGCAATTTACAGATTCAATGCAATCCCTATCCAAATACCCACAAAATATTTTGAAAATATTGAAAGATCAATTCTCAAATTCATATGGAGAAATAAAAAACCCAGAATAGCAAAAACAATCCTATACAATAAAAGATCCTCTGGAGGAATCTCCATACCTAATCTCAAGCTGTACTACAGAGCAACAGTAATAAAAACAGCATGATACTGGCAAAGCAATAGGCTGGTGGATCAATAGAATTGAATTGAAGACCCAGAGATGAATCCACACAGATTTGCTCACTTGATTTTTGACAAAAAAGCCTAATCTATTCAGTGGGAAAAGGATAGCATCTTCAATAAATGGTGCTAGTCTAACTGGATGTCTACATGTAGAAAAATGCAATTAGACCCTTATTTGTCACCATGCACAAAGCTCAAGTCCAAGTGGATTAAAGACCTCAACTTAAAACCAGAGACATTAATTCAGGTAGAGGAAAAAGTGGGGAAGAGCCTGGGACACATCGGCACAGGAAACAACTTCCTGAACAGTACACCAACAGCCCAGGCCTTAATGTCAACAATTAATAAATGAGACCTCATAAGGCTGAGAAGCTTCTGTAAGGCAGGAGACACTGTCAGTAGAACTAAGCGAGAGCCTACAGACTGGGAAAAGATCTTCACCAACCCTTCATCTGACAAAGGTTTAACATCCAAAATATATAAAGAACTCAAGAAATTAAACACCACCAAACCAAACAACCCAATTGTGAAATTGGACTTGGAACTGAACAGAGAATTCTCAACAGAGGAATATCAAATGGCCGAGAAAACACTTAAAGAAATGCTCGTCCTCGTTAGTCATCAGAGAAATGCAAATCAAAACGACACTGAGATTCCATCTTACACCTATCAGAATGGGTAAGATCAAAAACTCAAATGACACCACGTGTTGGCGAGGATGTGGAGAGAGAGGAACACTCCTTCATTGCTGGTGGGAATGCAAACTAGTACAACCACTTTGGAAATCTATCTGGTGCTTTCTCAGAAAAATGGGAATAGGGCTTCCTCAAGACCCAGCTATCCCACTCCTTGGAATATACCCAGAAAATGCCCTATGACACAACAGGGACATATGCTCAACCATGTTCATAGCTGCTTTATACATAATAGCCAGAACATGGAAACAGCCTAAGTGTCCCGTCAGCAGAAGAATGGACTAAGAAACTGTGGTACATTTACATGATGGAATACTACTCAGCTATTAAAAACAAGGAATTCCCAAAATTTTTGGACAAATGGATTGATCTAGAAATTATTATAATGAGTGAGTTCACCCAGAAGCAAAAAGAGACAAATGGTATATACTCACTTATATCAAAACACTAGTCCAAGGGATACGTACCATGAAAAACTTTACCTACCAAGAAAGTGGGTCAGAGGAGAGGACATCCTATTGAGACTTTAGGCAAGAGTAACATGGACGAATAAGGAAATAGTAGGACCCACGGGTCCTGGAAACCTACAAGAAGAACTTTATGACAGGCAGATCTGGGTCCTGGGGTCCTCCTCAAACTAAGGCACCAGCCAAGGAGAATATAGGCCTTAAACTTCGAACCCCTACCAAGACCTAGCCGACGATCATGATGTTCTCCACCATTGAGTGGAGAGTGAGATCTGACTCTCACATGAACTCTGGTGCCCCTTTTCTGACCACGTCCCCTGTATGGGGAGGCCTAGTGGCACTCAGAGGAAGGATAGCAAGTTACCAAGAAGAGACTCGATATTCTAAGAGCACATATAGGGGGAGGAGGTCTCCCTCAATCACAGACATAGGGGAGGAGAGAAGGGGGGAAGTGGGAGGGAGGGAAGAATGGGAAGAAACAGGGGAATGGCTAACAATCGAGATGTAATATGAATAAAATAATAAAATGGAAAAAAAGTAAACAGAAGTTAAGAGAAAAAAAAAAGATTGAACTATTTTACATTCCCACCCAAAAAAAAAAAAAAAAAAAGAAAGAAAGAAAGAAATAGTTACTTTTATCAGGTGGGAGATGCCCAAGTAGAGACTTTTCCCCCCAACTCTAGGTATACATTATGTAATTATGAACCACCTTTTTGGGTCTGTGCAGTTCTTTTCATTCCACAGATTCCCAAAGCACGTTTTCAAGCTTAACTTGGATTAAATATCCCTATTACCTCATCCATCCCTGAAATGGAGCAATCTCGGGGGGAAAGTGCGGCAGCTGCTTAACAATGTACAGACATACTGTGCTACAAGGCAAATGCCGGAGGCTAGGGGCTGTTTTATTTTACATGGCAAGCGCTGCAGGTCAGGAGTCTGGAACGGGGCATTGCCTGGGAGTACTGCCATACTTAAATGAGAACTTTATAGCATCTTGAAATAATAAAGTGTCTCACCCAAAGCCTACATCTCAGCCAAACAACCCTTTGGGAGCTAGTAGACCAGGAAGGGAAAAGATTGGACGAAATGACTCTGAGCTTGGTGGTGAACACCCCTAATCCCAGCACTCAGAAGGCTGAGGCAGGAGGATTATGAGTTCAAGGCCAGACTGGACTAGGCAGAGAAATATTGTTTCAAAGAGGGAAATCTCACCCACAAACCACAAGCAGCAAAGTGAGAGCATACGAGGATTGGGTCCTGGCTTTCAAACCTCAAAGCCTTCCCCAGTGACACACTCTTCCTACGCCTCCCCGGACAGCACCACCAACTGGGAACTAAGAGTTCTAATGCCCAAAACTATGGGGGACATTTGTCACTCAAGCTTCCACGGTGTCCCACTGCCATTTGTTGAAATAACAGTATTTGCTCCACTGTACATTTTAGTGTCTCCCGAATATTAAATGGCTGTAGTTATGCGTGTTCATTTTTGGGTCTTTGATTTTTTTTCCCCACTGGCCTACACATCTGTTTTTGTGCCAGTACCATTTTGTTTTATTGCTATGGCTCTGTAATAGCAATTCCTCCAGCATTGTTCTGCTCAGAATTGTTTTGGTTATCCTGACTTTTTTGTGGTTCTGTATAAATTTTATGGTAGTTTTTATTTGCTTGTTTGTTTCTTTGAAGAATGAGATGGAGATTGATATTACATTAAGTCTATAGATGGCTTTTAATACTTTCACAATTTTGATTCTACCAATTCTTGAGCATGAGATGTCTTTATCTTTCTTTAGAGGTTTAAATTTTTTATTGTCAAGTTCTTCTCCACTTTAGATTTATTCCTAGATTTTTTTTGAGGGTATTATGAATGGGAGTATGTTTATGATTTCTTTCTCTTCCTTTTATTGGCATATAGGAAAACTATTATTTTTGCCAAGTTGACTCTATATCCTGCCACATCGCTGAAAATTATTTTATCATTTCTAGACATTTTCTGGTAACTATTTTGCAATCTCATGTCAATTTTGATGTCATCTGCAAATAATCTTAACTTGACTTCTTCTTCTTCTCCTTGCTGTATCTATTTAAATTCCTTATTTTGCCTTGTTGTTCCAGCTAGTGTTTCAGGCATAATATTCAAAAGGAGTATAGACAGTGAACAGCCTTGTCTCATCCCTGATTTCAATAGAGTTCTATCAGGTTTTGTTCATTTAGGATGATGTTGGCTATGGATTTCTCATATGTAGCTTTTATTAATGTTAAGGTATTTTCCCTCCAGTTCTATTCTTTCTAGGACTTTTATCATGAAGGCATGTTGGATTTTTTCAAAAGGCTTTTTTTCTGAATCTATTGAGATGATCTTGTGATTTTTGTTGTTAAGTCCATTTATGTAATTTATTACATTTACTGAGTTGCATATGTTGAACCATCCTTTCATCTTTGCGATAAAGCCAACTGGGTCCCAGTGGATAATCTTTTTGTTGTGTGACTATTCAGTTTGCAAGGATTTTATTGTACATTTTTGTATGTATGTTCATCAGGAATATTGGCCTGTAGTTTTCTTTTTTGTTTTGTATTTATCTGGTTTGGGTATTAGAGTGACACTGGCCTCATGGATGAATTTTGGGACTGCTTCTTCTGTTCCTACTTTTTGAGTAATATAAAAAGTGTTGGCTATAGATTTTTTTCTAAAACTTTCATAGGATTCTGCTGTTAATCCTTCTGGCCCTGGGCCATTTTTAGTTGGAAGGCCTTTTATGACTATTCAATCTCTGAGTTGTATGGTTTAATTTTGATGATTTGTCTGAATCTAGAATTAGTACAGTTTTATTTTTGTTTTTGTTTTTTTTTTCACTTAGTGGTGTAAAAGTTTCTAAAGTATTCCCTTACAATATTCTGAATTTATTTGGTATCTATTGTAATGATTCTCTGTTCATTTCTAATTCTGTTAATTTGGGTCCTTTCTTTCTTCCTTTTGGTTAGTTGGGACAAAGGTTTGACAATCTTGTTAATCTTCTCAAAGAACCAGATTTTTAGATTCCTTGATTTTTTGTATTGTTTCTTTGTTTTCTGTTTTTATTTCATTAACTTCTGCTTTGGTTTTTCCTTTTTTCATCAACTGCCTTTGGGCTTGGTTTGTTCTTGTTTTTCAAAATTCTTGAGTTTTATCATCAAGTCATTTTGTGTGTGTGTGTGTGTGTGTGTGTGTGCTTTTAATTTATTTTAAGTACAGGCACTTGGGGACATAAACTTTTATCTTACAACTGCTTTTATTATATTCCAGAAGTTTTGTTGTATTTTCATTTTTCACTTAGTTTTAGCAACATCTCAGTTTCTTTGGTGGTGAGCTATCTGTCCTTCAGTAGTGAGTTGTTTAATCTGTACCAGTTTACATACTTATTAAGGCCTTGTTGCTGCTGTCAGTTTTAAGTTTTATTGCATTGTGGTTAGAAAGGATACCCAGAGGTATTTCACATTTTTTTTTTAATTTGTAAAGATTTATTTTGTGTCCCAGGCTGTGCTATATTTTAACGACACTTCCATGTGCTGCTGAGTAGAATGTGTATTCTGTGATGATTGGGTAGAACAGTCTGTGCATAGGTCCATGTAAGATGTCATTTACTTCTGTGGTTTCACTATTTTTGTGCAGATGACTTATCTATTGGAGAAGGCAGGATGTTGAGATCATCTATTATTGTGTTTATGTGAATCCTTGTACTTAGTTTCATTTGTATGCTTGTTATAAATTTGGGTACATCTGAGTTTGGTGTATATATGTTTAAAATGGTAGTATTTTCTTCATTAATTGAACACTTGATTGGAATGCTGTACCGTTCCTTGTCTCTTCTGGTTAGTTTAGTTTGAGGCTTAGATTGTCAGGTATGAGGGTATCCTTGCTCAGTTCCTGATCCTATTTGCTTGGAATACTTTTTCTACTCTTTCACTTTGAGGTAGTGCCTATCTTTAAACTTGAGAATGATTTCTTGTAGATGAGAGAAAAATGGATTGTCTTATTCCATTCAGCTAGCTTATATCTTTTGATTAGAATGTTGAGGCATTAATAAGAGTTATTATTAGAAGGTGTTTGAACATTACAGTCATTTTTTTCTGGTGTGTGCTCTTAGTTGTGGTTTGTGTTTCATTAATTATAATTTCATTTGCTTTCTTTCTAGAGTCTGCTGCTTGTGTTTATTCCTGTCTTCAGTCTGAAATTTTGTTTCCAAGATTCTACTTAAGGTTGGTCTCCTCAATACTGTAACAGGCTCCAGACCTCAGTATGCCCCCAAATCTTACCACAACTGACTCCATGATGGAAGTGACTACCAATAAGGCTATAAAACCCAGCACATAGACAGTACCACCTGCCAAAATAAAAACAGAGACCAAACCCATCAAAGTCAATAGTTCTGTGAAAGTCTCTGCTGTGGCTTGAAATAAAACACCCCGCCAAAAACTCATAGTGAGTGAGTGTCACTTGTTAGTGTTGGTGTGGAGTTGTTCAAAGAAGTGTGTCACTGCGTCTTCCTGTTGCCTGTTTATCTAGATGTGGAACTCTCAGCTGCCTCTTCAGTGCCATGACTGCCTGCATGCCACCATGCTTCCTGCAGTAACGATAATGGGCTAAACCTCTGAACTGTAAGCCAGTCCCTAATTAAATGTGTTTTAAAAAAATGTTTTAATAAGAATTGTTATGGCCATGGCATCTATTCATAGCAATAAAACTTAAGGCACTCTCTAAATGGTCTAACCTTGCTTTTTGCTTCTTTGTAGTTCTGCTCCTGGTTAACTGTTCTTATTAAGCAAAGTATGTCAACCTAGAATATTGATTTTTTGTTCTTAAAAGTTTATCCCAAGAAAGGCTTGGGGCTACACTGGCATCATGAACACCCAATAAAGTTGCCAGCTGGCTAATAAAGACTTTTCATTGGCTTAAATTCATGCCTGAGAAATCTTGCCTGGTGGATACCCCACAACCGTATGAGTTCTTTCAGAGTGTGAATCATGGAATGCTTTTCCTTTTCCTTCAGCTGTTGTGGATAGTTTTGCTGGGTACAGTAGTCTAGGCTCACAATTGTGATTCTTTTTGTACTTGGAGTGTATTGGTCCCGGCTTCTCTGGCTTTAATGTTTCTGTTGAGGCACTGGTTATTCTGATGGCTTTCCATTATTTATGACCTGCTTATTTTCTCTTGCTGCTTTTAATATTTCCTTTGTTCTGCATATTTTTGCTTCAACTGTGATATTTATTGGAAAGTTTCTTTCCAAGTTTTGTCTATTTGTTGCTCTGTGTGTATCTTGTATCTGAGTATGTTTTTCCTTAGTTTGAGTTGTTTTCTTATATGATCTGTAACTGTTTAAATTATCTACTATTTATACCAATAAAGACACAGGAGGTTTAAACTGAGGTAAAAATCTGCTACCTCAGTGAGGTAACTTCATTTTTTGATCTATATACAATATATCTATTTATATGCCTGATTTCACAACCAAACTACTAGCTCTTAAAACGTTTTTTCCATCTCTGGCATTCTACCTAGCCAATCTGCCCTTCTCTTGAGCTCCTCCCACCCATGAGGGCTCCTTAGCTCTCTTTCCTAGAATTCTGTTTTACTTGTGTCCTGCCAGCTGCTTCTCTGTTATTCCTGCAAGCCCAAAAAGAGGATCTCTATGTCTTACCCAGAGCTCCTTCCAAAAATTTGCTTCCAAGCCAAAAGAACAGAGAGAGAGAGAGAGAGAGAGAGAGAGAGAGAGAGAGAGAGAGAGAGAGAGAAAGCACGCCCTATCAAAGGTCCAGTTGCATATAAAAAAAGTATCTGGCTCCTCCCTCTACACTCTTGGCTGGCTGAACCATGTCACCATCATAGTGTGTTTGTGTGTATATGTGTGTGTGTGTGTGTGTGTGTGTTTGTGTGTGTATGTGTGTCTCCAAGTCAAGTCAGTAGGGGCTGAAACATTCCATCTTTACACGGAATAGCTTGAGGCCACCCAGCTGACTTTGCCTCTGGTCATAGAGCAAAGAGCATAAGACCTCTCCTGAGCAACTTGCCTTAAAATAGGAACTTTTCATTCTTTATCTTCCTTATCTGTGGAGGCTTTTAGAGGCACACTCAGACTACATTTCTTCTGGACACAATTAACTGCACCTGTCAGTTAGGTTTTCTATGTACAACAATCAAATATCCTGTAACAATGATCTTGTTGAAGATTTGGTCTATGCCTGGAATTGTGACCTGGAATTTTCCCTCCTCTATGCCTGTAATTAGAAGATTTCATCTTTTGGTGTCATTTTATATTTATCCCATGTTCCTTTCCTGTACACACACACACACACACACACACACACACACACACACACACACACACACACACATTTACATAGTCTTTGCTTATTTGGTCAGATCTTCAAGTCCTGGTTTCTATCTTCAGCTCTACCCACTCTACTTGCAATGTTCCCCTTGAGTTTTCTAATTAGGATACTGAGTTTTTCCATTCCATCTTTATTTCAACTTGTATTATCTTCAGTGCTTCCATCTTCTTACTGAATTCAGTTTTCAAATCCTGAATTATTTTCATCAGCTGTATATTTATATTTATATTTTATTGGATAACTTTCAAGCATTTATTGTTAACCTCTCGGAGTTCTGTGAGGTGTTTATTCATGTCTTCTTTAAATTCTTTAACTAAACTTGTGCTTGTTCTTTTAAATTCAATATCCTGGATTTCATCTAGGTAGTTCTTGTTAGAGAACACGTCTATAGGACTAGTGGGCTTGATGAGAGACAGGCTGTCTTCATCATTAATGTTGTTTTTGTTTTGCAATTGGACTTGGACATGTAGATGTCGTTCTTTGGTTGTGTGTATGATGTGAAAATCTTGCTGGCCTTAGATTGTGCCACCTTACGAGGCAAAGGTGGTTCATGTGTTTTATGTATGAGAATAAGATAATAAGAGAAGATATTAGGTTATATGAAGTTTATTAAATGAGCATTGGGGAGAAGGAAAAGGGGGAGGGGTACCTGAGAGAGAAAGAGAGAGAGAGAGAGAGAGAGAGAGAGAGAGAGAGAGAGAGAGAGAGAGAGAGAGAGGAATAGAGGGAGTGAGAGAAGAAGAGTAAGAAAGAGAGTGGTAAGAGGGAGGGGGAAGGTAGAACTGTCCTTTTGTATAGCCCTGGGCAGGGTCACGCCCCCATGGCAGGTAGGCAATAACATCACAGGTAGGTAGACTAAAGCAGAATCCTAGCAGTGTGCAGTACATTACTGGAGCTACTTCAGGTAAAGATGGTATATGACCTGTCTATTTAATTGGACCAAGCCAAGCTGGCTCCCAAACCATGGGTCTAGATCTGTCTTGTCAGTTCAGAAATGACACCAGGTGGAAGGAAGAATGGAAGAGGCAAAAAGAAGCTCACCAGTCAAGGATGGCTCATAAATATGTTGGTTTTGAAGGCCATGGATCTGTAGCCAGCCTTGGAGATGTGGGCATGGCAAGAAATAAAATGAAGGATGACAAAGAGAAGAAACAACTTACCAGGCAAAGGTGGTTCATGAAAAAACTTCATTCTTGGGCTGTGGGTATTGATCTAGGCCTGTGGGTGTGGAGAAGATGTAGGGGGAAGGAAGGATGGCAGTGGGAATGGGAGGAAATGACTTGCACAGTAAAGGTAGTTCTTGAACAAAGCACATCCTTAGGCTGTGGTTCTGGAATTAGGCAGATGGTTGGCATGCCGGTAAAGGGATGGCTAAAGGGAATATTTAGAGCTCCTGTCTAGTTTGTTTGTTTTGGTTGTGTTTGTTATTATTTTTCTAAGGTTCTCAGGTGCAATTTACTTTATTGGAAAGACAATATTTATGAATATAGGCACTTAATCAATACATTTCACTGGCAGGACTGACTTTATAATGTCCCTTGTGTTTTGGTATGTTTGTTTTCATTTTCATTTAACCTTGGCAATTTTTAAGTTTCTTTCTTGCTTCCTTCCTTCACCCAGTTTTGATTCAACAGTGTATGCTTTCTATCATTTCAATTGATGTTGATGCTCAGCTTTATTCCTTTTTGATAAGACAGAATGCAGGACATGATTTCAGTTTTTTTTTTTTTTTTATTTGTTGAGATTTGTTTTGTGTTTGGTCCTATATGAAGCCTATTTTGGAAAAATTCGACGGAATGCTGAGAATAGCATTCATTCTTTAGTGTTTGGGTAAGGGTGTTTTGTAGGTCCATTTGATTTCTGATATCATTTACCTCCAAATTTTCTGTTTTGTTAATATTTTCCCCAAGATGGTATGTGACTATTAGTAAGAATGAGGTATTAAAGTCATCCAAGATTATTGTGTTATGGTCAATCTGTATTTTTACATCTAATAGTGTTTGTCTGTATGAAATTGTGTGCCTTGGTGTTTGGTGCATGGATGTTTAGGACCATAATAATCTGTTGATGAGTTTTTTTTCTTCAATGCCTATAAAATGTTCCTTATTATTGCTTTTCACCAGTTTTGTCTTGCTATCTTCTTGGTGAGCTATTAGAATAGTGAAATCTGTTTCTTTCATCATTCCGTTTAGTAGGAACACACATTTTTACCGCTAAAGAAATGTCTGTCACTGATGATGAGGTATTTTTCTTGAATGTAGGAGATATGTGCATTCTGTTTTCTAATCCAATCTATTAGCCTATATCTTTTTATTTGGGAATATTTAGAGTTATCATTGAACAATATGTATTGATTCCTGTCATTTTGTTGATTCTGTGGCTCTTTGTCCTGTCTTATTTGGTTACATCTCTTTTTATTATTTTTCCATTATTATCTTTTGGGTGTGCTTAACCACCATTCTCTTGAGACTGAAGCATTCTTTCTAGTATCATTTTTGGAGCTAACTTTATACTTATTCTTTCATTTAAGCTATTTTTTCGTGAGGAGTTTTTATTTCTCCTTCAATGTATTATTATTATTTTATTTTATTTTTTGTTAATAGCTGTTTTGCTGGAATGTAAGTCTATGCATCACATGCATGACTGGTGCCACCCTTGGAGGTGTGGAAAGGGCCTTAGATCCCCTAGAACAGTGGTTCTCAACCTGTGCATTGTAACACTTTGATTGCATAGGAGTTGTCTGAGCCCATAGGAAAACATAGATACTTCCATTATGATTCATAACAGTAGCAAAATTACAGTTATGAAGTAGCAATGAAAATAATTTCATGTTTGGGAATCACCACAACATATTAAAGGGTCATAACATTAGCAAGGTTAAGAACCACTGTCCTAGAACTGTAATTACAGATGGTTTTGAGCCACTATTTGGGTTCTGGTAATGAATCTCAGGACCTCTGGAAGTATAACATTTTAGCAATTGGTCCAGCCATGTGCCCTTAAACTTTAAAAGATAGTTTTACTGGGTATAATATCCTGTGTTGACAGTTGTAGTCTTTCAAGACTTGAACATTTTTGTGAACCATTTTTCTTTGTTTTTTAAAGAGTAACCCTGTGTTATTTTGATAGGCCTCACTTTGTAAGTAATGTGACTTTTTTCTCTTTTAGCTTTCAGTACCTTTAAAATTTGTTCATATTTAATGTATTATCTAGAATTGTCAGTGAGAATTCCTTTTCTGATCTTGTGTATTTGGTGTTTTGTAGCTTTTGTAACTGGATGGGCATCTCTTTCTATATTTTAGGAAATTCTTTTCTATTATTTTAAGTGAGCTATGAACTCTCTGGTCCTTTGCTATTGTGTTCTTATACATCTATAGTTCAGAAGTTAGCTTGTTTATGGTGTTGCCAAACTCTCTCATGTTCACATTATTCTTAAACTTTTCATTAATTTTTACTGAGTGATCCAGTTATTCTATTCTATCTTCCATCTCTGACTCTGTTTTTTAAAATTTTAATAATTTATTTAGATTACAACTCAATTGCCATCCCCTTACTTGTATCCTCCCATTCCTCCCTCCCTCCCGCTTTCACTCTATTCCCCTCCCTTAAGTCTATGACATAGGGGAACCTCCTCCCACACTATATGGCCATAGTTTATCAAGATTCTTCTTGGTAGCCTGCTTATTCCTTCTCTGAGTGCCACCAGGCCTGCCGACCAAGGGGAAGTGGTCAAATATGGAGCACCAGAGTTCATGTCAGAGTCAGTCTCTCTGTTTTTGACATGATCTATTATGTTAGTGAAATTTTCCATTGTGTTTTTAAATTTACTTACTGAGTGTATTATTTGCAGCCCTCAGAGTTTTTTTTCAAAAATTCAAACTCTATTTTCTTTTTAAAAATTTTTTTATTAATTTATTCTTGTTATATCTCAATGGTTATCCCATCCCTTGTATCCTCCCATTCTTCCACTCTCCCATTTTCCCATTATTCCACTCCTCTATGACTGTTCCTGAGGAGGATTACCTCCCCCTGTATATGCTCAAAGGGTATCAAGTCTCTTCTTGGCAACCTGCTGTCCTTCCTCTGAGTGCCACCAGGTCTCCCCCTCCAGGGGACATAGTCAAATGTGGGGCACCAGAGTATGTGAGAAAGTCATATTCCACTCTCCACTCAACT
The DNA here is from genome assembly GCF_903995435.1 of Acomys russatus. Classification (NCBI taxonomy): domain Eukaryota; kingdom Metazoa; phylum Chordata; class Mammalia; order Rodentia; family Muridae; genus Acomys; species Acomys russatus. Next base: position 1,939,360 of record NC_067139.1, on the reverse strand, counting down.
GTGGAGAATATTCTGACCATTGCCTAGATCTGGGTAGGGGTTTAAAGTTTACCACCTGTATTGTCCTTGGCTGGTGCCTTAGTTTGAGTGGGACCCCTGGGCCCAAATCTGCCTATCATAATGTTCTACTTGTAGGTTTCTAGGACCCTCTGGATCCTTCTACTTTGCTATTCTCCCATGCTTCTCTCATCTAGAGTCCCAATAGGATGTTCTCCCCTCTGTCCCAGTTTCCTGGTAAGTGAAGGCTTTCGTGGGACATGCCCCTTGGGCTAGTATGCAGATATAAGTGAGTATATACCATTTGAGTCTTTCTGCTTCTGGGTTAACTCACTCATTATGATCATTTCTAGCTCAATCAATTTCTCCACAAATTTCGGCAATTCTTTGTTTTTAATAGCTGAGTAGTATTCCATAGTGTATATGTACCACAGTTTCTTTATCCACTCTTCTACTGATGGACACTTAGGCTGTTTCCATGTTCTGGCTATTATGAATAAGGCTGCTTTGAACATGGTTGAGCAAATTTTCTTGTTGTGTCCTGGAACGTCTTCTGGGTATATTCCAAGGAGTGGAATAGCTGGGTCTTGAGGAAGCCCTATTCCATTTTTCTGAGATAGCACCAGATAGATTTCCAAAGTGGCTGTACTAGTTTGCATTCCTACCAGCAATGGAGGAGTGTTCCTCGCTCCCCACATCCTCGCTAGCATATGGTGTTGCTTGAATATTTTATCTTAGCCATTCTGATGGGTGTAAGATGGAATCTCAGGGTTGTTTTGATTTGCATTTCCCTGATGACTAAGGAGGTTGAGGATTTCTTTAAGTGTTTCTCAGCCATTTGATATTCCTCTGTTGAGAATTCTCTGTTTAGTTCCAAGCCCCATTTCTCAATTGGGTTATCTGGTTTGGTGGTGTTTAATTTCTTGCGTTTTTTATATATTTTGGATATTAGACTATTGTCAGATGTAGGATTGGTGAAGATCTTTTCCCAGTCTGTAGGCTGTCGCTTTGTTCTCTTGACAGTGTCTCCTGCCTTACAGAAGCTTCTCAGTCTCATGAGGTCCCATTTATTAATGGCTGACATTAAGGCCTGGGCCATTGGTGTTCTGTTCAGGAAGTTGTCTCCTGTGCCAATATGTTCCAGGCTCTTCCCCACTTTTTCTTCTAACTGACATAGTGTCTCTGGTTTTATGTTGAGGTCTTTAATCCACTTGGATTTGAGTTTTGTGCAAGGTGACAAATATGGGTCCAGTTGCATTTTTTACACCTAGACCTCCAGTTAGACCAGCACCATTTGTTGAAGATGCTATCCTTTTTCCATTGAATGGATTTGGCTTCTGTGTCAAAAATCAAGTGACCATATGTGATGTGTGTGGATTCATATCTGGGTCTTCGATTCGATTCCACTGACCAACCAGCCTGTTGCTGTGCCAGTACCATGCTGTTTTAACTACTATTGCTTTATAGTACAGTTTGAAATCAGGTATGGAGATTCCTCAGGAGCACCTTTTATTGTACAAGATTGTTTTAGCTATTCTGGGTGTTTTGTTTTTCCATATGAAGTTCAGAATTGAACTGTCAATGTCTTTAAAAAATTGTGTAGGTATTTTGATAGGGATTGCATTGAATCTGTAGATTGCTTTTGGTAGGATGGCCATTTTTACTATGTTAATTCTCCCGATCCATGAGCAAGGAAGATCATGCCATCTTCTCAGGTCATCTTCAATCTTTTTCTTCAGAGTTTTGAAAATTTTTTCAAACAAGTCCTTCACTTGCTTAGTTAGAGTAACTCCTAGATATTTTATATTGCTTGTGGCTAATGTGAAGGGCGTAGTTTTCCTCATTTCTTCCTCTGCAAGCTTGTCATTTGTGTATAGAAAGGCTACAGACTTTTTTGAGTTAATTTTGTATCCAGCCAATTTGCTGAAGGTGTTTATCAGCTGTAGGAGTTCTCTGGTGGAATTTTGAGGGTCACTTATGTACACTATCCTATCATCTGCAGATAGGGATAATTTGACTTCCTCCTTTCCCATTTGGATACCCTTGATCTCCTTTTGTTGTCTTATTGCTCTGGCTAGACCTTCGAGTACTATATTGAAGAGATATGGAAAGAGTGGGCAGCCTTGCCTTGTTCCTGATTTTAGAGGAATTTCCTTGAGTATCTCACCATTTACTTTGATTTTGGCTATTGACTTGATGTATATAGCCTTTATTATGTTGAGGAATGTGCCTTGTATCCCCGATCTCTCTAAAACTTTAAACATGAATGGGTGTTGGATTTTATCAAATGCTTTCTCAGCATCTAAAGAGATGATCATGTGGTTTTTTATTTTCAGTTTGTTTATATGGCGGATTATTGATGGATTTCCGCACATTAAACCATCCCTGCATGCCTGGTTGAAGCCTACTTGGTCATGATGAATGATATCTTTGATGTGTTCTTGTATTTGTTTTGCAAGTATTTTATTTAGTATTTTTGCATCGATGCTCATGAGAGAAATTGGTCTGAAATTCTCTTTCTTTTTTGAGTCTTTGTGAGGTTTAGGTATCAATGTGACTATGGCCTCATAGAATGAATTTGGTAATGTTCCATCCATTTCTATCTTTTGGAGTAGCTTGAAGAGTATCTGTATTATCTTGCCCTTGAAGGTCTGGTAGAATTCTGCACTGAAACCATCTGGCTCTGGGCTTTGTCTGGTTGGGAGACTATCAATGATTGCTTCTATTTCTGTAGGGGAAATGGGATTATTTAGCTTGTTTATCTGTTCTTTACTCAACTTTGGGAAGTGAAATTGATAAAAAAAAAACCTGTCAATTTCCCTTAGATTTTCAAATTTTGTAGCATATATGCCTTCAAAGTAGGATCTTATGATTCTTTGTATTTCTTCAGTGTCTGTTGTCATGTCTCCCTTTTCATTTCTGATAATGTTGATTTCATTACTGTCTGTCTGCCTTTTAGTTAGTTTGGCTAACGGTCTATCTATCTTGTTGATTTTCTCAAAGAACCAGCTCTTGGTTTTGTTGATTCTTTGCATTGTTTTCTTAGTTTCTAATTTGTTAATTTCAGCCCTGAGTTTGATTATTTCCAGACATTTGCTTCTTTTTTTTTTTTAAGGGCTTCCAGTTGTGTCATTAAGATACTTATGTGCGATGTTTCCAATTTCTTTTTAAAGGCACTTAGTGCTATGAATTTTCCTCTTAGCACTGCTTTCAATGTATCCCACAAATTTGGGTATGTTTTTCCTTCATTTTCATTGAATTTCAGAAACTCCTTGATTTCTTTCTGTATTTCTTCCCTGACCAAGGTGTCATTTAGCAGAGAATTGTTTAGTTTCCACGTATGTGTAGGTTTTTTGTTATTTTTGTTGTTGTTGAATTGCAGCCTAAGAGCACCGTGATCTGATTGGATACAAGGTGTTATTTCAATCCTCTAGTCTCTATTGAGGCTTGCGTTGTGACCTACGATGTGATCAATTTTGGAGAAGGCTCCATAGGGTGCAGAGAAGAAGGTATATTCTTTCTTGTTTGGGTGAAAGGTTCTATAGATATCTGTTAGATCCATTTGACCCATGGCTTTGGTTAATGATGTTATTTCTCGGCTTAGTTTCTGTTTCAATGACTTATCCTTCAGTGAGAGTGGGGTGTTGAAGTCTCTCACTATTATTGTGTGGGGATCGATGTGTGGTTTAAGGTTTTTCAGCAGATCTTTTACAAATGTGGGTGCCCTTGTATTGGGAGCATAGATGTTCAGAATTGTGATGTCATCTTGTTTGACTTTACCTTTGATGAGTATGAAGTGTCCTTCCTCATCCCTTTTCATTAATTTTGGTTGAAAGTCTATTTTGTTCAATACTAAAATGGCTACGCCTGCTTGCGTCTTGTGACCATACACTTGGAATATTTTTTTCCAACCTTTTACCCTTAGGTAATGCTTATCATTATGGGTGTTTCTTGAATGCAGAAGAATGTTGTATCTTGTTTATGCACCCATTCAGTTAGTCTGTGTCTTTTTATTGGAGAATTGAGACCATTGATGTTGAGAGATATTAATGACCAGTGACTGTTAAGAGTCTTAATTTTGACGTTGTTTCCAGTGGAGTGTTTGTGTAGTTGTGTTTTTGCCATGGGATAGTTATCTATTTCCTGAGTAGTTTTGGTTCTAGCTTGACCCTTTGGGATGGAGTTTTCCTTCTAGCACCTTCTGTAAAGCTGGATTTGTGGATAGGTACTATTTGAATTTGTTTTTGTCATGGAATATTTTGTTTTCTCCATCAATGGTTATTGATAGTTTTGCTGGGTAAAGTAGTCTGGCCTGGCATCTGTGGTCTCTTAGGGTTTGCAGGATCTCTGTCCAGGCCCTTCTGGCTTTTATGGTCTCTGCTGAGAAGTCGGGTGTAATTCTGATAGGTTTGCCATTAAATGTTAGTTGGCCCTTTTCCCTTGCAGCTTTTAATATTTTTTCTTTGTTCTGTATGTTTTGTGTTTTGATTATTATGTGGCGGGCAGTTTTTCCTTTCTGGTCAATTCTATTTGGTGTTCTGTTGGCCTGTTGTATGTTTATAGGCATCTCTTTCTTTCGATTGGGGAAATTTTCTCCTATGATTTTGTTGAGAATAGTTTCTGGGCCTTGGAGTCTGATATCTTCTCTTTCTTCAATGCCTATTATCCTCAAATTCCTTCTTTTCATGGTGTCCTTAATCTCTTGGATATTTTTTGTCAGTTTTCCAGATTTGGCACTTTCTTTAATGGTTGCTTCAAGATCTGTGATTGTATCTTCTAGACCTGAAATTCATTCTTACATCTCTTGGATTCTGTTAGAAAAGCTCACCTCTGTGTTCCTCACCTTCTTCTCTGAGGTCTCAGGTTTTTGTTTTTCTTCTGTCTGTGTGTTTATCATTGAATCCATTTTCATTTTCATATCTTTAACTAATTTTTTGATTTATTTCATCTGATTGTTTGTATATTCCTGAGTTTCTTCCATTGCCTCTTTATAGGTCTTCAGAGCTTGAACCGTTTTATTTATTTTTATTTTTATTTTTTTATTTTTATTTTTATTTTTTATTTATTTATTTATTTTTTGTTTTATTTCTTTCTTTCATCTGGTTGTTTGCATTTTCCTGCAATTTTTCCAGTTCTACTCTATGTGCTTCTTTTATGTCTCTCACCTGTTTGGCTGCGTCTTCCTGCATTTGATTACGAATTCTATTTGTTTCCTCCTTTATCGTCCTCATTACTAAGGATTTGAGGTCATTTTCTTGTATTTCCGTTGTATTTGAGTTCTCTGGGTTGTTTTCTTTGGGATAGCTGGAAACTGGAAAACGCCATATTGTTTCGGGTTTTTTTGCGTATGCTTTTTCGCTGTCCTTTAGACATCTTGCCGTCTTTGTTTTTGTTGGGTAGCTTCCAGAGTTGGATGGAGGGGAGTCTGATGATAGATTTTCTTGTTTTCTCACGATTTCCCTAGGCTGGAAGCTCCAATGCTTCACTGGTGTGGATGTTTGGAGGTTAGCCCTGTTGTTTTGGGCTCTCACAGCCAGTAATCCTCAGCTCCACTGTGCTGTGGGTCCTGCAATCTTTCTGGGTCTCTGAATGAGCGTTGGGTCAGGCCAAGGTATCCACAGCCTTCTGTGTCCCCTGCCAAGTCCAGCCAGTAACACTGGGCCCAAAGCATGGGCCGAATTCAGCTAGATTCTCAGGGCCTGAACCGTCTGCTGAGCTCAGCTAGGGATTCTGGGACCAAAATGCACACAGGGTACAGCCAGAATTTTTGGGCTGGGACTTTGCACCAAGCTCAGCTAGGGCCTTTTGGCCCAAAGTGCGTGCTGTGGTCAGTTATTGACTCAGGGCCCGAAATGTCCGTCAAGCTCAGCCAGGAATTCTGGATTCAAACTGCACTCTGTGTCCATCCAGAGTCTTAGAGCCGGTGGAACTGAGCGCTCTGCCCAGCTTGTGTCACAACAGGAGAACTGCGGGTGCGCTGAGCCAGCGCGGCTGGTGGAACCAAGCGCTCTGCCCAGACTGCATCACCGCAGGGGAGCTGCCGCTGAGCTGAGGTGGTGTCTAGGGTGTGCCAGCCTGTGCCACAGCAGGGGAGTTGTGGCTGCACTGAGTTAGTGCCTTGGGCAGAATTGTTTGCTGACCTGAGCCAGAACCCAGGACTCTGTGGCCGAACTGTCTGGCGAGTCCAGTCTGGGTCCCAAGGCACCACGTGACCCAAATCCTTCCCAGAGTCCCCTCTCCCGCCGCAACTCCCACCGGCCACCACACCAATCGCTTCCACTGGAAGGCTCTGAGCTGCAACCTCAGCCACCGCCGCTGTTGCCGCTGTTGCTGCTGCCTCTACCGCTGCTGCTCTGATCTGTGAAAATCCGCCCTCCTCCCATGTGCAGGGGCACAAAGGTCCTTCGCACCCTGGTCCCTCCGAACCATGGTGCACTCCTGCTGCCATGGTGTGGGGACCTCAGTGTTCCTGGCTCAGAAATCTGTGCAATTCCCTGAATTGTTCACTGGAGCCTGCAAACATGGTCCACACTGCTCACTGCCATCTTGGATCCCCCTCAAACTCTATTTTCAAGTCTTGGAATCATATCCTTATTTCAATAATCTCTTTGTCTTCTTTGAGTTTTTTGAACATGGCAATAATAATCATCATTCTTTTGAATTCTCTATCTGAGAGTTCTTCCAGGTCATTATCATTAGTACTATTACTGTGGTATTTGTATGTTTTGGTGGAGATGTTATTTTGACAATTCATGTTCTTGTTATGTGTTGTGGTTTAGGTGGCTGGAATTGTTTTATTCATTGCTGGTTTCCTTTCTTTTGTTGTGCAGGTCTTCTTTCTTCTTTCAGCAGAAGCGATTACAGTGTTCAGGAGGGGGCTAATTCATACCAGAGTTTGGGTGTGGAGTTCCTCTAATTGTCTTATATTTGGAGCTTCAGACTCTCTACAGGGTCTTCTGCTTGGCAGCTGAAGTCTGGTGCTTTTGGAGGTTTTGTCAAGGATCTTGGAACAAGTTCCCATGCCAATGAGGACTAGTCTTGATTCTTAGGACTGGATAGAACAGTGGGAAATTCCTAGCCTAGTGTAGCTGGCAGGGTTCTGGTGATGTTTGAAGGGTGCAAGGGCCCTTGGTCTCTATGCTAAGTATGCCGGCTAGAGATTCCCTTGTAGGGAGAAGTCTAAGGCCTAGAGAGTCTCAAAGTGAGGTGAGGCCTTTGTAGGATGACAAGGATGGGGGAGTTGCTGATAGGTGTAGGTTTCTTATCTGTGTTTCCACACCAAGTGAGTGAGTGGTCTACAAGGACTCCAGTGAGGATGGGCTTGGGATCTAGAAGAGCCAAAGGGAGGTAGGGTTCCTGGAAAGCTGCTGCAGGATGACTAAGTTGAGGTGGGCATTTGATGGGGAATGCAGGTTGCTTATCTGTGTTCTACTCTATGTGAACAGATTCCTAGCAAGCAACTACTGGATGACTGAGATTAAGAGTAGTCATATATTAATGTTGATATCTCTCCTTTTCCCTTAAATTGTCTTTATTTTATTACAAATTTATACTGATATATTTTAAATTCAATATTTTAAAATTATTTTCTATATTTTTTTAATAAAATCTCACTTTTTTGTTTGTTTATTTGTTTGTTTGTTTTGAGAGGGTCTCACTGTATAGCTCTGGCTGTCCTAAAACTCACTATGTAGACCAAGTTTGCCATTGAACTCATAGAGATCCACCTGCCTCTGCCTTTCCAGTGCTGGGATTAAAGTGTAGTCTCACTTTTATGGACAATATTTTCTGGTTTTTTGTTCTTCTTTTGTATTTTCTCAATAACATTAGATGGTATTTTGTTGACTCATTAACATAGAACCTATAACTCTTTTTTTTTTCATTTTTTAATTAATTTATTCATATTACATCTCAATTGTTAGCCCTTCCCTTGTATCCTCCTATTCCTCCCTCCCTCCTACTTCCCCCCTTCTCCCCTCCCCTATGTCTGTGATTGAGGGAGACCTCCTCCCCCTATATATGCTCTTAGAGTATCGAGTCTCTTCTTGGTAACTTGCTATCCTTCCTCTGAGTGCCGCCAGGCTCCCCCATCCAGGGGACGTGGTCAGAAAGGAGCACCAGAGTTCGTGTGAGAGTCAGATCTCACTTTCCACTCAATGGTGGAGAATATCCTGCTCATCGGCTAGGTTGGGGTAGGGGTTCGAAGTTTACTGCCTATATTCTCTTTGGCTGGTACCTTAGTTTGAGGAGGACCCCAGGACCCAGATTCGCCTGTCATAAAGTTCTTCTTGTAGGTTTCCAGGACCCTGGGGATCCTTCTATTTCCCCATTCTTCCATGCTTCTCTCACCTAAAGTGTCAATAGTATGTCCTCTTCTCTGACCCATTTTCCTGGTAAGTAAAGTTTTCCATGGGATGTATCCCTTGGACTAGTGTCTCGATATAAGTGAATATATACCGTTTGTCTCTTTTTGCCTCTGGGTGAACTCACTCATTATGATAATTTCTAGTTCAATTCATTTGTCCACAAATTTCTGGATTTCCTGGTTTTTAATAGCTGAGTAGTATTCCATAGTATAAATGTACCACCGTTTCTTAGTCCATTCTTCTACTGAGGGACACTGAGGCTGTTTCCATGTTCTGGCTATTATGAATAAAGCAGCTATGAACATGGTTGAGCATATGTCCCTGTTGTGTGGTAGGACATTTTCTGAATATATTCCAAGGAGTGGGATAGCTGGGTCTTGAGGAAGCCCTATTTCCATTTTTCTGAGAAAGCACCAGATAGCTTTCCAAAGCGGTTGTACTAGTTTGCATTCCCACCAGCAATGAAAGAGTGTTCCTCTCTCTCCACATCCTCGCCAACATGTGGTGTCACTTGAGTTTTTTATCTTAGCCATTCTGATGGGTGTAAGATGGAATCTCAGTGTCGTTTTGATTTGCATTTCTCTGATGACTAAAGAGGTCGAGCATTCCTTTAAGTGTTTCTCAGCCATTTGATAGTCCTCAGCTGAGAATTCTCTGTTTAGTTCTTAGGCCCATTTCACAATTAGGTTGTTTTGTTTTGTGGTGTTTAATTTCTTGAGTTCTTTATAACTGAATTAATATCTCTGGTTTTAAGTTGAGGTCTTTAATCCACTTGGACTTGAGTTTTGTGCATGGTGAAAAATAGGGGTCTAATTGCATTTTTCTAAATGCAGACATCCAGTTAGACCAGCACCATTTGTTGAAGATGCTATCCTTTCCCACTGAATAGATTTGGCTTTTTTGTCAAAATTCAAGTGACCAAATGTGTGTGGATTCATCTCTGGGTCTTCATTTGGATTCCATTGATCCACCAGCCTATTGGTTTGCCAGAACCATGCTGTTTTTATTACTGTTGCTCTGTAGTACAGTTTGAGATCAGGTATGGAGATTCCTCAGGAGGATCTTTTATTGTGTAGGATTGTTTTTGCTATTCTGAGCTTTTTATTTCTCCATATGAATTTGAGAATTGATCTTTCAATATCTTCAAAATATTCTGTGGTTATTTTGATAGGGATTGCGTTGAATCTGTAAATTGCTTTTGGTAAGATGGCCATTTTTACTATGTTGAACAAGGTAAATCCCTCCACCTTCTGATGTCATCTTCAACCTCTTTCTTCAGAGGTTTAAAGTTTTTTTTTTTTTTTCAAATAAGCCCTTCACTTGCTTGGTTAGACTTACTCCACTTTAGCTGTCTTTGGTGGGTCCTGCCACCTTTGTTTCCACTTGGCCTGGGAGGGTGACCTCGGCAGTTTGGGGTGGTGTGGAAGGAGGAATCCTAGGACAGATTCACCCTATTCACTGAGACTCCTCTGGCTGGGGTCTCCAGAAAATCCCCTCCCTGAACAGCGAGTTTGTGTCTTATATGCTGGCTGCAGTTTGCATGAGGATTCCGTTCCAGAGTTTGGGGAGTGCGTTTAGCACCTCTGGGATTTTACTTGTCCCAGGGGTAGGCCCACTGGTGGTCTGTGGAGTTTGGGTCCCCACTCACCTACAGTTCTCAAGATCTAGCAGTCTGTGGCTACATTCATGTCTCCTCGGAGTAGATCAGATACGGTACATACTGGTCGACACCATCTTGGAATCCCTCCAGAACCTATAACTCTTAAAACCTTTCTTTAGTTTTATTATTTATTTGTTTAGAGTAGATTCATTTATAATCATTTATTGAATTAATAAAGTCTTAAAGGCATGCCATTTCTTCTGAGCAAAGTGTTAATGGTTCTTGCAAGTTCTAATGTATGACATTCTCGAATCAACATCTTAATTGGCATCTTGACTTGCTCTTTCTTTTTTCTTGACACAACTTCACTATGTAACTCAGGCTGGCTTTTACATTCTGCTTGCCTTCATTTCCCAAGTGCTGGGTAGGATCACAGGCATGTTCCTTTTTTTCTTGATATAATGTAATTTAAGAGCTTTGGTATTTCAATGGAGACTTTAGCCACTTATATTCAGGTAGATATCTGGTTAATAAGGTCTAATTTCTGTTACTGCTGTTTTTCTTTAATTATCTTTGCTTTAAAAATATTTAAGTTTATATTGCTATATTTAAAACTCAAATATAATTTAAAATTCCTTGTTCACCTGTCTTTATTATACTCTTGTTGTTAATATTGTGTATTTTTCATGCAAACTGTTTTATCTGCATTCATATATATATATGTATATATGTATATGTGTATGTATATATGTATATGTATAGAGTGTATGGTGGATAATTTTTGAAAGGCTTTCTAAGACATTAATCTTTGTGAAGGATGCTCTTCACTTCTATATCTACGTTGGCAAGCTCTCAACAGTCACAACCCTACAACCTAAACTGAAGTCCAGAAAACCTGAGGGTAGATTTCTGACTCCAACTGGGGAGACTAAAATCTCTCCCAGGGATTTGGAATTGATGTATTGTATGTGCCTGTCAGTTTAAGTTCTATCTACAAGTAATAAAAAGACCAGGGTTGTACTTAAGTCTTTAAACAATGCATAGTGGAAACTGAAGACAATAAAAAAGGAAACAGAGGTTTACCTATCCCAAGATAAAGAAGGGATGAGAGAGAGAGAGAGAGAGAGAGAGAGAGAGAGAGAGAGAGGAAGAAGAAAGAAAGAAAGAAAGAAAAAAGATGAAGGAAGAAGAAGAGGAGGAGGATAAATGCTAGGGATTGCTGCCTAGGCTTCTAAGTTACTTGTGCCTCTTTGATTTCTAAGTTCTGTCCTCCATTGGCTCTGCAGTACTTTCTGTCTCCAAACACCCAGTTGATTTTTCCTGGCATCACCCCAGTCTTTCCACAGTCCCTTGCATGGTCAAAGTGGATCCTTTCTTTCAGAGGTTGCACAGATGGGTGCTTTGAGTGTATCATCATCCCTTACCTTGTTGTCATGGGTGATTCAGCACCTGTGGCCTCTTATATTATCCTCTGTGTCTTCTGGTTCTGCATGGTCCACATGCACCTACTTTCCTTTGGCTATAAGCCAACTGAATGGATTTTCACTTCTACAATAATCACACATACACACACATACACACACACACAAACACACACACACACACACACGGCATTTACTCAGTTTCATGTTATCATTCATTCAGAATAAAAGGCCATTATTTACTCAAAATACAGTTGATAAACACGTTCAGTTCAATATTTAATAATCTGAACAGTTAAAATGATTGATCTATGGCTTACATGTATCCTCTCATTTGGCCTAATATTTATTTCAAGATTAAAATTATTAATGCTGTCATCTTTTATTTGATTATTCTTTAGTATTTGCAAAATGACTTCAGGTAAATGATTTCATTTTATTTTTAAAGTAATATATTTAATGTTAGCTTTGTATCACCAAAGATTCAACTGGCTCAGTCTAGATGCCCATCTACTGGCTCCTTTCAGCTACATTTGCTACTGCAGCTAAAACAACAGAAAAAAGACTCTTCCTTAAAAAAGGCTTTAATTACTGGTCACATGTGTGGTGGAGTGATTATTAGAGTCTAATCTCAGTGCAAGTGTGTCAAGCAGGCCAGGACACTGACACTGTGTGTCAGTGACTAGGCCTCCTGTTGAAGTGGGAGTTAGCATTTCTATGTCTACTTACATAGACGTCTCATCTCCAGGGCTCCCTAGGTCTATGGACTTGTGAAGACCATACTCAGTTGCGGGTCATATAGTCATACAAAGCACACTGACATCCCTGCATTCCTCACCACGGCATTCCTGTCTAGGCCTAGCCTTGATCCCACAGGGATTGAAGTGCTTAAGACCCACAATCACCTTCTTCTTTCACTCCATCATTTCCAGCTGCAGTTTCCCATTTGTTCCCTGTTTTGAGTTAAGATTAATAAATATATTTGCAATTAAAATAATCTTTTTCCCTTGACTTTTCTCCCTTGCTTTAACTTTTCATCTAGTCTCAAGGTGTGGTAAGTACATAGACAACTCATGTATGGAATATATTTGCCTCTTCCTCATGCTGCGCATTTGCAACTTCTTGGTGTTTTTCAGCTTTGGGAATTTCTTGACCGATGTTGCTCCCCTCCCAGTTACTTATAGTATATTGCACTTATAGTATATAGTATATCTAGATAAACTGGAAATGTAGTGGGTTTTTTTGTTTTTTTTTGTTTTTTGTTTTTATTGGCTGTAGGTGATTTTGTTTGTTTTACCAGTTGCCTTAGGGTTATCAGTGCTGTGATAGAACACCAAACCCAAAGCAACTTGGCGAGGAAAGGGTTTATTTGGATTATGCTTCCAAATCACTGTTCATCATTGAAGGAACATTATTACCCCTGGGACACACACTAATTTAGAAACAATTAGCATCTTTAGGCTTTGGGAATAAGCCTAATGCACTTACAAAAGTCTGTATTCAGCCTTCATTTATTTTAATTCAAATTTATTTCTATTTCTTATTGAAGCTATTCATATACATATATTTACATTTGCATGTGATGCACGCATGCATGTGTGTGTATGTGTGTTATGCTTCTGTGTGTATGGCTTTTTTCACATGTGTAAGTGCACTTGTTACATGTGTGTGCATGTGCTTATAGAGGCCATAGGTTGATGTTGGGTGACTGCGTCCACTATTTCTAGTTTATATTAAGGCAAGGTCTCTCTCAAACATTTTGATTTGTGTGTGTGTGTGTGTGTGTGTGTGTGTGTGTGTGTGTGTGTGTGTGTGTATCCAGGAAAGGGTATCAGATGCCCTAAAACTGGAGTCACAGATGGTTATGAGGCATGATGTGGGTGTAAAAACCCAGACTGGATTCTCTGCAAGAGCTTTTAGCCATTGGACTACCTTTCTGTCCCAGTGGGTATGGTTGCTTGCTGGACCTGGTTCCACTTTGTCTAGCCATCTAGACAGCTTCTTCCTAGGATTCCCTGTCTGTTTCCTGTATGCTATGGTTACAGGAGATCACCAGCCTGTTTAGCACTTGTAAAGTGCTGGGATCTAAACTCTAGTTATTATACTCATATGACAAGATATTTTACCTATGGAGACATTTCTTCAGCAGTTACTGAATGTAAATATTTTATATTTGTTGCTCATATAAATCATATTTCTTCATATTTAAAAGTATATTTCAAGTGCTTCAAATTTTGGGGAAATTGTACAGAAAGAGATACCATTGATTTTACCCTATAAAGCTGTAAAAGGAAATGTGAAATAGAAGAGTTAAGGAAAATTTCAAAAATGAATATTTTTTTAAATGATCACAAATTATTCCAGTGCAACAACTGTTTTAGTAGGGCAACTAGTTGGAATTCCCTAGTATATTATTCCTTTATTTCTCCTTAAAACATCTATAATGACACAGGAAAGATTGGAAATTACAAAGAAAATTTACAGACTAAGACAGCCATTGAGAATAATTACATGTCAGATGACACCGGATCGAGAGAGAAGCAGTGGGGCTTATCCTGGGTAATTCCTTGGCTTTTAGACAAAGCAGAGGGCACAAGGACAAGAAGGCATTTCTAGCTCCCCCTTTGTGCACTCATGAGCAGAGATTTAGGGTTTGCATGCCAATGATTTTAACCTCTTAGATGCTGAGTATGGATTTGGCCAGGCTGGTGTCTGTTCCACCTTTGTTTAGATACTGAGGACCTGGAGAAAGATTCAACCAAATCATCAGCAACCATTCCACGCCAATTCTCTTACTAGCTTTTGACATAGGCAGGTTGACCTTTAAATACCTGTCTTATTTAGTTTCTTATTATTGTGACAAAACATCACGACAGAGAGCAGCTTGAGGCGGACGGGTTCATTGCTCAATTGAGATTCCTCTCCCCATAGAAGTCTAGCTTGTATTCAAGCTAACAAAACTTGACTAGAACAATACCTCCCTCTTCCCCGACCCGTTCCGTCCGTCGCTGCCATTCCATCTCCTATGGTCATCTCTCTGTGTTCAGTAAGGACTGTTCTTTGTGTGTGGTTGGAAACAGGGGCCCATGGGAATGTCTAGAGAATGCTTACATAGTATTCCAAGCAAGCCCCTTTTGTTTTACTCACATATCTGCCCAAGCCCTTCCATTCTTCACTCCAGTTCATACTCCCTGGTGATCTTCCTGTTTTCAATGATCATCCTGAATTTTTAGATAATAAAGCATAAAATAGTTTTCCACTTATTATACTCTCAGCACAGCCTGTAGGACAGATACCTGTCTTTAGACTTGCTATCAGCAGTTGGATGCATCTTAAAACACAGCACCTGCTCCCAGGCATAGAACAACAGCCAGCTAGCTCTAGGATATGATCCTTGGAAATGGGAAGAACCAGGACTTGTTTTTTATTTTAAAATCACATTTACTTTTACATTGGGAGTTGTGTGTAGTGTAGAGGACAACCTTTGGGAGTCCCTGTGGGTCTATGGTATTGAAGCTATGTCAATGGGCTTACATAAAAATTATTTCTTTATAAGCTTTTAAAAAAGTTCATTGAGAATCTTTAACAATATGCTTTGATCATTTCATCCCCCCTCCCTCAACTCCTTTCAGATGCATTTCTTCCTTCCTTCCTGAAACAAGCTTGTGTTCTCCTCTCCTCCTCCTTCTCTATCTGTTTCTGTCTCTGTAACTGTCGCTGTCTCTCTCATCTGTCTGTCTGTTTGTCTGTCTATCTATCTATCTATTTATCTATCTATCTCTCCTTTTTAAAAAACCTATTAAGTCCAAATTGTGCTGTCCACATATTATTGAATGTCTGGCTTTTCAGTGTCTGTGAAAAAAGTTGTCAATTACTACTTGACATAGACAAGAAAGAGATAGTGGGACAGAAAGAAAATGCAAGTCATTAACACTATATATGAAATCTATTTTTAACATGTTTTTCTTACATTCAGCTTTTAAAACTGTTTGTATGTTCTATGCTCTTGGTACCAATCTGCTGTCAAATGTACAATTAGTAAAGATTTTGTTATCCCATTTTGTAGGCTGTCACTTTGCTCATATGATGGAGTTCTTTGCTTTATGGAATCTTTTCAGCTTTATGAGCTCCCACTTAGTAATTGTTGGTCTTAATGTCTATGCTTTTGGAGTTCTGTTCAGAACATTTGTTTCATTAAGTTCAACTTATTTTCTATATTCTCTTCTGTCAGATTCAAACTACTCAGTCTAATGTTGGGGTTCTTGATATGTTTGGATTGAGTCTTATGCAGGGTTGTAGATCTGTCTTCATTTTTCTACATGGAGCTATCTTATTTTATCACTGCTGTTTGTTGAAAATGCTGCTTTTTCTCTACTATATTTGTGGCTTCTTTGTCAAGAATCGGGTGCCCATAGGTATGTAGAATTGTTTGGGGCTTTAATTTGATTTATTTGATCACCATGCCATGCTGTCTTTATTACTATAGCTCTGTAATATAATTTGAAATCTAGGATAATGATACGTCCAATAGTTATTTTATTATTAGGGATTGATTCATCATGTGTGTGTGTGTGTGTGTGTGTGTGTGTGTGTGTGTGTGTGACTGAAGTTTGGTTTTTCAATTTCTATAAAGATTGTGTTAGAATTTTGATGGAGGATTGCATTGAATCCTAAAGTTGCTTTTGGTAAGATAGCCATTCACAGTATTAATCCTACTGATCTGTGAACATGAGAGGGGAATTCCATCTTCTGGTGTCTCCTTCAACTCCTCCTTACATGTCTTAAAGTTTGTACTATACTAGCCTTTCAATTGATAAGAGTTATCTTAAGGGGAAAAATTTGAGGCTATTGTGAAAGGTACTGTTTCCCTGATACTTCTTAGTATGTTTGCTATTTTTATACAGAAAGGCTACCGATTTTTGTGTGTTAATTTTACATTGTGATATTTTACTAAAAGCACTTTTACTTTACTAAGAGCTGTAGGAGTTTCTTGGTGGAGTTTTCCAGGTATTTTATGAATAAAATAATATCATCTGCACATAAGGCTACTTTGAGTTATTCTTTTCCTATATGTATCTTCTTGATCTCCTTCAGTTGGCGCATTGCACTATTAAGACTTCAAGTACTACTATATTGAATATGTATGGAGATTTTAGTGGAGTTGCTTTGAATTTCTCTCCATTTTGGTTGATGTTGGCTATGGGCTTGCTCTAAACTGCTTTTAGTATACTGTAGTCTGTCCCTTGTATCCCTAATCTCTCCAACACTTTTATTATGAAGGGGTGTTAGATTTTGTCAATGGTCTTTTCTGCATCTAATAAGATGATCATGTGGCTTTAAAAATCTCACTTATATGGTGGATTACACTAATCTATTTCTGTATATTGAACAATCCTTGCATCATTGGGATAAAGCCTACTTGACCATGGTGGATGATCTTTTTGATGTGTTTTTATATTCAGTTTGCTAGTATTTTACTGAGAAGTTTCACATCTATGTAAGGGATAGATAGGAATAGTAGATATAGGGATAGGAATAAGAGATAAGGTAGGGATAGCGATAATGGGTAAAGGGATAGGGATAGGGATAAGAACAAAAAGGGATATTTGTCTGTATTTTCTTTCTTTCTTAGGCTGTTATATGGTTGAAGTATCTGGGTAACTGTGGTCTCATAAACAAATTAGGCAATGTTCCTTCAGTTTTTATTTTGTGGAATAATTTGAGGAGTATTGGCATTAATTATTCTTTGTAGGTCTAGTTGAATTCTGTGCTGAATACTTCTGCTTCCTTCCTTTTAAAAAAATTGGGATATTTAAAATTTACTGCTTCCAGGCTACCAAGAAGAGACTTGATACCCTATGAGCATATACAGGGGGAGGTAATCCCCCTCAGGAACAGTAATAGGGGAGGGGAGTAAGGGGAAAATGGGAGGGAGGGAAGAATGGGAGAATACAAGGGATGGGATAACCATTGAGATGTAACAAGAATAAATTAATTAAAAAAATAAAAATAAATAAAATTTACTGCTTCCATTTCACTCAGGTTTATAGGTTTGTTTAAATTGTGTATTTCATGTTAATTTAACTTTGCTAGGCCACATATATCAAGAAATTCATGTATTTCCTTTAGGTCTTCCAGGTTAGTGGATGTCTTTGTGTGTGGTTTTTGTTTTGTTTGTCTGTTTTTTGTTTTTTATTAATTTTATTAATTTGAGCCTTTGCTCTGTCTTTGTCTAATTTTGATAAAGGTTTGTTAATCTTGGTTTTTCCCAAATATATTTTTTCTACTCCATTGATTTCAGTTTTGAGTTTTCATATTTTCATCCCACCTCCTATTATTGGATATTATTTCTTTTCAGTTTTGTAGAACTTTTTAAGTTATTAGTATGATGTTCCTCCACTTTTTGATGTAGTTACTTCTTTCTGTGAACTTGCCTCTGAGAATTGCCTTCAATTTATCTTACAGGTTTGGGTATGTTATGTTTTCGTTTTTATCCACTTCTAATTTTCATGCTAGTTTCTGTCTTGACCCAGTATTTATTCAGTAGTGAGTTTTCTGCTTCCATGAGTCTATATACTTTCTACTGTTTGTATTGCTGTTGATATTCAGCGTTAGTCCATGGTGTTAAGGTAGACCATGGCATAGTAGTTTTTAAAAATATATGTTGGGACTTGCTTTGTGTCTTAAAATGTGGTCAGTTTTGGAGAAAGTTTCATAGGCTGCTGAGAAGAAAATATTTGTTAGTATTTGAGTGGAATGTCTGATAGCTGTCTTTTAGATCCTTTCATTGATTATTTAACCCCAGAATTTCTCTGTTTATTTTGCATGACTTGACTATGGAAACAGTCACTTACTGTCACTGTTTTAGGGTTAACGTGCAATTTTAATGGTAGTAGTGCCTTGCTTTTGAACTTCGGTGCCAGTGTATTAGGTGTATATTTGTTTACAACTGTCATGTCATCATAGTGGATTTTTTTGTTAGTGAGGACGTAGTGTCCCTCCCTATGTCTTCTGCTTGGCCTTTGTTTGAAGTCTGTTTCATCAGATGCTAAAGCAGAAGCACCTCCTTTCATAATTTGGTCTTGTCATAGTGTCTTATATTTCTTGGATTGTTTTAGATTTAACTTTTCTTTTGACTATCCATTTTTCCAACTTGCCTTTTAAAAATTGTTTACTTTACATCCCTATCATAGCACCCTCCCTCCTCTCTTCCTGGTCCCACACTCCCTCTCTCTCCCCCCTCCCCTATTCATTGAAAAGGAGAGCCCTCCCCCATGGCTGCTTGTCAGGGACTAACCTGACTATTAGACCCTCACTCTCCATCTAACACTCACAGGCTCTAAGCCTGCCCACACAAGGTACTATGCATCCAGCAGCTGTGATTGGAAGACCCAGACCATACTCTACCTTCAAGATTTGCCAGGGTCTACCAACAGCCCGATGGGACTTTCTAGGACTTTTTTCCTTTTTTTGCATAATTATCTTATTCAAATTCCAAAATAAAAACTCTGGACTTTTAATTTCAATTCATTATTCATATATATATATTCATTCTGATTGTTGCTCGGTGTGGTTCTGCATGGTAATCCCAGCGATTGGGATATTAAAAGAAGAGGATTGTGAATTTGAGGCTGTCTTGGACTACCTATCAAAACCTTGCCTCAAAATAAATAAATGAACAAACACATAAAGAAAAAACAATGTTAGCTTAAAGTTCATACTATACTTTGGACATTCTTTTTCCAGAGTAAAAAATTTTATCTTTTCTGTCTTTTATTTTCCAATATTTTATAGAGATATATACTTGAGAAACATTTTTCTTTCAAATTGTTTCAAGGTAAGACAATGATATATAAAATAATAAATGACAAGTAACATTCAACCTCTGGCTTGCAGCAAGCCAGGAAATCCACAGTCCTTGGGCTTGCTGGAGACCTACCTCTACAAAGAGCAGCTTTCGCTTCACTTTGTCTGGATATTGCTATGCTTATGAGCTACTTCTTTGCTTATCTGACCTGTCATTTTCTTATCTATCACCAATGCCAATAAGTACATTTGAAAAAAGTTATTCAGTAGAAATAAATAATACAGAAGCTTTTGATCAAAAAGGGGAAACTATAGATGCTGTTCAAAGGACATAAGAAGGCAGAATAAAGATGGGCACAGTAGCACACGCCTGTGATCCCAGCACTCAGTGAGGCAGAGGCAGAATAAAGATGGGCACAGTAGCACATGCCTGTGATCCCAGCACTCAGTGAGGCAGAGGCAAAATGAAGATGGGCACAGTAGCACATGCCTGTAATCCCAGCACTCAGTGAGGCAGAGGCAGAATGAAGATGGGCACAGTAGCACACGCCTGTAATCCCAGCACTCAGTGAGGCAGAGGCAAAATGAAGATGGGCACAGTAGCACACGCCTGTAATCCCAGCACTCAGTGAGGCAGAGGCAGAATGAAGATGGGCACAGTAGCACACGCCTGTAATCCCAGCACTCAGTGAGGCAGAGGCAGAATGAAGATGGGCACAGTAGCACACGCCTGTGATCCCAGCACTCAGTGAGGCAGAGGCAAAATGAAGATGGGCACAGTAGCACATGCCTGTAATCCCAGCACTCAGTGAGGCAGAGGCAGAATGAAGATGGGCACAGTAGCACACGCCTGTGATCCCAGCACTCAGTGAGGCAGAGGCAAAATGAAGATGGGCACAGTAGCACACGCCTGTGATCCCAGCACTCAGTGAGGCAGAGGCAGATGCAGCTATGTGAGTTTGAGGCCAGCCTGGTCTACAAAAAAAGTGAGTCCAGGACAGCCAAGGCTACACAGAGAATGCCTATCTTGAGAAAACAAACAAACAAACAAACAAACAAACATAGAATAAATGTCAATTGTACTAGAATTCAGTAATGCTAAGTAAAATACTTGGCTGTTGTAATAATTAATTTTATGATGACTTAGCTAGATTACCATACCTAATGATTGGCCAAATGACTATGTAGATTTTGCCATTAAGTAATTATTACATACAAGTGAAATTTAAGTCAGTAAACTTTGTCAAGAAAGAATCAGAATCTAGGTATGTGGTGCATACCTACAACCCTGACACTTGGGTGGTAGAGGCAGACAAACCAGTAGTTCAGGGTTATCCTTAGCTATATAATGAATTCAAGGAAAGCCTGAATTATATGGAACCCTGTTTCAAAAAATATAAAGTAGTAGACTTTGAGTAAGGCAGATTAGCCTATCTGTCGGTAAGATTGTCAGCATGATGACAAAGTATAGATAATTAAGGAAAAGTTATTTTGGCTGATGGCTTTAGAGATTTCACTTCATGGTCTTGGTCCCAGAGTTCTGGGCAGATCCTAAGTAGAGTACATCCTATAATAATCTGATCACCCCATGGCAGCCAGGAAGTGAATAAAAGAGAGAAGGAACTAGGCTCTCAAGGCCTATTTCAAGGATATGCTCCAATGGCCTGATTTCCATCTGCCTATGCCTTACTGAAAACTCCCTCACTTTCCAGACTGGTGACAAAGCCTTCAAGTCATAGCTTCTGGGGTTATGTAAGGTGAAAAGGATAACGTTCCATCTCTGGTTCCCAAGAGTCCAAGTCCATTTCACAACACATGTCTTTCAGAGTCTGCAGAAGCTGAACAGTTGCAGCATTGCAGAAACATCCGGTGTTCTTTGACGCTGAAGGTAAATGTGAGCTGTGAGGCCCTGCTCAACCAAAAGACCAATTATATACTTCCAGCACACAACATCAGGGGGAAACATTCCATTATCAAAGGAAGAAATATGAAAAAAAACAGGAAGTGACTGGACAAAAGAAACACCTAACCCCAGCAGGGCAGACCTCAGTTCTGTAGCTCTGTGCAATGTATCTGGTGTATGACGGTGGGCTGTGGGTCTCCAAGTCCTTGGGAATCCCCTATGCGAAAGCCTTCCTGGCTTCCACTCAAACGACATTTCTTTTGGAGTGGCTATGCTGGCTACTGGAGATTTTCTTGGCAGATGCTGCATGCTTCTGGTATCTGTAACCTCCTGGGTCTCCAGTGAAGTTTGGGCTTCATTGTTAGAACTTTATGCTTGCATGACCTTGTTCAAGACTGTTTTCAGGGACTCTAATCCTGAAAGAGATTGCTTGGTCTTCCAGTATTTCTTCTGAGAGCTCTAAGTAAGCTTCTATGACCGTACTGCTCTTCCATCAGCAGGAATGAAGAAACAAAACCATGCAGTCCAGGCCAAGAATTGCCAACAGCTTGAGTAGCAGTGAATCATTCTTGGATCACAGCTGCAAGCATCCTCTAGGTGACACAAGAGCTGTGTGGGGGGACAGGATTCTGGAAGAGAGAATTCTCCAAAGGCACTCTGCAAGGAGATATCTTTTTAATCCAGTGCACTGAGCTTTTGGAAGAGGGAATTCTGTTGCTCTGAGATGCTGTCAACACTCTTTCACATTGTCCTGGTCCAAAATATTTGGTTTCTTTTTAATGGTGTTAATCCGATTAGTAGCTTTAGTTTTCATGGAAACAATTTTAGATATATCCTCCATTTTTTGGCAAAACTGAACATTTTTCAATTATTTTCATTCTTATTTTTGCTCCCAAATCTTACTGTAAACTGAGCAAAACCCAGCCATCAATATTCATACCTGATGGTTATGCTGCTTTAAAACTTTATCTGGTGCATCAGATGAACCAGTGCATCATCTTTAAGCTCAACCTCACACAAACTGTTAGAGTGCAAGAAAAAGAATATGACAAACCAACCAACCAAATACCAAACTCTTTTTTTAAAAAAGGTTTATTTATTTATTATAATGCATATAGTACTCTTGGCTTCACATACACCTGCAGGCCAGATGAGGGCATGAGATCACATTATAGGTGTTTGTGAGCCACCATGTGGTTGCTGGGAATTGAACTCAGGATTTTCAGAGGAGCAGTCAATGCTCTTAACCTCTTAGCCATCTCTCTAGACCCCTAAATACTTTTTAAAAGCTACAGCATAAAGAGGATGGCCTCTTACTTCCATTCCCAGTAGTTCCTACCAGCAAACTGTTTTCTAAGCCTGCACTAGAATTTCCCACTAAGCTCCACTTACAGCATTCTAGGCCTTTCTTGGTCTGTATTTCTAAACATTTGCATCCTGTCCAGCAAGTCTTCCAAAGGCTTCTAAACCACATCGTTACTAATAGTTGCAGCCATGATGACCCAACATTTTAAAGTACAATTCTTTACTGCTTTTTTTTCTTGTTTGTTCTCTTTTTAATGACTGTAACAAAATACTTGAGAAAAACAATTATAAGAGGAAAGGGATAGTTTGGTTCATGATGTCAGGGACTTCAGTGACTTCTGGGCCTGGAATGCAGTGGAGCCTCATGGCATGAAGCATACAGCAGAGGTCTTTTCACCCCAGAGATGAGGGCTGGGCAGGGAGAGGAGATAAAGAGAAACCATGGAAAGAGCTTGGTCCTAATGTCCCCAGTGACATAACCTCTTTCTACAGGGTCCCATCTCATGAAAGTTTCCCTCCCTCTCATTTGTGTCATGGAGTAGGACACTTTCAACATTCGAGGTTTTGGAGGACATTCCAAGTTCAAAGCACATAATTTTTTCCAATATGAGTTCAGTTCATTGTAGTCACTGAAGGTCCAAGAGATGATCTTCAGACACGAGTTGCTTTATGACTTTTCCTGGGTCTGTGGCCTCCTATGAACATTTCATCCCTGCCATTCCTATGATTTCAGGCTTATCATATCAGATAAATTTATTTCTCCATATGCATGTACCTCTTTCACTCATATCCTCTCTCTTGCCCTCCAGGTATGATAAAAGACCCTGTGCACATGTGGTCTGAGAGTTTATATGGACAAACAAATACAAACAAATACTAAGAGTGAACACTAGAAAATAAGTGCAGAAGGAGGATAATTTTGCCCATCTGAAAATTGTAATGTACATTATAAATGTATGCTTCATGGCTTCCAGGAGGAGATCAGCTTTGTTCCAGGATATACTTCTTTGTCATAATACACCAAATTCCCAGAACTGTAGGCTGAGAAACAACCATGGACTGCAATTTATAAAACCATAAGCTAATTTGGAGGTCAGGGACAAGTGTCCACATGGTGGAGAGGGAGGCTTTAGAAAGAGATGGAAAACCCAAAATGGAAGAAAAGCATAGTTAGCATTTGGCCAGTATTTGAAAGAAAGAAACAGAAAAAAAAAGTTGTGTCTGTCTGACTTAGGCCTCAGAAAAGTAGGCAGACCAGTGAGACTTTTTGGGGACACCACAGGGACCATGCTGGTGGTCAGAAAATCTGGGAATGAAAAGTACAGTATCTCTTTAAAGGAAAAATTATTCTATGGGTTTTTTTTAACCATGACTTAAGGTGTGCCCATCTTCCTAGGTTTGTTCTGTGGCCACTTGATTGATTCTGCTCAATTGAAATGTTAGGTCTTCTCCACACAGGCCAGAGGTTCTATTTTCTTGACCAGAAAAAGTATTTTCTTGGTTTTTCTTTGTTTTGCTGCACTAAACTTTATATGAGAGAAATAGCTCTTGAAGGTAGTCTTATGTACAGAAAGATATTTTAGCTTAAGTTATAGAAGGACTTGCATTATTTTCATTTTCCAAATAGTATTCAGTCTCATAGGAACAGTGTGATTCAAGATTCCATTCCAATGAAAGAGAAACACACACACACACACACACACACACACACACACACACAGACAGACACACACAGACAAAGGGAGGGAGGGAGAGAGAGAGAGAGAGAGAGAGAGAGAGAGAGAGAGAGAGAGAGAGAGAGAGGAGATTAGCAGCTGAATGTATCATAGTTATTAGTACTGCTTCATTTTGTAGAACCTAGGGCTCTTTATGGGCTATGGCTAAATCTCATGTTTCTTCATTTCCAGGTGTTAGTGATTATTGCCAATTCTATTAAAATGTTTATTTATTTGACAGTCGAAGGAACCCACCTGGCAGAGGTGATTGGCATGGTGTCCGGTAAAAATTGCTGTGGGAAAAGGACTCAGCGTGTGGGCTGAGTCTCAAGATGCTAACTGGACTCAGCACATGGTTTGGGTTCTGAGACACTAACTGAACTCAGTGCGTGGTTTGGGTCCTGAGACCCTAACTGGACTCAGGATGAGGTTTTGGTTTGGCTCCAAACACGCTAACTGTAAGCAGCACCTGGGTTGCATCTCATGATGCAAACTGGACTCAGTGCATAGTCTGGGTTTGGGTCCAGAGGTGCTAACTGGATACAACAAGCAGTCTGGGTCCTGAGACACTACCGGGAACCAGAGACCAGTGGAGCATCAGAGCTACGCGACTAGGGAAATCTCGGGGATACAGGGAGTGGAGCAGCCCTCAGACCCCCTCCACCCAACCTGCGCCAGTCCCTGCAGAGTCCTGGTGCCACACGGGGGTCCAGAAGGCTCAGGACACTTTGTCCAGACTCAGCACACATTCTGAGACCCAGGACTCCTCTGGGACCCATAGTAAAGGGGAGCTGAGGATCACTGGCAGGGAGAGACCCACACTATGGGGCTGGCCTATTGCCATCCAGATCAGTGAGGCATCAGAGCTCCTGGCCTAGGGAAATCGTGAGAAGATGGGAAAATTGTCCTCAAACTCCCTCCACCTGATACCAGAAGCTATTTCCCAAAAACACAGATGGCAAGATGACTAAAGGCCAGTGTAAAATCATAAACAAACAAACAAACAAAATACTGAAACAATATGACATCTTCACATCCCAGCTATCCCAAAGAAAGCAACCCAGAGAACTAAAACACAACTGAAATACAAGAAAATGACCTCAAATCTTTAGCAAAGATGATGATATTGGAGGAAACAAATAAAATTCATAATCAAATGCAGGAAGACACAGCCAAAGAGGTGGAAGACATAAAGGAGGCCTAGAGAGAGAGACACTGGAAAAAAAATTCAGGAAAATACAAACAGCCAGATGAAGGATATCAATAAAACTGTTCAAGCTCTGAAGGCCTATAAAGAGGCAATGGGAGAAACTAAGGAATATACAAACAATCAGATGAAAGAAATGAATCAGTTCAAGATCTGAAGATGAAAATGGATTCAATGATAAACACACAGACAGAAGAAGAACGGTAACAAGAGAGCTAAGAGAGGAAGGTGAGCAACACAGAGGCAAGCTTTTCTCACAGAATCCATGAGATGGAGGAATGATGTCAGGTCTAGAAGACAAAATCAAAGATCTTGAAGCAACCATTAAAGAAAACGCTAAATCTGGAACATTGCTGACACAAAACATCCAAAAAATCAAGGACACCATGAAAAAAGAAACCTGAGGATAATAGGCATTGAGGAAAGAGAAGATGCTAGACTCCAAGACCCAGAAAAT
Organism: Acomys russatus; assembly: GCF_903995435.1. NCBI lineage: Eukaryota > Metazoa > Chordata > Mammalia > Rodentia > Muridae > Acomys > Acomys russatus. The sequence goes on along the minus strand of NC_067139.1, from coordinate 1,913,583 downwards.
ACTTTCAACAAAATCACAGAAGAAAAATTCCCCAATTAAGGAAGGAGATGCTTATAAACATACAAGAGGCCTACAGAACACCAAATAAAATAGACCAGAAAAGAAAAACTTCTCATAACATAATAATCAAAACACAAAATATACAGAACAAAGAAAAATATTAAAATCTGCAAGAGAAAAGGGCCAAGTAACATTTAATGGCAAACCTATCAGAATCACATGTGACTTCTTAGCAGAGACCATAAAAGCCTAAAGGGCCTGGACAGAGATCCTGCAAACCCTAAGAGACCATAGATGTCAGGCCAGACTACTACATCCAGTGAAACTATCAATAACCATTGATGGAGAAAACAAAATTGTCCATGAGAAAAACAATTTCACACAGTACCTAGCCACAAATTCAGCTTTACAGAAGTTCCTAGAAGGAAAACTCCACCCCAAAGGGATATGCTACAATGACAATTACACAGGAAATAGATAACTACATCATTACAAAACCACAACCACACAAACTCTCTACTGGAACCAACATCAAAATTAAGACTCTTAACAGTAAATGGTCATTAATATCTCTCAGCATCAATTGTCTCAACTCTCCAATAAAAAGACACAGACTAAGTGAATAGATGCATAAACAAGACTCAACATTCTTCTGCATTCAAGAAACACATCTCACCCACAAGGACAGACATTACCTCAGGGTAAAAGGCTGGAAAAATATTCCAAGGAAACGGTCACAAGAAGCAAGCTGGTGTAGCCATTCTAATATCTAATAAAATAAACTTTCAACAAAAATTAATCAAAAGGGCACATCATACTCATCAAAGGTAAAGTCAACCAAGATGACATCACAATTCTGAACATCTATGCTCCAAATACAAGGGCACCCACATTTGTAAAAGAAATATTAACAAAGCTTAAACCACTCATAGATCCCCACACATCAATAGTGGGAGACTTTAACACCCCACTCTCACTGAAGGATAGGTCACTGAAACAGAAACTAAGCCAAGAAATAACAACATTACCCAACGTCCTGAATCAAATGGATCTAACAGATATTTATAGAACTTTTCACCCAAACACAAAGGAATATACCTTCTTCTCAGCACCCCATGGAACCTTCTCCAAAATTGATCACACAGTAGGTCGCAAAGCAAACCTCAACAGATACAAATAGATTGAAATAATACCTTGTGTCCTATCAGATCACCATGGTCTAATGCTGAACTTAAACAACAACAGAAATAACAAAAAAGCCTACACACCCATGGAAACTAAACAACTCTCTACTTAATGACATCTGGGTCAGGGAAGAAATAAACAAAAAAATTGAGGACTTCCTGAAATTCAATGAAAATGAAGGGACAACATACCCAAATATGTGGGACACATTGAAAGCAGTGCTAAGAGGAAAATTCAGAGCACTAAGTGCCTTTACAAAGAACTTGGAAACATCCCACATAAGCAGCTTAATGACACCACTGGAATCCCTAGGAAAAAAAATAAGCAGAAACACCCTAGAGGAGTAGATGTCTGGAAATAATCAAACTCAGAGATGAAATCAATAAATTAGAAACAAAGAGAACAATTCAAAGAATCAACAAAACCAGGAGCTAGTTCTTTGAGAAAATCAACAAGATAGACAAACTGTTAGCCAAATTAACTAAAAGGCAGAGAGACACTAACCAAATCAACAAAATCAGAAATGAAAAGAGAGACATAACAACAGACACTGAAGAAATACAAAGAATCATAAGATCATACTTCAAAGGCATATATGCCCCAAAATTTGAAAAACTAAGGGAAATAAACAATTTTCTTAATCAATTCCACTTGCCAAAATTGAGTCAAGAATAGATAAACAAGCTGAATAGTCCCATTTCCCCTACTGAAATTGAAGCAATCACTGATAGTCTCCCAACTAAAAAAAAAGCCCAGGATCAGATGGCTACATTGCAGAATTCTACCGGACCTTCAAGGATGAGCTAATACTGATACTCTTCAAGCTAATCCAAAAGATTGAAATGGATGGAACATTACCATAATGATTATATGAGGCCACAGTCACTTTCATACCTAAACCCCACAAACACCCAACAAAGAAAGAGAACTTCAGACCAATTTCTCTTATGAACATTGATGAACAAATATTCAATAAACTACTCACAAACTGAATAAAAGAACACGTCAAAGATAGCATTCACCATGACCAGGTAGGCTTCATTCCAGGCATGCAGGGATGGTTTAATATACAAAAATCCATCAATGTAATCCACCATATAAACAAACTAAAAGTAAAAAAAAAACCCACATGATCACCTCCTCAGATGCAGAGAAAGCATTTGATAAAATCCAACACACATTCATATTTAAGGTTTTGGAGAGATCAGGGATACAAGGTACATACCTCAACATAATAAAGGCTATAGAGCTATAGAGCAAGCCAGTAGCCAACATCAAATTAAATGGAGAGATATTCAAGGAAATTCCTCTAAAATTGGGGACCGTGCAAGGCTACCCACTTTATCCATATCTTTTCAATATAGTTTTTGAAGTTCTAGCCAGAACAATAAGACAACAAAAGGAGATCAGAGTATCCAAATGGGAAAGGAGGAATCCAAAGTATCCCTATTGGCAGATGATATGATAGTATGCATAAGTGACCCCCACAATTCCACCAGAAAACTCCTACAGCTAATAAACACCTTCAGCAAATTGGCTGGATAAAAAATTAACTCAAAAAAGTCAGTAGCCTTCCTATATACAAAGGACATCCATGCAGAGGAAGAAATTAGGGAAGCTACACCCTTCACAATAGCCACAAGCAATATAAAATATCTAGGAGTAATTTTAACCAAACAGGTGAAGGACTTGTTTGAAAAAATTTCAAATCTCTGAAGAAAGATTGAATATGACATCAGAAGATGGGAAGATCTCCCTTGTTCATCAGTTGGGAGAATTAACATAGTAAAAATGGCCATCTTACCAAAAGCAATTTACAAATTCAATGCAATCCCTATCAAAATACCTACACAATTTTTTAAAAACATTGAAAGATCAATTCTTAACTTCATATGGAAAAAACCCAGAATAGCTAAAACAATCCTGTACAAAAAAGATCCTCCAGAGGACTCTACATACCTGATCTCAAGGTGTACTATAGAGTAACAGTAATTAAAACAGGATGGTACTGGCACAGCAGTAGGGTGGTTGACCAATGGAATCAAATCAAAGACAAGAAATGAATCCACACACATATGGATACTTGATTTTTGACAAAGAAACCAAATCCATTCAGTGGAAAAAGGATAGCATCTTCAACAAATGGTGCTGGTCTAACTGGATGTCTATGTTAAAAAAAAATGCAACTGGACCCATATTTGTCACCTTGCACAAAACTCAAATCCAAGTGGATTAAAGACCTCAACATAAAACCAGAGACACTAAGTCAGTTAGAAGAAAAAGTGAGGAAGAGTCTGGAACACATTGGCACAGGAGACAACTTCCTGAACAGAACACCAACAGCCCAGGTCTTAATGTCAACCATTAATAAATGGGACCTCATGAGGCTGAGAAGCTTCTGTAAGGCAGGAGACACTGTCAACAGAACAAAGCAATAACCCACAGCCTGGGAAAAGATCTTCATCAACCCTACATCTGACAATGGGCTAATATGAAAAATATATAAAGAACTCAAGAAACTAAGCACCACCAAACCCAATAACCCAATTAAGAATTTGGGCTCAGAACTAAACAGAGAATTCTCAACAGAGGAATATCGAATGGTTGAGAAACACTGAAAGAAATGCTCAAAGTCTTTAGTCATCAGAGAAATGCAAATTAAAAGAACTCTGAGACTCCATCTTACACCCATCAGAATGGCTAAGATCAAAAACTCAAGTGACACCACATGCTGGCGAGGATGTGGAGAGAGAGAGGAACACTCCTTCATTGATGGTGGGAATGCAGTCTAGTGCAGCCACTTTGGAAAGCTATCTGGCGCAGTGTCAGAAAACTGGGAATAGGGCTTCCTCAAGACCCAGCTATTCTACTCTTTGGAATATCCAGAAGATGCTCCAGCATACAATAAGGACCTCTGCTCAGCCATGTTCAAATTGGCCTTATTCATAATAGCCAGAACATGGAAACGACCTAAATGTCCCTCAGTAGAAGAATGGATAAAGAAACTGTGGTACATTTACACTATGGAATACTACTCAGCTATTAAAAATAAGGAAATCGCAAAATTTGTGGACTAATGGATGGAACTAGAAATGATCATACTGAGTGAGTTAACCCAAAAGCAGAAAGACTCAAATGATATATACTCACTTATAATTGGACACCAGCCCAAGGGGCATGTCCCATGAAAGACCTCACTTATCAGGATATTGGGATAGATGAGGGGACATCCTATTGGGACTCTAGGTGAGAGAATTATGGGAGAATGGGGAAATACAAGGATCCAGAGGGTCCTAGAAACCTACAAGAAGAACAGTATGATGGGCAGGTCTGGGCTCAGGGTTCCTGCTCAAACTACTGCACCTACCAAGGACAATACATGAAGTACACATTGAACCCCTACTCAGATCTAGCCAATGGACAGGACATTCTCCACAATTGAATGGAGAGTGGGGAATGACTGTTACATGATCTCTGGTGCCCCATATTTCACACGTCCCTTGATGGGGAGGCCTGTTGGCACTCAGGGGAAGGAGAGCAGGCTACCAAGATGAGACTTGATAGCCTATGGACATATACAGGGGGAGGAGGTCTCCCTCAGTCACAGTCATAGGAGAGGGGAATAGGGTGATAATGGGAGGGAGGGAGGAATGGGGGGGTACAAGGGATGGGATAACAATTGAGATGTAATCTGAATAAATAAATTAAATAAAAATATATAATTAATAATGATAATAAATCTTAAAATTATTTTTTTAAAGCAAAAAGAAAAAGCTGCACAGTAATCACAAAATGTCAATGGTCCAGGTCTGCCCTCAGTGCTTTTTATTTAGCTGGTTCTTCTCTGTGCCTTAGACATTTTTGATAAGGCTCCCAAGTGACACTAACAGGTGGCCAGAGAAGAAAATTTCTCAATTTTTAATTTTCAAATTAGTTGTCAAGACACAGCTCAACCAATGATGGTTGATTCTATTGATGTCAGTGTGATACCACGCTGTGGTTTTACAAGGCTTTACCACTGGGAAAAATGGTTAAATGGAGCATTAAATAGAGTTTATAGGCTTCCTATCTTAGTGCTTCTGAATATGCAATTATTTTAAAATAAAACAAGATTAACTCAGTGGAAAAAATGTTTATTTATTTAATGTGTATGGGTGTTTCGTCTGTATGTATGCCTGTGCAACAGGTGCACGTCTTGTGCCAGCAGCAGCCAGAAGCCAGCACTGGATTTCCTGGGACTGGAGTTAAAAACAGTTGCAAGATATGTTGTGGATGCTGAGAGCCAAACCCAGGTCATCTTTGTAGACCCCGGTGATTTATTTTTGCAGACAGTACTCATATCTACAGATCTGATATCTATAAATGGTCATCTACTTAGAGAGACCTCTCTGGTGTATATGATACAGGCCAGGAAATACAAGCTTTGTTCAAGAGGTGCACAAAGACAACCAAGATATGAGAGATGGTCAAAGAGGAGATAGAAGAATACTCTGAGGGAAGAAGAGGACCAATCTTGAGGTAAGATGTACTTGACAAGCTGTGCAATTGCTGCCAGTCCATCACTGGGAGGAAGTGCATGTTTGAGGGTAGCTCTCCACCAAGACAAGAGAAGGCTTAGCTTCCCAAAAATACTGCCACACTCTTCAGAGCCCAGGCCACTCAGCCAATGGCATCACGGTCTCTGGGTCTCAAAGGCGCACATAAGGGGGCTGGGAGACCATGTGGATATGGCTAACTGTAATGTGTGGACTAGTTCAAATGCCTTAAGTTGGAGGAGTCATTCTCAAATCCAAGTATCACCAGAATCTTCCGGATGGTTTCAGGCACTGATTCCTTCCCTTTCTGCTTTAGCAAGTTTAGGGTAGCACTCAAGAGTCTGCATTTCTGAAGCTGACTCTCACAGCCAGATTTCAGGCTGAGCACAGGGGATAGAAGGATCCAAAGGGGACAGGAGCCCCACAAGAAGACCAACAGAGCCGACAAATCTGGGCCCAGCATGGCCCAAGAAGCTGATGCACCAAACAAGGACCATGCATAGAACAGACCTAGTGCCCCCTCCCCCACATCAGATGTAGCCAATAGGCAGCTCAGTCTCCATATATGTCCCCTATTAAGGGAGGCAGGGGCTGTCTCTTCCCTGGACTCTGTTGCCTTTACTTTGATAGCTTCCCTGTGGCTGGGCAGCCTTGCCAAGCCAAGGCAGTCCTGATGAGACTTGATAGACTGGGGCCAGTTGGTAGGGAGAAGGGCTCCCTCTCTCTGAGGACTAGGGGAAGGGAATAGGGGGGAGGAGGAGGGGAGAAGGGGAGAAAGAGGGGAAGGAAGGGGGAGGGGTGGACCAGGAGGAAATGAGTGAGGGAACTACAAGTGGGATATAAAGTGAATAAATTAAAAAAATAAATTTAAATATAAAAGAGTGTGCATTTCTTTCTTGTTTGTTCTCTCTCTCTCTCTCTCTCTCTCTCTCTCTCTCTCTCTCTCTTTCTCTCTTTCTCTCTCTCTCTCTCTCTCCCTTCCTCCCACTTTCTCTACACAGGGTCTCACTGTGTAGCTCTAGGTGTCCTGGAACTCACTCTGTAGACCACTCACAGAGATCCACCTGTCCCTGCTCCTCAGAGTGCTGGGAGTAAAGACATGTGCTACCAGCCCCCCTCCTCCAAGAGTCTATATTTGTAACAAGTTCTCAGGTGTTGGCTCTGCTGGGCCAGGACCACATTGTCAGATCCCATTGGTTTTTATATTTTAAAAAATGTAGCTTTAGCTAATAAGTTAGGTATAACCTTGAGTGTGCATGTGTCCCAGGATGAAAGCTGTTCACTTTCCCAGGTCTTCACTTCTGTGGAAGACAGAACTCATGGTAAGGAAGGGTGTCACTCTTCTCAGGTCCTTGGAAACAGGGTGGTTGCTTCTCACTCATTCTAGCCTGTTTTGCTCTTAAACTGCAGCTGATGTTACAGGGATGGAGCTTGAGATCTGCACTTCAAGGTACCTAGAGCCTTGTGTATCCTTTGCTGCTTTAGCATCCATCCTTTAGTTTTCACCAACCCTACATGCACCACTGGACTCCAGCATTGCCTCTTTTGTTATTACTTGGTCCCTATCACAGAACAATGAGCAGCCTTCAGGACCTCAAACTTCCAGGCAAAAACGAGTGTGAGGAATTCCAATTAAGATTCCCCCATCTACCTGACCAGAACAGCTCTGCCCAGAGCCCTACACAACAGAATCCTCTAAGAGTGTGAACAGGGCAGTGTGTGTGTGTGTGTGTGTGTGTGTGTGTGTGTGTGTGTGTGTGTGTGTGTGTCAATTCTGTCTCAAGGTTATGATTAGATTCAATTCCCTATAGCCAATGAACAAGCACGTCCCTTGCCCATTAGAAGTGGGACCTGGGAGAATCCCCTTCTGAGGCTCTGAGAATCCATAAAGAGGAGGCCCAGCTGGCATAGGGGCTAGGGTTTCATGGGAGGTTCCAGTATAAATAATCTGCCATCACTCAGCAATTGCACCATGGCTTTATTCTCTCTCCTGGTTCTACTCCCTTACTGAATCTGGATCATCCCTGTTTTCCATATAGCACCTTTTTACTCCCCTCTGCCTGTGTGGACTAGAGGTGTGTACATCCTCTGCCTGTGTGGACTAGAGGTGTGCACATCCTCTGCCTGTGTGGACTAGAGGTGTGCACATCCTCTGCCTGTGTGGACTAGAGGTGTGCACATCCTCTGCCTGTGTGGACTAGAGGTGTGTACATCCTCTGCCTGTGTGGACTAGAGGTGTGTACATCCTCTGCCTGTGTGGACTAGAGGTGTGTACATCCTCTGCCTGTGTGGACTAGAGGTGTGTACATCCTCTGCCTGTGTGGACTAGAGGTGTGTACATCCTCTGCCTGTGTGGACTAGAGGTGTGTACATCCTCTGCCTGTGTGGTCTAGAGGTGTGCACATCCTCTGCCTGTGTGGACTAGAGGTGTGTACATCCTCTGCCTGTGTGGACTAGAGGTGTGTACATCCTCTGCCTGTGTGGACTAGAGGTGTGTACATCCTCTGCCTGTGTGGACTAGAGGTGTGTACATCCTCTGCCTGTGTGGACTAGAGGTGTGTACATCCTCTGCCTGTGTGGACTAGAGGTGTGTACATCCTCTGCCTGTGTGGACTAGAGGTGTGTACATCCTCTGCCTGTGTGGTCTAGAGGTGTGTACATCCTCTGCCTGTGTGGACTAGAGGTGTGTACATCCTCTGCCTGTGTGGACTAGAGGTGTGTACATCCTCTGCCTGTGTGGACTAGAGGTGTGCACATCCTACAACACCTGAGGTAGCTAGCAAATACCCAGCTGCCAAGCCATAATCTGGGATTACTGAGTCAGGGACAGAACCCAGAAATCACTAATTGGTGCCCCCGTAATTTGCACATTATATTTTAAGATATCTATACCAGAGTATTAGCTTGTGGGGATAACTGTACATTGTTAACCAGCATATCTTCACTATGAGCCACAAAGTATGCAGGAGGCATCATACTATTGATTAGGTACTAGAGGAAGTGAGTAAATAGTTTCAGGCATAGGGGCATGATGCTTGTGATTTAGTGGGTTGAGCATGGTGGTGGTGGTGGTGGTGGTGGTGGTGGTGGTGTGTGTGTGTGTGTGTGTGTGTGTGTGTGTGTGTGTGTGTGTGTGTGCTCACAGACTTAATGTTCTTCAGCTTTGGTATAAGCAGACTGTTGTTTTTGTTTAGAGAATGATCACTAGAGGGTAGGACTAAGCTTTTGGGGGATTTTTAGACTTGTTTTTTAGTTTTTATGTGTGTGAGTATTTTGCCTACATACATGTACACATCATGGAGGCCAGAAGAGGGCATCAGATTCCCTGGAACTGGAGTTGCAGATGGTTGAGAATTGCCATGTGGGTGCTTGGAATTGAACTGGGTCCTTTGCAGGAGCAGCCAGTATTCTCACCAGCTGAGCCATCTGCTCAGGCTCTATAATCACACTAGAGTCACAGCCTGTCAATCATGAGGTGAGACCTATGGAGACTTGCGGGAATAGCAGGTATTTTCTGGTTTTCCAGTTCTCCCTGGGGCATCTGGTAGCAGAGAGAACATCTGTGCTTGTGCTGTTCCATAGTTGGTCTTTTTCCCTCCTTTGTGTAGCTACACTATTCTAAGAGCAAAGAAGGTGTCCTTGCATATGGCCATTGCAAACACAAGTGCATGCTTGTTAAAAGAATGAATGAACGCAGGTAGCAGTTAGTGGTTTTAATGGCAGAGCCAAGGAGGCTGAAGCAGGCAACAAGCACAGGCACCTAACTTTGGAGGCCCAGTGTTCACTCGCTTCCTCTCTGACTCCTCAAACATCTGTTTCAGAAGGCTAAAGAGTGCACTTCTGAAAGTCTCCCTCACAGTAGCTCCCATTTTGCTAACACACATTGCTGTCCTCTTGAGCCCAGCTCAGGATGGCCAAGTGCGAACATATTGGGTTAAGCTGCTTTCACAAGCATGCTATGTGCATGAAAAAGTCTGTGGTTGTGTAGATTGAAATAATATTTGAAATCCACACAAACCAACTTCTGTTTAATTTGCGTCTTGCACTTTATATTATGCTGAACTCAGGAAGACTACTGATGTTCCAAGTCACTGTGAGGCTTTATGGTTAAATATCCAGAGTGTGTGCTTTACCTTGTAATGGGAGTTGGGTCTAAACAGAGGAAGACTTAATGAGATTATTATAACAGCTGTTTGTGTCTTAAGATTGCAAAAATTCTACTTCAATAAAGCAGTATAAGGAACACATTAAATTATGTCACAACAGTGCTATAGCAGGCACAGTATTGGAGGCAGTCCGCTGATAATGATGGATAGTTTCTACAATTTGCACTTTTTTTTTTTAGCAAAACGAGAGTCTGTTTTGCTTGTTAAAATGCACAGTGATTTACAATAGTCAAAACTACATTTGGCAGCAAGCTATTCTGAAGACAAGATAGGTAGGAAATATTTTCTTGATTAGATAACGGTTGGTTGAAATTCTTTCCAGCTTTGTGAAACAAAAGTTAGCGAGTGAACGCATATCAGATGATGCATCAATTTTCCATAAGCAGGAGCCTGCAACCTACTTTATTGAAAAACCTTTATATGGAGCTAGATTTAATCTCTCAATTTCAGAAGCAGTGCCATGAAATAAGATGTTTGCATGCAAAATCTTCAGATTTCCATTGGAAATTTAAAACAAAGAAGTACGCCATTCCCTTGGGGATAGCACCTATCTTGGATTCATTTTTTCTCTGATGTTCTTGCATAGTTTTATCAGTAGCTTCAGGGAAGTGAAACAGTGTGCCTCCTTCAGAACAAAGACTTGGAGAATTGAAGAAAAAAGGAAGATAATATATTAAAAGCATTTTCTCTACTGTTCTATTTTGCAACTGATTTCTTACTGAGTAATCATGGTTTCAAATAATTTATATCTTAAATAATTTTAATATTTAATATGGCAGCTATATATTAGCTAAATTTGTTTTATTTTCTCCCTAAGCCACTCATAGAAATCTTCCTTAATGTAGGTGGACTTTAACTATACAAAACTGAAAAAAAATGATGATCTTAAGAGACAACCATGTATTTCATACAAACATAGCAAGCAAGTAACACTACCAAAAGAAAGAGAAGAGGGGCTTTTCCAGTGCCTTCATGTTCAGTTGGTAACCCACTCCCCAGAAAATGTCAAGTGCCTGGAAATGAAAGACTGATGAAAACGAGGGAGTCCTAGATTCAGGTCCTGTAGTGTCCTCGTACGTAACTGGTGCTCTATCTCTTACAGCTGTGCATTTGTGGCTAATTGGACAATTTTGTCAGTTTCTATAACAAGGCAGCTATTTCATACCCTTTAAAGCAGCAGTTCACTGATTTCTGTTTTCTATTGTCAAGCTTTCAAAAGTTTTACCTACTTTTTAGGATTAAAATTACAAGAGTGTCAAGGTTTATACTGTTTCCATAGAGCCATTTCTCTCTACATTTTTATTTGTGTTTTAATATGTGATTTTAGGTAACATCAGCATAAATTTCCAAGACATTTTAGGCAAACAACCAGTTTTTTTTTCCTGAAGACACAATGTGAGGATCTGCCTAGACAGTTTTCACAAAATACTGTTTCTCATCCAAGGGAACTGTGGGCTCCAGGGGAGGTTGCCTCTGTCAGATTAGACTCCAGTGTTGAAAATTTCCATCTAGAATACAGAACATAATTCTGGATCATTATGAGATAATATCAAAAGTAACATGGAAACTGTATAGACTTCCCTTCTAAAAGTGGAACCGTTTCAGTATGTAAAACAATGCTGGGACATCTTGAAACATTCTCATTATGCAAAGCTATGTGATTTCTAACAACATTGTTCACTTTTAGAAACTTACAAGGTATCAAGTAATTCTGTAAAATATTAAGAAAAAAAAAAACCCTGGTAAATCAAAGGAACTATTTTAGGCAAGGCACACAGTTCATTTCAAAGTTACATATATCTGAGAATTCTGCCTACTATATGCAGAAAGAATGACAGAATTAAATAGAAAATTTACAATCCTAACAAGAAACCGGATTTAGTAAACCACAAAACTTGCATGCTGAAGCCATCAAGTGCATGTCCATGGGGCCCTTTATAATGATTGATAGCAACGTGGCTGCATTGCTGTCTTCTGCCTCAATCCCAGTGGGTAGCATCACCTAGAAGGGAATGCTCATTATATATTAATGGCAAAAATTAAGATGCAGTCTAATCAGATGTCTCCTGATTATCGCCTCAGAGTGAACGCAGGAAGTCAAAGAACATGTTGAACGATACCACAGGGTCAGTGCCTACCACTTCTGGAAGGGTAGTACAACTAATCACCTGGTTATTTTAGGAAATGCATTTAAATAGATAGTATAAAAGAAAATGAGGGAGAGAACACTGATGGAAAGTAAAAGAAACCTTAGAGATTCATAAGCTAAATGCATGATGCTGAACTTTCTGAGGTGTGATTTAAATAAGCTGGCAGTGCGATGCTTTTAGTATAACCATGAGCATGGACATCTAGAATGTCAGGTGATGCTGAGAAATACCTCATTTTGCTAAATGATGTTACTGACGTGTGATTATTTCATGAGTACGTATTCTATTAGGGGAATGATATCAATATGTGATTGTTAAAAATACTCTCGTTATCTTCCACAAAAGCATGTAATGAAAGATGAAATGACATTGTCAAAATGCTCATAACTTTTCATTACAGTTTGTGTATCTCTCCTCTCTCCATTTGAGAGTGAGTCTAAGTCCCTGGCACACAGTTCACAAGACACCAACTAAGCCAAATCAAACATTAATTGTGTTCAATGTCTTGACATTTTTTTTTCTCTTCTGTAAGGGAAATATCTTAAGTGTTCTTTCTTTGCTGAGGACTGTGTGCATTTTGGGGCCCCTGCTGCTCCTGAATGTCTTGATTTATAGTTCAATGTACAATATAAGACACCACTTAGAATCTTACTCCACACAGCCAACCCAAGACCACAGCTCCATCTTTATTACCGGCGCAAGACTAAACGCAGCATGACCATTACAACTGGCTCCAGCAGTCATGAAAGCCGGTCTCTGTTCACGGCTGTGGGCTCATGACTGGGAGTGTTTCCATTTCTGGAAATCACATCAGTCAAAGCAGGAAAGCAAGAGTCAGAAATTGGGAATCTGGATCCAGAGGGACAGTGTTTCTAACTTTGCCACTGTTGCTGACAGTCAGATTGCTTTGTACAGTGTGAGTAGTCACCATGCCGTGGTTTCTGTACAAACAACAGGACCATGTTTAGCTTAGAGATGGACATAAGACAAAACAAAAAGCACAGAATGTGTTCAACTATGATATCATCTGTTTCCTTAGCTTGATGTTCTTCTGAATTCATTTTATTTTCCTTTCAAACTCATGTCTTCTTATGGTCACATGTGTTCTATTTGCACTGTTATTTCTTCAATTTCTTTCTTAAGTGTCTTAAAGTTTTTATTGCATATGTCTTTCCCTAGTGTGGTTCAGGTTACTCCAAGATATATTTTTGAGGTTATTGTAAAAGCACTGATTCCCTGATTTCTTTCTCACTATGTTTTTTATTTTTATACAGGAAAGCTACTCATTTTTACATGTAAATTTTGTGTCTTGTGACTATGTTAAAAGTGGTTGTCATCTGTATAAGTTTTCTGGTGAACTCTTTAGGGTCTTTTATATATAAAATAGTATCTGCAAACAAGAATACTTTGACTTCTTACCATCCTATCTGTATCCCTTTCATGTCCTTCAGCTAGTTTATGGCTCTAGCTAAGATTTCAAGCTAAGAATCCAAGAGTTATGGAGAAAGTGGGCATCTTTGTCTTGTTCCTGATTTTAGCAGAAATGCTTTGAGTATCTTCTCATTTAAGATGATGCTGGTTGTAGACTTGCAATGTACTGCCTTTCTTATGTTTATGTGCCCTTTGTATCCACAGTCTTCTCAAGATTTTTATCATGAAAAGGATACTTGAAGTTTGTCTAAGACATTTTCTACATCTAATGAGATGATCATGTCGTCTTAGTCCTTTAGTCTATCTATGTTTCAAATTATATTTATTGACTTATCTACACTGAACCACCTTAAAGTCAACTTAATCATGGTGGATAATCTTTTTGATGTGTTCTTGAATCCAGGTAGCAAGTAGTTTATTGGGAATTTTTGTATCTATGTTCATGAGGGATACTGATCTATACTTTTCTTTTCTTTTCTTTTTGTCTTTTTGTGGTTTTCATAATAGTTGCTCCATAAAAAAGATTTTGAAATGTCCCTTCAGTTTCCATTTTTTTTAGTAACTAGAGGCACATTCACATTAGTTCTTTCTAGAATGTCTGGTAGCATTTTGTGCAGAATCCTGTTCATTCTTGGTCTTTTAAAATTAGGGGATTTTAAATTACTGAATCTATTTCACTAGAGATTATGTTTTTTTTTTAACTCTTCTGTTATTTAAAATATAATTTTTGTCATATAATATATTCTGGTTTGGTTTCCCCTTACCCTATTCCTCCAACTTTCTCCTCATCTTCCTTCCCATCTGGATCCAGACCCGTTTTGTCCCGCCTTAGAAAACAAACAGGCATCTAAAGATTAATAATAAAAAATAAAATAAGAAAAAAACCAAATTAACAGAATATGACCAAACAACCAAACAAGAAAAAGAGCTTTTTAAAAGTCCACAAAATATGTATAAATGCATAAACACACAGATTAACACACATACACATACATAATACATATATATACATATATGTATATATTATGTATCTAAACAAACAAAACCCACCCTGACTTAACATTATGAGACCAAATCAAAAACAAAAAACCCTCCTAAGAGTCCATTGAGTTCATTTTGTGTTGGCCATCTACTGCTAGACGTGGGGCCTACCCTCAAGAGTGGTTTGCTACCCTAGTGACACTCCTTAATTTTTCATCTGCAAGTGGCTATCAGTTGAAGATAGCTTCTGGGTTGTGTGTCCACTTCTTTCAGCTCTAGGACTGCATCTGGAGCAGACCCATGCTGGCCCTATGCTTCATTCTCTGAATTGAAATGTGCACTGGCCTTATTGTATCTGGAAGGCCTTGATTTCTTGGTATTTCCCATCCCTTTGGGCTCTTTGCCATGAGGGGAGGTATTTGATGGAGATATCTCTTTTAGGGATAAGTGCGCCAAGGTCTCTCACTCTCTGCATATTGTCTGGGTATGGGTCTCTGTATTTTTTCCCATCTGTTGTGGGAAGAAGCTTCTCTAATGATGGTTGAGCAAATATGGATCTGAGTATAAAAGAGCACGCTCAGGAGTCATTTTACTGGTATGTTAGTGGAACAGTAACATTTAATTTCTCCTAGGTCCCTAACTTATCCATGTTACATTTTTATAAACAGTGTTTGTTTCTCTTAGGTTCTTTCTTTTTTTTTCTTTTCATTTTATTATTTTATTCATATTACATCTCGATTGTTAGCCCTTCCTCTGTTTCCTCCCCTTCTTCCCTCCCTCCCACTTCCCCCCTTCTCCCCTCCCCTATGTCTGTGATTGAGGGAGACCTCCTCCCCCTATATACGCTCTTAGAATATCGAGTCTCTTCTTGGTAACTTGCTATCCTTCCTCTGAGTGCCGCCAGGCCTCCCCATCCAGGGGACGTGGTCAGAAAAGGGGCACCAGAGTTCGTGTGAGAGTCAGATCTCACTCTCCACTCAATGGTGGAGAACATCATGATCGTCGGCTAGGTCTTGGTAGGGGTTTGAAGTTTAATGCCTATATTCTCCTTGGCTGGTGCCTTAGTTTGAGGAGGACCCCAGGACCCAGATCTGCCTGTCATAAAATTCTTCTTGTAGGTTTCCAGGACTCTGTGGGTCCTACTATTTCCTTATTCTTCCATGTTACTCTCGCCTAAAGTCTCAATAGGATGTCCTCTCCTCTGACCCACTTTCTTGGTAAGTAAAGTTCATAGCTGCTTTACACATAATAGTCAGAACATGGAAACAGCCTAAGTGTCCCTCAGTAGAAGAATGGACTAAGAAACTGTGGTACATTTACACGATGGAATACTACTCAGCTAATAAAAACAAGGAATTCCCGAAATTTGTGGACGAATGGATTGATCTAGAAATTATTATAATGAGTGAGTTAACCCAGAAGCAAAAAGAGACAAATGGTATATACTCACTTATATCAAAACACTAGTCCAAGGGATACATACCATGAAAAACTTTACTTAGGTTATTTCTTAACCTGGCTGTCTTTTTACCTTTGTGTTTCATCTGTCTCATATAGTGGAGAAATTATTTTCCCATTTTGTCTACTAGAAAGAAAAATTCCACCCAAGAAGATTAACTACACCCAAAAAACACAGGATATAAATAATTTCACTACAGCAAAAATCGAAATAGGCAGCAAACAAACACACTGTCACAAACAACACTCAAACAAAAAGTTAGTCACTGGTCATTAGTATCTCTCAACATCAATGGACTCAACTCTCCAATAAAAAGACACAGAGTAACAAAATGGATGGTTAAACAGGAGTCATTGCTCTGTTGTGCACAAGAAACACACTTAAGCCACAGAGATAAACATTACCTGAGAGAAAAGGGCTGGAAAAGGTTTTCCAAGTAAACCGACCCAAGAAGCAAGCTGGAGTAGCCATTCTAATATCTAACAAAATTAATTTTCAACTAAAAATAATGAAAAGAGATGAGGAAGGACACTATACTCACCAAATGAAAATTCCACCAAGATGACATTTCAATTCTGAACATCTATACCCCAAACACAAGGACACCCACATTTCTAAAAGAAACATTACTAAAGATTAAATCACACATCAAACCACACACCTTAATAGTGGGAAACTTCAACACCCTGCTCTTACAAATGGACACATCATTGAGACAGGAACTAAATTGAGAAATAATGAAACTAACAGATGTGATGAATCAAATGGACCTAACAGACAGCTACAAAACACTTCACCCAGGCAGAAAAGAATATAACTTCTACTCAGCACCTCATGGAACCTTCCCCAAAATTGACCATATAGTGGGTCACAAAGCAATCCTCAACAAATAGAAGAAGATTGAAATAATATTTTGTATCCTACCAGACCACCATGGACTAAAGCTGAACTTCAACAACAATAAAATAACAAAAAGCCTACACACACATGGAAACCAAACAATTCTTTACTTAACAACAACTGAGTTAGGGAAGAAATTAAAAATTTCCTAGAATTCCATGAAAATGAAGGCACAACAAACACACACTTATGGGACACAATAAAAGCAGTGCTAAATGCAAATTTTATAGCACTAAGTCCCTTCATAAAGATATTGAAGACGTTTTATACAAGCAACTTAACAGCACACTTGAAAGTCCTAGGAAAAAAATAAAGCAAACACACTCAAAAGGAGTATACAGATGAACATAATCAAATTTAGGATTGAAATCAATAACTGGGAAACAAAGAAAACAATTTAAAGAATCAAGGAAACAAAGATCTGGTTCTTTGAGAAAATTAACAAGATAGACAAACTCTTAGCCAAACTAAATAAACAGTATCCAAATCAACAAAATCAGAAATGAAAAGGAAGATATAACAAGAGATATGGAGGAAATCTAAAGGATCATTAGGTCTTACTTCATTAGCCTATATGCCACAAAATTTGAAAATCTAAATGATATGGACATTTTTCTTGATAGATTCCACATGCTGAAGTTGAATCAAGATCAGATAAACAGTTTAAACAGTCCTATAGCCCCTAAGGAAATAGAAACAGTCATCAAAATCTCCCAACCAGAAAGAGCCCAGGGCCAGATATATTCAGTGTAGAATTCTACCAGCTCTTCAAAGAAGAGCTAATACCAATACTCTTCAAACTATTCTACAAAATAGAAACAATAGGAACATTACCAAACTCATTCTGTGAAGCCACAGTAACCTTGATACCTAACCCACACAAAAACACAACAAAGAAAAAGAATTTCAGACAAATCTCCCTTATGAACATTGATACAAAAATACTCATAAACTGAATTCTAGAACACATCAAAAATACCATCCACCATGATCAAGTATGCTTCATGCCAGGCATGCAGGGGTGGTTCAATGTACGGGAATTCATCAATGTAATACACCATATAAACAAACTGAAGAAAAAAAAAAACCCACATGATTATCTCCTTAGATGCCAAAAATGAATTTGACAAAATCCAACACCAATTCATGTTAAAAGTCTTAGAGAGATTAGGCACATACCTAAACACAGTGAATGTAATATACAGCAAGCTTGTAGTCAACATCAAACTAAATCAACTCCAGTCAAATCAGGGACAAGAATAGACTGTCCACTCTGTTTCTCTTCGATATAGTACTTGAAGTCCTAACTAGAGCAATAAGACAACTAAAGGAGATCAATTGGTTACAGATTGGAAAGGAAGAAGTCAAAGTATCAGTATTCATGGATGATATGGTGCTATACATAAGTGATCCCAAAAATTCTACCAAGGAATGCCTACAGTTGGTAAACACCTTCAGCAAAGTAGATGTATACAAAATCAACTAAAAAATCAGTAGCCCTCCTGTATACAAAAGACAAATGGGCTGAGAAAGAAATTAGAGAAACATCTTTCACAATAGCCCCAAAGATATCTTGGTGTAACTCTATACAAGCAAGTGAAAGACTTGTATTTAAAAAACCTTCAAATCTTTGAAGAAAGAAATCAGAGAAGTAGTCAGAAGATGGAAAGATCTACTATGCTTATGGACAGGTAGGATTGACACAGTAAAAATGGCCATTTTAACAAAAGCAATCTATAGATTTAATGCAATTCCCATCAAAATGCCAACACAATTCTTTCAGACCTTGAAAGAATGATTTTTAACTTCATTTGAGAAAACAAAGAAACAAAAACCCTGAATAGCTAAGGCAATTCTGTACAATAAAAGATCTTCTGTATCCCTTCTCCATCCATGATCTTAAGCAGTACTATAAAGCAACAGTAATAAAAAAAAACTGCATGGTGCTGGCATAGAAACAGACTGGTGCATAAATGAAATTGAATCTAAGACCTAGAAATAAACCCACACACCTATGGACACTTGATCTTTAACAAAGAAGCCAAATCCATACAATGGTTAAAAAAAAAAAAAAAAAAAAGCATCTTCAACAAATGGTGCTGGTCTAAATGGATGTCAACATGTAGGAAAAGGCACATAGATCCATATTTATCACCCTGCACAAAACTCAAGTCCAAGTGGGGTAAAGATCTCAATATAAAACCAGACACACTAAATGTGTTAGAAGAAAAAGTAGGAAAGAGCCTTGAACTCTCTGGCACAAGAGACAATTTCCTGAACAGAACACCAATATCTCACACTTTAAGATGTACAATTAGTAAATGGGACCACATGAATAGGAAAGCTTCTGTGAGGCAAAGGATACTCTCAACAGAAAAAAATGACAACCAACTGGCTGGGAAAAGATCTTCCCCAACCCTACATCTGAAAGAGGGCTAATATCCAAAATATGTAAAGAACTCAAGAAATTAAGCATCAGCAAACCAAATAATCCAATTAAAAATGGAGTACAGAGCTAAACAAAGAATTCTCAACAGAGAAATACTGAATAGCTGAGAAACACCTAAAAAATGCTCATTGTCCTTAGTCATCAGGGAAATACAAATCAAAACATCTCTGAGATTTCATCTTATACCCATCTGAATATCAAAGAGCAAAACTTCAAGTGAGAGCATATGCTGGTGAGGATGTGGGGAAAGGGGAACGCTCCTCCAGTGCTAGTGGGGGTGCACAATCTCTTTGGAAATCAATCTGGTAATTTCTCAGAAAATTTGCAATAATGATAGCTCAAGATCCAGCTATACCACTCCTGGGCATATACCTGAAAGATGCTCTACCTTACAACAAGGACATTTGCTCAACTCTGTTCACAGTAACTTTATTCCTAATAGCCAGAAACTGGAAACAATCTAGACATCCCTCAGAGACTGAAGAATGGATGAAGAAACTGTGGTACATTTACACAATGGAATACTACTCAGCTATTAAAAACAAAGAAATCTTGAAATCTGTAGGCAAATGGATGGGACTAGAAAGATAATCATGAGTGAAGTAATTCAGATTCAGAAAGACAAACATGGTATTTAGTCACTTTTATGTGGCTATTAGCCATATAAGACAGGCTAACCACAGCACAGTACACAAACCTAAAGAAGCCAAGTAACAAGGAGGACCCTATTGTGGATGTTTAATTCTCATTCAGAAGGGCAAATAAAAAGACACTGGAAGTGCTTGAAGGGAAGGAATAGGATAGGAGTCTACCATATAGGTCCTCTGAGAGACTGTACCCGGTAGGGGATCAAAACAAACTTTGAGGCAGAGTACAGGGAGACCTAGGGAAGATTTGGGAACAGAAGGACCTGGAGGAAACTGGAGCTCCACAAGGAGAACAGCAGAGCCAACAAGTCTGGGCCTAGGGCGACCTTCAGAGAATGACGCACCAACCAAGGACAATGCATTGCTCAGATGTAGTTGAAAGGTAGCACAGTCTCCACGTGAGTTCCATAATATGGGCACTATGGGCTGCCTCTGACATGGACTCTGTTGCTCACTCATTGATCGCTTCCCCCTGGAGGGGGGGCCTTGCAGGCAGTCCAGGTGAGACTTGATAGGCTTTTGTCAGTTGTTAGTGGAAGGGGGCTCCCCATTTCTGAGGATTAGGGGAGGGGGGAGGGAGGAAGAGTGAAAGAGGTGAGACTGGGAAGAGATGAGGGGAGACACCTACAATTGGCATGTAAAATGAATGAATTAAAAATAAACAAATTAAAAGGGCATTTTAATGCTTTCACTATTGTTTTTTTTTTTTTCCCTTGCTTTTAGTTTATAATTCAGAGTTAGGCCTTTTAATGGTGTCCCCAAATTCTATCACGATCTATTCATCTTAAAATGAAACCTCCTCAGTGACCTTGTCTGAATTCTACCTTGTCTTCCAGTTTTGACTCTGTTTGACATGATGCATTCTGGTGGTGAGACCTTCTGCTGAGGTTTTTATTTGGCTTATAGTGTTTTTAATTTCCAGTGCAATATCTATTTCAGTTTTCTTAAACACTTCTGACTCTATGTGCATGTTTTGGATAGGCTTCCTTATTTTACTTGTCTTTCATCTTTCTCTCTCTCTTTTTGAGTTGCTTTGATCATGGTTATAATTGTTCTTTTGAATTCTTTGACTTGGGAGTTTTTCCCGGTCATTTTCATTAAGAGGCACTATTATAAGATTGGTATTTTTCAAGGTGACGTGTTATTTTAGTTTTCTTTTTTTGGTGTGTATGTGTGTGTGTGTGTGTGTGTGTGTGTGTGTGTGTGTATGAGTGTGTGTGTGTGTGTGTGTGTGTGTGTGTGTGTGTTGTTATTATTTCTGCATTGGAATGTGCTCATCTGGAGTCTACTCACAGAAATTATTTGAAACTATAAGGTAACGTAACAAGATTTCTTAATGTAATAGCCACATTAAAAATGGAGATATGGTCCCCTCACCTCCCTGCTTCTCAGCTACCTCATCTAAAATCCCTGCCTTGTGCTAGCACTCCTTGAAATCCACCCCAAAACTCTAGGAAGGTGATGTAGACTTCTTCCTGGCAGTCTATTCGTCATGCTACCCACTGCCTTTGTAGTACCAGAACAATGCAGATTCCGCCCGGATTCCAGGTAGGTTGCCTGGACCTATTTCCTGTATGATTGTCTGCTAGTCACTACCACCTCACCTGCAGCAGAACAGGGTCTCCCCACCCAAATAGGCTTCCTGGACCCCCTCTATAACCTACCTATCATATACCCAATACTCCAAGGAGCAGCACCACTTTGAATCTGATGGGAACTCAAGTAGCAGTACCATGTGGTGCCCAATCCAGAAATCCAGCCCCTGTTATCCAAGGTCAACCAACAGTACCAAGAGAGCTCTTCACAATTTTTGAAGGTTTCTAGGAAGAATCTTCTCAGCCTACAGAAAGGTAATTCTTGGCTTAGAAGTTGCAACTATCCCTAGCAAGCTGAAACTACCCCCAATATCATTGTTTTTTCACAGAAACAAAGAGTGCCTCCAAGACTCAACACCAAGCACACTTCATGTAGTCCACAACCTGAGAAATTGGGATAAACCAAATAAGTATTCAAACAGCCACTCATCAAACATGAGAACTGATATCCAAACAACAACAACAACAAAGACATTACCAGTGAATTACTCCAGATATCTAGGTCCCATCTCGAAAATTAACACTACACAAATAACTAATACAACATGTCTCCTCCAGAAATCATTACCCCAATTGTAATGAATGTTCCCTGATAAAAGCAATTTAGCTGGCTGGGCATGGTGGCACACGCCTTTAATCCAAGCACTTGGGAGACAGAGGCAGGTGGATTTCTGTGAATTTGAGGCCATTCTGGTCTACAAAGTGAGTCCAAGACAGCCAAGGCTGCACAGAGAAA
Source organism: Acomys russatus (assembly GCF_903995435.1). Classification (NCBI taxonomy): domain Eukaryota; kingdom Metazoa; phylum Chordata; class Mammalia; order Rodentia; family Muridae; genus Acomys; species Acomys russatus. The sequence goes on along the minus strand of NC_067139.1, from coordinate 1,891,349 downwards.
CTCTGTCTCAAAAAAAATTGAAAAAGCAACTTAGCTAAGACACAAGACAATAATTTCAAAATAGCACTTATAAATATGCTCAGGAACTAAGAAAGACAAGAACAAAGCCTTGAATGTAGACAGTAAAAATGTAAGTAGTTGAATTAAATAATGAAAATAATCCAAGATATCAAAATAAAATTTTGAAAAGAGATAGACTCTCTGAAGAAAAGCCAAAATGAAATCAAACTCAAAATGAAAACCTCAGGAAGTCAAACAGAAAGCTCAGAGGAAAGTCATCAATAGATTGGATAAAAGTAGAAGACAGAATATTCTGCTCTTGAACACAAGGTAAAGAAAACAGATCACTCAGTCAAAGAAAATATTAAATTTGACAAAAACCCAGGAATAAAGCATCTAGGAAATCTGGGTCACTATAAAAAAAACCAATTCTAGGAACAGAAGAAGAAAAAGTCAGGTAAGAGGCAAAGAAAACATTTAAAACAAAATCACAGAAGAAAATTTCCCAATCTCAGGATATGTCTATCAAGTTGCTAGAGACATACAGAACACCAAGAAGACAGGACCAGAAAAGAAACTCCTCATGACACATAAAATCAAAAGAAGAAATATACGGAACAAAGAAAGGATACTGAAAGCTGCAAGAAGTAAAGACCAAATCACTTATAAATGTAGGAGCCTCAGAATAAGACCCAATCTTTCAATAGAAACCTTGAAAGCCAGAAGGGCCAGGAACAATGACCTACAAGTTATAAAAGCCCTCAGATTCCAGCAGTCAAAATTGAAGAGGAAACAAAACATTTCATGATAAAAAACAGATTTAAAGAATTTATGCCTATATATCCAGTTCTACAGAGAATACTAGAAAGAATGCTTTTCTCTGAATAGAATATTTAACATATTCAAGAAGGCACAAGGCATTTAGAATTGTAGAATATGTAGCCAAAACATGTCTGAGAAAACACTACCAAGAGCAAAATAGCAGGAAATATTAAATATTATTCAGTGATAACTTTCAATATTATTCAGCAATACTTTTAATTGCCAATAAGAAGACATTCACTAATAAGTTGGATCAGAAAACAAGGTTCATATTGTAGCTGCCTCCAAGAAACACTTCTTGTCACCAATGACAATGATTTCTCACACATCACCTTAAGGTAAAAGTGTGGGAAAGGTATTTCAAACCAATGGAGCAGGAACAAGCAGGCATAAATATTTTAATATCTGACTAAATAGACTTCAAAATTCACCAGACAAGATAGTGAAGGACATTTCATACTCATTAAAAGAAAAATCCAGCAAGAAGATATTACAATTCTAAACATTTATGCAACAAGCATAGATGCACCCAACTTCATAAAAGAAACACTATCAGATCTAAAACCATGACTGACCCCAACAAAGTATACTGGGTAACGTCAATACTACACTCTTGCCAATATTCTGATCTTTTAGAAAAAAATCTGGAGGTAAATGAAATAATAATTTAAATAAAGCACTAAAGAATACCCATTTTCTCAGCAGCCCACAGAGCCTTCTGTAAATTTATCAGCATGTTAGGACACAAAGCAAGCCTCAAAAAATATAGAAAAAAATTGAAGTAATACCTTGTATACTATCTGACCATGAAGATATAAAGTGGAGTATCAACAAAAATAGAAATGACAGAAAATACACAAACACACAAACAAATGGAAGTAACACAACCCAGTATTGAAAAGTATATAGCAATAAATGCCTACATAAAACTGGTAGGATCTCAAATTAATAACTTAATTATATATCTAAAGGTTTGGAACAAAAAAGAACAACACACAAAAATAATAGACAGAAGAAGTAATAAATATTAAGGCTGAAATTGATGAAGTAGAATTGAAAATAGAAGTTAATAAAATCTAAATGAAAAAAATTACAAAGATTATTGTAATGAAAAGTTGATTTCTTACCCCTACCCAGATCTAACCAGTGGACAGGACATTCTCTACAGTTGAGTGGAGAGTGGGGACTGACTTTCACACAAACTCTGGTGCCCCATATATGACCACGTCCCCTGGATGGGGAGGCCTGGTGGTACTCAGAGGAAGGATAGCAGGCTACCAAGAAGAGACTTGATACCCTATGAGCATATACAGGGAGAGGAGGTCCCCCTCAGTCACAGTCATAGGGGAAAGGAGTAAGGGAAAATAGGAGGGAGGGCGGAATGGGAGGATACAAGGTATGGGATAACAATTGAGATGTAATATGAATAAATTAATAAAATATATTTAAAAATAAAGTTATATTTGCTACAACATAAAAAGAAAGATGAGTTGATTTTTTTGGTAAAGATAAGTCTTTAGCCAAATTAACCAAAAGAAAGAGAGGAGATCCATATTAATAATATTGGAGCTAAAAAGGGAGACATTACTGAGTATACACCAATAATCACAAGGGTATACTGAAAAATATATACCCTACTACACTGGAAACTCTCAAAGAAATGGATGTATTTCTATTTTGTTTCTTTTCTTTAGTTTTCAAACCAAGGTTACTCTGTGTAGCTCTGGCTGTCCTGGAACTTGCTCTGTAGACCAGAGTGACCTCGAACTCACAGAACTCTGCCTGCTTCTGCCTTCTCAGTTCCTGGATTAAAGGTGTATGCCACCATCACTCAGCAGACAGATTTCTATATACTCATGACATATGAAAATGAAGTCAAGATGGCAGAAAATATTTGGACAGACCCATATCAATCAATGAGATAGAAGAAGAATAAATGTATCTCCCAACTGGCGCTGGAGAGATGGCTCAGGGGTTCAGAGCATTGCTGCTCTTCCTGAAAACCTGGGTTCAGTTCCAGCACCCACTTGGCAGCTTATAACTGTCTGTAACTCCAGTCCCAGGAGACTCAACACTTTCTTCTGGACATTTTGGGCATATAAGGTACAGATACACATTCAGGGAAAACACATACAAATCAATCAATCAATCAACCTCTCAACTAAAAAAATTCCCCTGGTCTCTACATTTATAGTGCAGAATTCTCAGACTGTCAAAGAACCAATGCCAATACATCTCAAATTACTTCAAAAACTAAAGAAACAAGAAACACTTCTAAAATCTTTTTATGAAGCCATTATTACCCTGATACCTAAATCAGTCAAAAAAGAAAATTTATTGAAAATCTTTCTAATGACTCTGGTGCCCCATATTTGGCCATGTCTCCTTATCGGGGAGGTCGGATGGCACTCGGAGGAAGGATAGCAGACTACCAAGAAGAGACTTGATATCCTAGCATCATATTCAGGGGGAGGAGGTCCCCTTCAGTCACAGTCATAGGGAAGGGGAATGGAGTGAAAGCGGGAGGGAGGAAGGAATGGGAGGATGCATGGAATGGGACAGCAAATGAGATGTAATATGAATGATTTTATTTTTCAATAAAAATGTGTTTAAATTAAAAAATAAAAAAAAACTGGTTTTAAAAAAAGAAAATCTTTCTAATGAATATATGTATAAAAATTCTCAGTAAAATGCTTACAAACTGAATTCAGTAATACGCTAGAAAGATTATCCACTATGATCAAGTCAGCTTCATCCTGGGATGGTTCAACATACTTAAGTCAATAAATGTAATCTACCACATAAACAAACTACGTGATCGTCTTATTAGACACAGGAAAGTATTTGACCAAACATCCCTTCATGATATAAGAACAGGAAAATCTAGGGATACAGAGAAAATAACTCAACATAATATAGGTATTGTACAACAAGCCCATGGCCAAAACATTGCTAAACGGAGAAAAACTCAAAGTCTTTCCACTGAAATCAGGAACAAGATAAAATGTTCATTTTCTTGTTTATCTTCTGTTCAATGTGTTGCTTGAAACTTAGCTAGAGCAATAAGACGTGAAGAAGATAAAGCAGATACAAACAGGAAGAAAAGAAAGCAAGTTACTATTTGCAGATGACAATTCTGTACGTAAAAGAACTTAGAGTCCACCAGAATTCCTATAGTTAATACTTACATTCAGCTACGTAGTTAATGGGACCAAGAACTTGTTCTAGATAGGATGGATTTAGGGCCTATAGTCATCACATTACTCTGTTAAACGGGCATAGTTTTAAACTGACACCTAACAATTTATTTTTATACTTATAGAACAATGCAATTTTCAGCTCTCATTAGAGACATTTCTTCTTTCTGTAGAGGAAAAGTAAGAAAACAAAACTCTTAGAAAAAGTATAGGAGAATATTTTAGAGATGTTAGAACAGAATTCAGTTTATTGACCCCTATACAAAGACTGAAAATACAAACCCACCAGGTTTCTAATAATCCCCAAAGCTTAAACCATATGGGCTTAGCCATCATGTTTTTTGTTTAAATTGCATTTTCTTCAAGCCTGGCTTGAGATTTTTGTTTATTTCAGGGACCTGCTGCTGTACATTTGCAGAGCTCTCACCAAGTAGAGATAGTGGGTTCCCATGGAAGATGCTGTGTCATCTTGTAAGCTCTACAGAGCCTAAGCAAGCAAGTGCCAAAGCTAACAAAGTATATGGCTACCCAGAAATCCTGCTTTGAATCAATTAAGTTAGAGAAATCAGACTCACATTTGTCTACCCTACATATCAATGATTAATTGTTAACGCATAGAAACTGAATGCATTCAAATAACATAAGGCTCCTCTTTCTCCTGCTTTTTATTAAAACAGAACTCGATATTAGTATCTTCCAAAAAAAATAGGGCTGGGTTTTGATGTAATTTTGTCTCAGTTTTTAAGCAAATTATTTTGTCACTTCAATGTTTTGCTTGAAAGCAGACCAGTTTTGGGTTAGTTTACAACATTTCTTTTGGGTTGTGGACCTACCTAGCTCTGTGTCTCCCTGACTTAGTCAATGGTGCGTAGTAGTAAGATTGATTTCAGAATTCCAAACATGTCCATCCACTTGCTCGCAGAATGCAGCAGCGTGAGCTCTTTAATATCTTAAATGCCTTCTCTCTGAAAATAGCTTTTGATTAGTTTAAGTTTCTTCCAACCAAGCAGTGATATCATTCCTTTGAAGACTGCAATTAGCCGACTGAAGAACCAGCGGTGATGCCACTGGGCCAATTACCATGCGGAGAACTGTGAGATTTGGGTCTGTTGGTGAGGTGGGAAATAGCACTAAAAATTTCCTGTCAGAAACCCTCTGGGCTAGTTTAGGCACTCTAAAAAGTACCACAAAAGCCCAAACACATCTTCAGAGATTGCCAAGCTTTCTTTTATGTACAAGGTAAAATTTTAATGAGGAGACAGGAGTAAGCTAATGAAGGTAAATAAAAAAATAACCCTTTCTTTCTAAACCAAATAAATCTTTCTAAACCAAAGAAACTAGCCACTCAAGAAAGAAAAAAGTACAGACATTTGCAGAGGAACAGATATGCTTAATGGGATTCAGAATGAAATCTTGGCCAAGGTCATTCCTACATTGTTTAAATTCTTACACACATCTGTACCTCTGTGGTGGCCTAAATAAGAGAGAAGACCATAGCTTCATGTATTTGAATGCTTAGCATCAGGGAATGGCATTATGTCCAAAAGATTAGGAACTGTGGCCTTGTTGGAGGAAGTGTCTCACTGGGGGTGGAATTTGACTTATCAAAAGCCCACACCAGACCCAGAGGCACCCTATTCCTGCTGCCCAAGTTTCTGAGTGTAAAACGCTTACCTATTTCTTTTTTTTTTTTTTTCCTTTTTTTTTTATTAATTTATTCTTGTTACATCTCAATGTTTATCCCATCCCTTGTATCCTCCCATTCCTCCGCCCCCCATTTTCCCATTATTCCCCTCCCCTATGACTGTTCTTGAGGGGGATTACCTCCCCCTGTATATTCTCATAGGGTATCAAGTCTCTTCTTGGCTACCTGCTGTCCTTCCTCTGAGTGCCACCAGGTCTCCCCCTCCAGGGGACATGGTCAAATGTGAGGCACCAGAGTACATGAGAAAGTCGTATCACACTCTCCACTCAACTGTGGAGAATATTCTGACCATTGGCTAGATCTGGGAAGGGGTTTAAAGTTTACCTCCTGTATTGTCCTTGGCTGGTGCCTTAGTTTGAGCGGGACCCCTGGGCCCAAATCTGCCTATCATATTGTTCTACTTGTAGATTTCTAGGACCCTCTGTATCCTTTTATTTTGCTATTCTCCCATGCTTCTCTCATTTAGAGTCCCAATAGGATGCCCTCCCCTCTGTCCCAGTTTCCTGGTAAGTGAAGGCTTTCGTGGGACATGCCCCTTGGGCTAGTATGCAGATATAAGTGAGTATATACCATTTGAGTCTTTCTGCTTCTGGGTTAACTCACTCATTATGATCATTTCTGGTGCAATCAATTTCTCCACAAATTTCGGGAATTCCTTGTTTTTAATAGCTGAGTAGTATTCCATAGTGTATATGTACCACAGTTTCTTTATCCACTCTTCTACTGAGGGACACTTAGGCTGTTTCCATGTTCTGGCTATTATGAATAAGGCTGCTATGAACATGGTTGAGCAAAGTTTCTTGTTGTGTGCTGGAGCATCTTCTGGGTATATTCCAAGGAGTGGAATAGCTGGGTCTTGAGGAAGCCCTATTCCCAGTTTTCTGAGATAGGACCAGATAGATTTCCAAAGTGGCTGTACTAGTTTGCATTCCCACCAGCAATGAAGGAGTGTTCCTCTCTCCCCACATCCTCACCAGCATGTGGTGTCCCTTGAGTTTTTGATCTTAGCCATTCTGATGGGTGTAAGATGGAATCTCAGAGTTGTTTTGATTTGCATTTCCCTGATGACTAAGGAGGTTGAGCATTTCTTTAAGTGTTTCTCAGCCATTTGATACTCCTCTGTTGAGAAGTCTCTGTTTAGTTCCAAGGCCCATTTCTCAATTGGGTTATTCGGTTTGGTGGTGTTTAATTTCTTGAGTTCTTTATATATTTTGGATATTAGACCTTTGTCAGATGTAGGGTTGGTGAAGATTTTTTCCCAGTCTGTAGGCTGTCGCTTTGTTCTCTTGACAGTGTCTCCTGCCTTACAGAAGCTTCTCAGCCTCATGAGGTCCCATTTATTAATGGTTGACATTAAGGCATGGGCCGTTGGTGTTCTGTTCAGGAAGTTGTCTCCTGTGCCAATATGTTCCAGGCTCTTTCCCACTTTTTCCTCTAAGTGGCTTAGTGTCTCTGGTTTTATGTTGAGGTCTTTAATCCACTTGGATTTGAGTTTTGTGCAAGGAGACAAATATGGGTCCAGTTTCATTTTTTTACACATAGACCTCCAGTTAGACCAGCACCATTTGTTGAAGATGCTATCCTTTTTCCATTGAATGGATTTGGCTTCTTTGTCAAAAATCAAGTGGCCATATGTGTGTGGATTCATATCTGGGTCTTCAATTCGTTTCCACTGATCAACCAGCCTGTTGCTGTGCCAGTACCATGCTGTTTTAATTACTATTGCTTTATAGTACAGTTTGAGATCAGGTATGGAGATTCCTCCGGAGCACCTTTTATTGTACAAGATTGTTTTAGCTATTCTGGGTTTTTTGTTTTTCCATATGAAGTTCAGAATTGAACTTTCAATGTCTTTAAAGAATTGTGTAGTTATTTTGATAGGGATTGCACTGAATGTGTAGATTGCTTTTGGTAGGATGGCCATTTTTACTATGTTAATTCTCCCGATCCATGAGCAAGGAAGATCATGCCATCTTCTCAGGTCATCTTCAATCTCTTTCTTCAGAGTTTTGAAATTTTTTTCATACAAGTCCTTCACTTGCTTAGTTAGGGTAATTCCTAGATATTTTATATTGCTTGTGGCTAATGTGAAGGGTGTGGTTTTCCTAATTTCTTCCTCTGCAAGCTTGTCATTTGTGTATAGGAAGGCTACAGACTTTTTTGAGTTAATTTTGTATCCAGCCAATTTGCTGAAGGTGTTTATCAGCTGTAGGAGTTCTCTGGTGGAATTTTGAGGGTCATTTATGTACACTATCATATCATCTGCAAAGAGAGATAATTTGACTTCCTCCTTTCCCATTTGGATACCCTTGATCTCCTTTTGTTGTCTTATTGCTCTGGCTAGAACTTCGAGTACTATATTGAAGAGATATGGAGAGAGTGGGCAGCCTTGCCTTGTTCCCGATTTTAGAGGAATTTCCTTGAGTATCTCACCATTTACTTTGATTTTGGCTATTGGCTTGCTGTAAATAGCCTTTATTATGTTGAAGAAAGTGCCTTGTATCCCTGATCTCTCTAAAACTTTAAACATGAATGGGTGTTGAATTTTATCAAATGCTTTCTCTGCATCCAAGGAGATGATCATGTGGTTTTTTATTTTCAGTTTGTTTATATGGTGGGTTACATTGATGGATTTCCGTATATTAAACCTGCATGCTTGGAATGAAGCCTACTTGGTCATGATGAATGATATCTTTGATGTGTTCCTGTATTCGTTTTGCAAGTATTTTATTTAGTATTTTTGCATCTATGTTCATAAGAGAAATTGGTCTGAAATTCTCTTTCTTTGTTGAGTCTTTGTGAGGTTTAGGTATCAATGAGACTATGGCCTCATAGAATGAATTTGGTAATTTTCCATCCATTTCTATCTTTTGGAGTAGCTTGAAGAGTATTGGTATCAGCTCGCCCTTGAAGGTCTGGTAGAATTCTGCACTGAAACCATCTGGCCCTGGGCTTTTTTAGGTTGGGAGACCATCGATGGTTGCTTCTATTTATGTAGGGGAAATGGGATTATTTAGCTTGTTTATCTGTTCTTCATTTAACTTTGGCAAGTGAAATTGATCAAGAAAATCGTCCATTTCCCTTAGATTTTCAAATTTTGTGGCATATATGCCTTCAAAGTAGGATCTTATGATTCTTTGAATTTCTTCAGTGTCTGTTGTTATGTCTCCCTTTTCATTTCTGATTTTGTTGATTTCAATACCGTCTCTCTGCCTTTTTGTTAGTGTGGCTTATGGTCTGTCTATCTTGTTGATTTTCTCAAAGAACCAGCTTTTGGTTTTGTTGATTCTTTGGACTGTTTTCTTAGTTTCTAATTTGTTAATTTCAGCCCTGAGTTTGATTATTTCCAGGAGTCTACTCCTCTTGGGTGTTTCTGCTTCTTTTTTTTCTAGGGCTTCCAGTTGTGTTGTTAAGATGCTTATGTGCGATGTTTCCAATTTCTTTTTAAAGGCACTTAGTGGTATGAATTTTCCTCTTAGCACTGCTTTAAATGTTGGGTAGCTTCCAGAGTTGAATGGAGGGAGTCTGATGATAGATTCACTTGTTTTCTCACGATTTCCCTAGGATGGGAGCTCTAATGCTTCACTGGTGTGGGTATTAGGAGGTTAGCGTTTATGTAGTTGTGTTTTTGCCATGGAATAGTTATCTATTTCCTGAGTAGTTTTGGTTGTAGCTTGACCCTTTGGGATGGAGTTTTCCTTGTAGTACATTCTGTAAAGTTGTATTTGTGGACAGGTACTGTTTGAATTTGTTTTTGTCATGGAATATTTTGTTTTCTCCATCAATGATTATTGATAGTTTTTCTGGGTAAAGTAGTCTGGCCTGGCATCTGTGGTCTCTTAGGGTTTGCAGGATCTCTGTCCAGGCCCTTCTGGCTTTTATGGTCTCTGCTGAGAAGTCTAGTGTAATTCTGATAGGTTTGCCATTAAATGTTATTTGGCCCTTTTCCCTTGCAGCTTTTAATATTTTTTCTTTGTTCTGTATGTTTTGTGTTTTGATTATTATGTGACAGGCAGTTTTTCTTTTCTGGTCAATTCTATTTGGTGTTCTGTAGGCCTCTTGTGTGTTTATAGCCATCTCTTTCTTTCGATTGGGGAAATTTTCTTATATCATTTTGTTGAGAATAGTTTCTGGGCCTTGGAGTCTGATACCTTCTCTTTCTTCAATGCCTATTATTCTCAAATTTTGTCTTTTCATGGTGTCCTTAATCTCTTGGATGTTTTGTGTCAGGAGTTTTCCAGGTTTGGCATTTTCTTTAATGGTTGCTTCAAGATCTGTGATTGTATCTTCTAGACCTGAGATTCGTTCTTCCATCTCTTGGATTCTGTTAGAAAAGCTCACCTCTGTGTTCCTCGCCTTCCTCTCTGAGGTCTCAGGTTCTCGTTTTTTTTTTCTCTGTGTGGTTATCATTGAATCCATTTTCATTTTCAGATCTTGAATTGATTTTTTTATTTCTTTCATCTGATTGTTTGTATATTCCTGAGTTTCTTCCATTGCCTCTTTATAGGTCTTCAGAGCTTGAACCGTTTCATTTCTTTCTTTCATCTGGTTCTTTGCATTTTCTTGCAATTTTTCCAGTTCCACTCTATGTGCTTCTTTTATGTCTCTCACCTGTTTTGCTGCCTCTTCCTGCATTTGATTACAAATTTTATTTGTTTCCTCCATTACCATTCTCATTACTAAGGATTTGAGGTCATTTTCTTGTATTTCCATTGTATTTGAGTTCTCTGGGTTGTTTTCTTTGGGATAGCTGGAAACTGCAGACACCATGTTGTTTTGGGGTTTTTGCGTATGCTTCTACACTGTCTTTTGGATATCTTGCCATCTCTGTTTTTGTTGGGTAGCTTCCAGCATTGGATGGAGGGAGTCTGATGATAAATTCACTTGTTTTCTCACGATTTCCATAGTCTGGAAGCTCTGATGCTTCACTGCTATGGATAGTAGGAGGCTAGCCCTGTTGTTTAGGACTCTCACAACCAGTGATCCTCATCTCCCCTGTACTGTGTGTCCTGCAATCATTCTGGATCTCTGAATGAGTGTTGGGTCAGGCCAAGGTATCCACAGCCTTCTGTGTCCCCTGCCAAGGTCAGCCAGCGACACTGGGTCCAAACTATGCCCTGAGCTCAGCTAGATTCTCAGGGCCCAAACCGTCTGCCGAGCTCAGGTAAGAATTCTGGGCCCAAAATGCACAGCCAGAATTTTTGGGATGGGACTGCACAACAAGCTGAGCTAGGGGCTTTTGACCCAAAGTGCGTGCTGTGGTCAGGTAGAGAGTCAGGGCCTGAACCGTCCACCAAGCTCAGCCAGGGATTCTGGATTCAAACTGTGCACTGTGTCTAATCAGAGTCTTAGAGCCGGGACTGTGCCAAAAGCTCAGCTAGAGTCTCTGGGCCCAATCTGTCTGCCAAGCACAGTTTTGGGACTCTTGCCCCAAATGCACGCTGAGCTCCACCCGAGTCTCCAGGGAGGAATTGTGCACCGAGCTCAGACAGGGACTTTGGACCCACACTGCATGCTGATTTCAGCCTGGAATCTGGGCCTAAACTGTGTGGAGAGTCCAGCCAGAGTCTTAGAATCGCTGAGCCTGTGTGCAAAGCTCAGCTAGAGTCTCTGGGCCCAATCTGCCTGGCTAGTCCACCTAGGGACTCTGGGCCGAATCTGTGTTCTGACCTCAGCCTATATCAGCACCCCAGAACTGCACGCTGAGCTGAGCTAGTGGCTCAGGCAGAACCGCTCGCTGAGCTGAGCTAGTGCCTCTGGTGGAACTGAGTGCTCCGTCCATCCTGGGTCACAGCAGGGGAGCTGTGGCTGTGCTGAGCTAGCTCCTCAGGTAGAAACTGAGTGCTCTGCCCAACCTGCGTCACAGCACAGGAGCTGTGGCTGAGCTGAGCTAGTGCCTCAGGCAGAATTGCTTGCTGAGCTGAGCCAGCCTCTCCACAGCACTGCGCACTGGGCTGAACCCGGGACTCTGGGGCTGAACTGTCCTCCGGGTCCAGTTTGGGTCTCAAGGCACCACGTGGCCCAAATTCTGCCCAGAGTCCCCTCTCCCGTAACAATTCCCACCGGCCACCACACCAATCTCCTCCACCCAAAGGCTCTGAGCTGCAAACCTCAGCCACTGCCACTGGTGCCACTGGTGCGGCTGGTGCAGCTGCTGCTGCTGCTGCCTCTGCTGCTGCTGCTCCAATCCAAGAAAATCCGTGCTCCTCTTGTGTGCATCAGCACGCAGGTCCTCCGCACCCTGGTCTCTCTGAACCGTGGAGCACTCCTGTTGCCGTGGTGTGGGGACCTCGGTGTTCCTGGCTCAGAAATCTGTGCAATTCCATGGATTGTTCACTGGAGCTTCCACACACAGTCCACACTGCTTGCTGCCATCTTGGATCTCCCCTACTTTTTCTTTTCTTATAGACCTTTGAGGAAATGTTGTCCGGAAATGTTTTTTTGTTTTTGTTTTAATGGTGTTTGTTTGTATGTCTGTCTGTCTCTGTGTGTGTGTCTATGCTATGTGTGTGTGTGTGTGTGTGTGTCTATGCTATGTGTGTACTGTACCTCTGGCACCTGGAGGCGAGAGGAAGGCATGTAACTTCTGGAGGTGCAGTTACAAATGGCTGTAAGCTACCTGGGAGTACCTGAGTTTCTGGGAAGGGAATTTAGGTTTTCTGGAACAGGAAGAGCTCATTTTTTCCCGGGGCAGAGTTTGAGACAGGGTCTCTCTGTGTTAGCCTTGGCTGTCCTGGACTCACCTCGTAGACCAGGCTGGCCTTGAACTCACAGCGATCAGCCTGCCTCTGCCTCCCGAGTGCTGGGATTAAAGGCATGTGCCACTACACCCAGCTACAGCAAGAGCTCTTAATTGCTTAGCCATCTCTTCAGCCTTGTGTTTTGCTTTCCTATATATTTTCCATAACTAGTCAGACAGAAGTCTCAGAGATTTTGGTTTCTATCTACTTGGTATGTCAACTTTGTGATAAAATGTATGTGAATTCCTAACAGAGGTCAGTCTTGTGTGTCTGAATATATATATATATATATATATATATATATATATATATATATATATATATATGTGTGTGTGTGTGTGTGTGTGTGTGTGTGTGTGTGTGTGTGTTAATTTCCTCATTACTGCTTTGCATTTGTTAAGAGCCCACTGTTAACAGCAGCCCACTGTTTTTGTCTTCAGTCTCACTACATATAGATCTGTGCAATGGTGGGAACATGTATGTGAATGTTGCATACATGAATATCCCCAATGTATCCCTTCCATATTTCATTCTATATAGACAATATTCATGTTTATAATATGTAATGGGGACTGACTCCCTAACTGTATATACTGACCTTTCTGCCATGTTCAATTGAAGACACACATTTTATCTTATACACCAGTGCAGGTCCCCATTTTGTGATCTGACTTCATTATTCTGGCACCACATCCAACTTCTAGGCTCAACCAGGCCTTACACTTGTTCCAGGGCCCGTGCTGGTGAGTCCATTAGATCCTTCCTTCCACACACTCCCCAAATCTCCAGATCTAACTCAAGCCCCATATCTAGTGTCCAGACTTGTCAGCTCCACCTATGACATCCCCAAATACCCATATTGGACCAAGACACACGTCAGCACATGCTATCCCACCACATCATGCCCAAGCCTCGGGCACAACACATCCTGCACAACCTGTGCACAGATCAGTCTGCTGAGTTCATGTCAGACACAGCACTGAAAGAAAAGTTTACATGCCTCGATCTCATGACAAAAAGACAAACAACACAAAAGATAAAGACAGCACTTTCCCTCAAATACATCAGCCCTGTAGAAATGTTCTTCGGTGGGATTTACCTGGGAGAGCCACAGGACACAGACCTTAAAAGAACAACCATAAATTTCATGAGAGAATTCAAGGAGTTTAAAAAAGACACAAAGTTCAATGAATTTAAGATAATAAACCCAATGAGAGTAAAATGCCCAAGTGGTGCCCAAGAATGCACAAGCATAAAGCTGAATGAAATATGAAAGACAGTCTAGGATCTGAATACCAAGTGCAGTAATAATGAAATCTTGAAATTTTTCAGGTAAGTAGCTATACTAAAAGAAATTATTATATTTGAGTAATGTAATCCAGATCCAGAAAGACAAATATGACCTTTTCTCCCTTATTTGTGGCTCATTGCTCAGAATCTTGCTGTGAGTGTGGATAATCTGCAGCAATCCCCCAAACTAACAAAGTAAGGAGCTTCTCGGGGCGAGCATGAGAAGCTCTAGAGCATGTAACAGTAGGTCGTAGATGCTATCAAGTGGGAAATTTAAAAAGTGGCGAATTTAAATGGTGAGTGGTACATCAGGCAATCTAGAGGGAGAGACTGGGAGAAGTAATAAACAACACTGAAAATGTTTGGGAAAAAAACACATAAAAAAATCATTATTTTATGTTTACCTAAAATTACATACATGTGTATATGTGTTTGTGTTTATGTAGTTTAAATATAGTTTATATGAATGTCAAAAGCTATATTCATAAAATCTCACCAAAATAACTGCCTAACCATGAGACGAACAAGGACACAGCATGTTAATATGGATGGGGGAAATCCCAGGACCTCTCACTTCTACACAAAGAACTATAGATAACTAAAGAATTCTGACCATGGAAGAAATAGTCTTCCTCATTCATGGAAAAGCACATCAGTTGGTTATCCAGTACCAAATGGCCAGCCCTGAAAGCATACTTAGAAGTAACACCATACTGATTGAGCAAGTTGTACTTAAATAATACACACACACACACACACACACACACACACACACACACACATAGCAACAACTAATGAATGAAAAGCCATGAACTTAAATTTTTTTTTAATTTATTCATATTACATCTCAATTTTTATCCCTTCCCTTTATGCTCCTATTCCTCCCTCCCTCCTGCTTCCCCCCCTTCTCCCTTCCCCTATATCTGTAATTGAGGGAGACCTCCTCCCCCTATATATGCTCTTAGATTATAGAGTCTCTTTTTGGTAACATGCTATTCTTTCTCTGAGTGCCACCAGGCCTCCCCATCCAGGAGACATGGTCAGAAAAGGAGGCACCAGAGTTCGTGTGAGAGTCAGATCTCACTCTCCACTCAACGGTGGAGAATATCCTGTTCATCAGCTAGGCCTTGGTAGGGGTTCGAAGTTTACTGCCTATATTCTCCTTGGCTGGTGCCTTAGTTTGAGGAGGACCCCAGGACCCAGATCTGCCATCTGCTTGGTGTTGTTCTGTATGCCTCTTGTACTTTGATAGCCATCTCTTGCCTCATATTTGAGATTTTTTTCTATGATTTTTGCTGAAACTATTTTGTGTGCTTTTGATCTGGTTCCTTTTCCTTCTTTTATGTATAGAATTTTGGTTTTAGTTTTTAAAATAGTGTTCCAGAGTTCCAGCATACTATATTCTTGAGTTTTAAAATTATTATTATTATAACCATTTTTCACTCAATGATCCAATTTTTCTACTTTATCTTCCAAACCTGACATTCTCTTCCACCTCATTCAATATATTGATGAGTCTTTCTTCTGAGGCTTTTATTTGACTTCCTGGGTCTTTTATTTGGAGCTATATTTTATTTTTGCTTTTCCTTAGGAATTTTATCTCTTCTATCTTCATACCTTACATTGCTTTCATTGCTTCACTCAACTTTGTTTTAATCATCTTAATTTGAGTATTTTTATATATTCTCTTTGAATTCCTTGAGCTTTTTGATAGTTGCTATTTTGAAATCTTGTGAACCCAATAAATTGCTTTTCTCAAGGACAGTACAATGAAGATGCTAAATCCTGGAGGAAACATATTGTCTTGATTATTCATGTTGTTTGCATTTTAACAATGGTAACCATGCTTCTGGAATTAGGTTTTATGGTAAGATTTCATGGTATACATATTTCATATCACTTTTTAAAAATTAGATAGGTAGAAAAATCAGTTCTTAATGTACTTATTATATTTGTATGTGTACCAGGCTCATGATTAGTGCTCCCAGCAGTCAGAGAGGGTATTGTGCCCCTTGGGACTAGAGTTAAGCATGGTTGTGATTCTTCTTGCCAATCTTCAGAAATGTGTGTTACGCTTGCCTAGTTCTATCCACCGTGGTCCATGGGTGGCAAAGGAGACTGTCCACAGAGGCTGTGTGGGGGAGAAGAACCAACAATCAGTTGAGTGCTATCTCCTCCACATGCTGATGCTTATGCATACAGGCATCCGATAAGTTGATTCTTCTCCACTGACCACTCTAAAGGCATGCCAGGCCTCCTCTTGCAGGAATGTTGGGAATCTGAAGTCCACCTAGTGTTTACATGTGACAAAGAAAAAGCAGACTCTTCTCTTAGATGGACCTAGACATCCAGACCCTTTGTGTCCCTGTCTGTTATCACCCTACACTAACATTTTTAGGTAGCGTAGGGACTGTTAGCTTCACTCCAGTGCCCACAACAGTACTGCAAGCTGTTATTTCTCCCAGAGAAGACCGGCCTTAAACTCAGAAGACTGCAAATGTTTAATCAATGATCATGTACTATGAGTTGCCAGCTAAAAAAAAAAGACTCAAGGTACTGAATTTCAGATAAATACTTGCACATTACTATACCAAAAATTACAAGTTTTTATGAAATTCAAATTTAACCAAGGATCCTATGATTTTTTTCTTTTTATTATTAATTTATTCTTGTTACATCTCAATGTTTATCCCATCCCTTGTATCCTCCCATTCCTACCTCCCCCCCATCCCATTTTCCCATTATTCCCCTCCCCTATGACTGTTCCTGAGGGGATTACCTCCCCCTGCATATGCTCATAGGATATCAAGTCTCTTCTTGGCAACCTCAGAGGAAGGATCCTATGATTTTTGATGGTCAAATGTGACAATCCCAGGTGCACAGGCTTCACAAACACTGGAGAGCCATTGTCAGCTAACTACATTTCAAAGGTGGAGCGGCCTTTACACACTTAAGGAAAGAAAACTATAAGGCTTACCTCAGAAGCTGTTGTCTGTGCATTCTGATTGGAACTGCTCTGTTGTCCAATAATTTTAAAATTCATGTGGTATACTGTTTATCAAATTCATTTCTATACCCTCCCCACCAATCCCTCCCCTTCCCCACCATTTTCCCTTCCAAGTTCATGTTCTCTCTGTCTCTCTGTCTCTCTCTGTCTGTCTGTCTGTCTGTCTCTCTCTCTCTCTCTCTCTCTCTCTCTCTCACACTCCTTTTTAAAAGAGTCACAGTAATTTAGAGATTGCACTATGGAGAGAGTTAGAGAGAACATTGGTGTGCAGAATGGGAGAGCTCAAAGCAGGGATAGGACTATGTTCTAAGAAAGTCAGGAAATACCCTCCTTGCCCTATTACCCAAAATACACTGCTTATAAAGGCATCCCCAAGAAAGGCAGAGATGCAGGCAGAGGTCAGACTAATAGCCAAGAAAATAAAAACAAAAAGTTTGGCCGTTTCAGCCTCTGTGCAAGAATACTGTAGCTGTGCCTTGGGGTTAGCAGAAGGAAGATCTGGAATGCAAGGGAGGCCACAGGGGGTGTTTTCTGGGGGTGTTCTTGTGGTCTGCAGCTCCATCTGTAATCTTTGTCAAAAGGCCTGGGACATAGCTCTGTTGGGTTGCCCTTCTTAGCTCTGCAGCTCCTCCATGACCACATACCTTGATCTGTTGATCTGTTTCCAAATGTCTCTTAGTGTTTGACTTTCTCCTCCACTCTGCTGGTGAACACTGAAATCAAAGTAGTCTCTACATAAAAAATTGAGTTTCTCCAACAACAGCAGCAGCAAACACAAAATTGAAAGTGATGCCTAGTATGGAGTACAGGCCTACGATGAGCAACTGAGCCATAATTCTTTTTCTATGAATGGCCTTCAGTACAAAACTGTTAATTTTTTGACCTGTTATAAAGTCCAAGACAACACAGAGTCCAAATCACAAGGAGTAAAAATAACATGCTTAACTCAAGCAATGTATATAATATATAACTTAAGAACTCTATCTATCTATCTATCTATCTATCTATCTATCTATCTATCTATCTATCTATTATCTGTCATGAATCATTATTTGGTGCTAGGGATTGAATCCACGGGTTTTCTCATGCCAATCACATATTCTACTACGGAGTACAACTTTCTAGCTTTCTATTCTTGAAGTAACTTTGACACAGTTCGTTGGAAAAGAGCCACATTTATGCAATGCTCAGAATGCAGAATACTTCCTCAAATATGTATGTCATATGATTCTTTATGGCTTTTTCAGACAACTTCAGTGCAATTTTTCCTCCTCTTTTCCTCTCCTGTATCAGCATCCCTCCCACTTTACCAATTAAGTCTCTTCCTCCATTCCCCATCTATCTCCTAATGCTATTGCCCTCTCTAATACTCCTTGCAGCCCCCATGGGCTGTTTTTCTTTGCTGGTGTTTGTGATTATTCCAGGTTATACAGTCACATATGAAGATTTGAAGCAAGGAACTATAGATGAGAGAGAGCATATGGAGTGTTTTTCTTTCTGGTTATGGGTCACCTTACTTAATACCCTATTTTCTGGTTCTAAATAAGTGCCTGCAAATTTCATTTTTCTTTACAACTAAATAGTATTCTGTGGTGTATACTTTCCACATTTTCCTTATCCTTTTGCCAGTTGAAGAACATTTATGCTGTTTCTATTTCCTAGCTTTTGTCAACATAGCAATGAGCGTGGCTGTGTCAGTACCTGTGAAGCAGGCTATCAAGCCCTTTGGGCATAAGCCAACGAATGGTATATCAGGGCCGCATGCGAGATTTACTTTTAGCTAGCTGAGGGTTCTCCACACTGATTTCAAGAGCAGCTGTATCAGTTTGCAAGTCCATCAACAGTGAACGAGAGCTCCCCTTTCCCAGATGCCCTTCAGCATTCTTTGCTGCATATTTGATCTTAGCCATTCTGACTGGGGTAGAAGGAACCCTTGAAGTTACTTTAGTATAATTTCTCTAACTTCTAAGGATAATGAACTTTTTTGAGACATTCCTTAACCATTTTTATTTCTTGTTTTGAGAACTGTTTAGTTCCGCAGCTCACTTTTTTTTTTTTTTTTTTTTTTTTGGAATGGGTTGAATTTTGTCATGAATTTTTGCTTTTTGAGTTCTTTATATATTTTATAGATTAATACTCCATCAGATATATATCTGTCAAAGATCCTTTTATACTACAGGGACTTCCTCTTTATTTGATTGGTTGTTTCCTCAGCTCTTTAATTTGGTTAGGTCCCACCTGTGAACTACTGGTCTTCATTCCTGGGTAAATGGAGTGTTATTAAGAAACATCATCCCTATACCTGTGACTTGTAGGGTCCTGCCTGTGTTTTCTCCCAGAAGATTCAGTGTTTTGGGTTTAACATTTAGGTCTTTGACTCACTTGGAGTTAGTTTTTGTGCAAAGGGAAAATAGGATCTATTTTCTTTCTTCTACACATGAACATCCAGTTTTCCCAGCATTTGTTGACGATACTGCCCTTATTTCAGTGGATAATATGATGTTTTTGCCAAATATTAGATAGCTATAGTTATGTGTGCTCATACTTGGCTATTTTGTTCCATTTGTCTGCTTGTTTGTTTTTCTGCTACTATAATACTATTTTTTTTATTACTATGATGCTATATCTTGAAAACTGAAATGTTAATCCTTCTGCCGCTCTCATTTTTGCCAAGGATGTTTGTGGATACCCTAAGTATTTTGTGAAGGATGTGGCTAAGTAGACAGAAGGATTAGTTTAATACTATGTGCATTTGGCAGAATAATATGTTCTCCTTTACCACCTATGACCTACATAGTGTCAGGTTGTTGCACTTAATAATGGTGCCATGTTTGGGTTTTAACTTGTGTGGGCCTACATTTGATCAGAAAATTATTGCCAGTATTTCTCCAGTGGCACATGTCTTACATGCCAGTCATAGCAAACAGAGTTCACAGATGTGTAAGTGTGCTGGGTAGTTTATGTCAACTTAACACAAGATAGAGTTATCTGACAGGAGGGAACTTCAATTGAGAAAACACCTCCATAAAATCTGGATGTAGGGCATTTTCTTGATTAGTGATTGATGTGGGTGATCCTAGCCCATTGTGGATGGTTGGTGCCATCCCTGGGCTGGTGGTTCTGGGTTCTATAAGAAATCAGGATGAGTAAAACCATGGGAAGAAAGGCAGTAAGTAGAACTCCTCCATGGCTTCTGCATCAGCTTCTGTCTCCAGTTTCCTGCCATACTTAAGTTCCTGTCCTGACTCCATTTCCTTACCAAGTTGTATTGCTCATGGTGTTGTTTCTTCACAGAAACATGTAGAAGAATTTAATTCAGAACATGGGTGCTCTGGCAAGAGATCACATCCAAAGACATTCTAAGTCTGTGTGATTTGTCTGGAACACAGACATGCCTTTATTCCTGGAAGGCAGAGGGAAGCAGATCTCTGAAATTAAGGCAAGTCTGGTATAGGGCAAGTTTGGTCCAGCATAGTGGTACATGCCTTTAATCCTAGCACTCAGGAGACTGAAGCACACAGACCTCTGAGTTCTAGTCAGTGCTGTTCAGACAGTTCAGTTGAGTCAGTGAGTTGAGAGGCAGTGCAATGGAGTTGAGTTTGTGGCAGTTCAGTTTGTGAAATTCAGAGGCAGTTTTACTGGGAGAGTTTTATAGAGAGAGGTTGCAGAGAGAACAAGCTAGACACAGGTAAAAGACAGAAAGAGCCAGAGAATAAAAGGAGCCAAAAGATTAGAATAGATTGCTAGAGTTAGTTTGAGACCAAGTGGAGCCCTTGAATGAGAAACTGAGAGAAGCCAGATCGAATCAGTCAGCTCAGAGAGGAGTTTGAGCCAGAATAGCTGAGCTGAACCAGCCAGCCAGAGTTCAGAAGGAACTAGAAAGGCTAAACTTATTCATCAGTAAGTCTCAGATGCTGAAAACTTTCTAGGCCTAGGTAAGATTGAACAGCAGGTAGAAGCTTCCAGGACTAGGCCTAGGTTAACAGACAGAGGCAGTAAGCCTCTGAGATGACAATTATCTCTGGCTAATAAACATTATTTTTACAGAAATAGTAACCCTAACTAAGACAAGATGGTGCCAGGATTGTGGGGATTGCTGGGATAGACCTGACCAGGTACTTTGGGGAGAATGATGGAAGGACTTTGAAACTTTATGCAAGAAAGGCATTGAGTGTTCAATGCTTAGTGAACTGTTAGGTAGGAGCTTGGAAGATAAGAACATTGGAATCAATGCAGAAGATGGAGGTCTGGCTTGTGAAGTTTTAGAGAGAAGTATAAAGACTCCATTGGGGCCATTTCTTATTTTGAATATAGATTCTATAGTTCTGGCTAGCGGGGGCAGAAGATTTAGCTGTGATTAACAGTATACCAGAATTATTAACGTGAAACCTTTGCTTTATATGGATATTCAATGCTTGTTAGCTGGAGTTTAGAAATTAATTGTGATTAAAAAACAAACAAACAAACCAAGACAAAAACTAAAACAAAAAAACAAACACAACCAAACATCACTGAGGTGGAATCTTCCAGAAGTGTTTCCTGAGAATCAGCACATAGAAGCTGTGTTCCAGAGGCAGCCAAGGTTTTACATTGTGCTGGCAGCAGAGTTGGGTAGTAGAAGAGTCACCGAGGTTGCACTGGTTTGAAACCATGAAAGGGTCATGGAGAGCAGCTGAGGACTGGCACTGTGAAAGGCCAGGGAGGCCATTGGTGATGGTGCAGCCTCAGTGGGAGTAGAAGGCTTAGGACTGAAGGAGTCATGCAGAGAAGTTGAGGTTGGGCACAGTGAAGAGTCTAGGAGAGGCTGCCAGTGCCAGTGCAGCCCAGTTGCAGCAGAAGACCCCAGCATTTGGGGACACAGGTACCACCACGGACAGCAGCAGTGGAGGAGTGGAGCCTGCCAGAGATTAGAAACAAGTTGTGTGTACTGCAGAGCTCAGAAAATGACCCAAACCCTGAGGAAGAGACCAGACGATCGATCGTGAGTGAATCCCAGATATGGGACCTTGGTTCTATCTGAATGTGACTGTGCCCTGATAGTTTACTCTTAAAATAAGGGAGTAAATTATTTATGATTTTACAGGAGCCCAAAATTGAGAGACTAAGTTTTAAAGAAATTTTATATTTTAAAAGAGACTTTAGATTTTTTCATCTTTTTTTCTTTTATTTAAAATAGATTATTTTCTCATACAATATATCCTGATTATAGTTTTTTCTCCCTCTACTCCTCCTAGTTCCTCCCGATATCCCTCTGAACTCTGGATCCACTCCCTTTTTGTCTGTTATTAGAAAAGAACAGGCTTCTAAGAGATAACAACCAAACATGGCAAAAATAAAGTATAACATGAGTAAGCAAAACCATCACATCGAGGCTGGACAATACAAACCAGCAGAAGGAAAAAAGCAGGCATAAGAGCCAGAAATCCACTTGTTTGCACACTCAGGAGTCCCATAAAAATATTAAACTGAAAGCTATAATAAATATACAGAGAACCTGGTGCAGACCTGTGTAGCCCTGAGCTTCCTGCTTCAGTCTGTATGAGTTCATATGAGCCTTGCATGTTCAGATTCACTGATTCAGAGAGCCTTGTTCAACTGGTGTCTACCATCTTCTCTGGCTTCTACTCTTTTTCTGTCTCCTCTTCAGTGGGATTCCCTGAGCTCTGAAAGAAAGGATCTGATGGAGACATCCCATACCCAGGTCTCTTGGCTATCTATTCTCTGATTCTTAGTAACTCAAGAAGTTTTGGGCATGTGTTCTATCTCATGGAGTGGGCTTTTGTCAAATCATATATTCATTAGCCACTCTCACAAGCTCTGTGCCACTGTTCCCTACCATATATTGCAGATTGCAGATCAAGGGTTTTGTAGTAGATTGGATGTTGATGTTTTTCTTTTGGTAGCCTGTACAGTACCTTCCTGCAACAAAGACACTAGAATTTAGGTATGAAGGCTCCATGTAGGCACCAGTTCAGCGTCTCCATGGTCAATGAGTTGTGTAGGTATTGTCCTTGGCAATGGGGTCCACCTGCCAGTTTGTAGAGAGAAATTCACTGTTTCCATCAACAGCCTCTGTTGTTTGGAGATTTCCATGGGACCCCTGTGGCCAACAACCCAATTGAATGCAACCAAGCCCCACTACTGTAAGCCTCATTTGGTGACTAAAGATGGCCAGTTGAGACTCCATATCACTCATCGTTAGGAGACCTCACTAGAATTGCCTTAATATATTTTAGGACATTTATACTGTACTAAGTTTCCACATCATCCCTCAAATGCCCCTCAATTTCAGCCCCCCTCTTCTTTCCTTCAACCGTATCACCCTTTCCCACCTGACCCTCCCATTCCATCCTTACCCATCCTCTATCTGTCTGTAAAATTATTTCTATTACCCCTGTTTCCAGGGAGAACCATGTATTTTCCTAGATCCTTCTTGCATATCTAACCTCTCTGGGTCTAAGATTGTAGCTTGGTTACCATTTATTTAATGGCTAATATCTACATATAAGCAAATATATACCATTTTTACCTTTCTGGGTCTGGATTACCTCATTCAGGATGATTTTTTCCAATTCCATCCATTTGCTTTCAAATTTCACGATGTCATTATCTTAAGAGCTGAGTAATACTCCACTGTGAAAATGTACTTCTTTATTCATTCTTCTGTTGAAGGACATCTAGATTGTTTCTAGTTTCTGGCTGTTATTAGTAGAGCATCAGTGAGCATGATTGACAAGTGTCCTTGTGCTAGAATGATGCATCCTTTGGGTCTGTGCCCAAGAGTGGTATAGCTGAACTTTGAGTTAGATCAATTTCAAATTTTCTGAGGAATTGACATATTAATTTCCATAGTGGCTGTAAAGTTTGCATTCCCGCTAGCAATGGAGGAGTGTTCCACTTGTACCGCAACCTCACCAGCATGAGCTGTCACTTGTGCTATTGATCTTACATGTACATAAATACAAGGTGCTCAGTCTGTATAATGTTCCTTGCATGGATATGTTTTCAGGGCTGACCTCTTGGTATTGGATAACCAATGAATGTGCTATTTTTCCCATTCTCAGTGTTCCTTATTTGCTTGTTATTTCTGTGGGATGGGTAACCCCACAACTTCTTCCATTCACATTATCATGTCTCTTGGCATCAGCCTTGTTCAGGTCATATGTGAGCAGTAATACGGGCGAGACTTTTTGGATGTGGTTTCTAGCATTATTGGGAGACCCAATCTCATGGAATATCCCCCTTTCCTCCCAGCCTAACAATCCATCCACCCCTCTTGCTCAGTGTTCCTTGAGCCTTAGGTGCAGGAGTTGCATTGTCCATGTATCAGTTGGAACTGACTTCCACATCTCTACATTTTGGCTGGTTGTAGGTTTTTGTAATGGTCTTCATCTGTTGCAAAAAGAAATGGCACTTTTATTCAAGATAATATTTTTACTGATTATTTTGGAATTTCACACAGGTCAACCCTTCCACTGTGCCACCCCACCCCACCAAAAGAAAGGTAAGAAAAAAATACACCAAGTACAATCTGTGCTGCCCATATGCCCGTTGGAGTATGGTCAAACTCCCAGTGCCCATCCATCCCCTTAAAGAAAACTGAGTCCTTCCTCTGACCCCAACTGTGAAGAGCTACACTTCAGCACCCTCACCAAAAATTTAAGAACTCTTTTCCATGCCTTCCTGTTTAGACTGTTTCTTTCTTTTCTTATTTTTGGTGTTGAGGGTCAGTGTCAGGGCATGTTGCAGAAGCTTTCAATGTCTCTCATTCTCACCTATGAGTTCACAGTCATTGATACCACTGTGACAGTAGGTGCCCTGCCCGTAGCAGCCAGTAGCAGCATAAATCATGGCCTACCTCATGGCCTCCCATGGTAGCATGAACCACGGGCATCCACATGGTCTGTAGTATCAAGGAGTTCATACCTCATCATGGCCTTCAGCAGCATCAGAGATCATAGACACCAGCATGGTCCCCTATGGTAGCCCTGATTACGGACATTCACATGGTTTCCAGAGACCATGCTGGTGTCTATGGTTCCTATACCACCAGAATGCATGTTGATGTTTGTGGCCTGTGCTGCTGCTTGAGGCCATGTTGATATTCGTGGTCCATGTGGCTGCAGAGGGCTGGCCATCTTGATGTCCATAGGCCACAGTTAAAACATGACATTTTTATATAATAAGTGCACTGAAGGGACTGTAGAAGAAGGATACAACATTTGAGAAGGTTCAAAAGTGGGTGTATCTGATACTTTCAGAGCACTTGCAAGGAGCAGTATGTTGAGGCCTAGGGAGCCAGTGGACTGTGATCCAAGGGGAGTCTGAGTCTGTGGTCCATGGACAGATGCTTGGAAACTCACAGAACTGAAAATTTACACAATGTAAGAAGGGGCTTTAGCTCTGCTGTTCAGAGCTGCATGACTCAGACTGTATTTAAAAACATGACTCTTATAAAGTAGCTACAGGGGCTGTGGCAAATCTTCTTTCCTGGTTCAGGAAATCTGTGAGCATGGTCCTGGAGAGTTTCAGCAGTGACCTGGTCGTTATGAATTTCATAGGTACCCATTTTCTTTAACCAGGAGACTAATGTCTCTGAAGATATGAACTTACTTTGCAGTTGGCTTTAAATCCCTTAAGTGTCTGATAGTAGAGTTCAAAGCATGAAAAATATGCTTTATAATTATTTATGAATATTTATTCATTATTTTAAAAGTGTAAATATGCATATGCATGGCCATGCAAACATGTTATAGAGACTGAGATTCTTGCTTATATTTCTAGAGGATTTATTGAGGGCTCACAGAGATGCAGTGTGACCACAGAGCTGGATACATTTCATGGTCAGCTCAAATCTATCCTAGTGAAATTCCCACCACATTTTATAGGCTCAACTGTACAGTACATTAAGATAAGTATCTGAAAAGAGGAGAAACACCTGTCTTAGTCTGAGGCTCACATTCTCATGGCTTTAATTATAGCTCTGACTATAAAGTCTTCAGGAATGAGACGTCACCTCTACAGGGGTGCCTGCCTAAATTTATAAGCATAGTGTTTTTTTACCTGTTTATTGTTAAAATAAAAATTTGTATTTTGCTATTTTTGATCTTAAAAAGTAATTATAGTAATATATGTTGAAGAGATACCTAGTTAATGTAGGCTTATAGCTAGCTGAAGTATTTCACTCATTTTAGTATTAGAGAAAAAACAAATTACACTTTTTATGCTTATAGTAATAATCAACATTAGGACCAGTGGTTAGACAGATAAAAAAAATGATATACAAAAGGAATAATCTTCTGTGACTATCAAGTGTTAATTGTTGACACACTGTAATGTGGAATAATGCATTTTTGACAGATCTCTTACAAGAGTGAGAAGAATTTGCCATTGGAGCTGGAATGTACCAATAAAACCAGTGAACTGGAAAAAGCACTCATTCCCAAGCATTTTCACTAATTGATGGTTTATGGTATACCACTAAATAAGACAACCACAGTTATGTGGCATTTATTGAATCCTTTAGGATGAGCTAGTCATTAACTGGACCCCCAACTACAGGGGCTATATATTAGAAAGAACAATGTATGCCAAACTAAGATTTTGATGTAAACCATTCTAACTTCCCTACAACCACATGTTAAATATGTATGAGTATTATAGCTTTTTAATTCAGCTGTAGCACTGATAGTTTTTGATTTTCAATGGTGATTGTACATGATTTAATAATAGACTGTTTCACTGATTCAAAATTAAAAAGTAATTTCAGAACCACACTGCACACTTGAACCCATGGGCATTTAAGATTCATACTACAATGGGTATTTTTTTAGTTGTTCTTGCAATTTGCAGGTTTTCTGGTCACAGTTCTTAAATAATGATTACACTGTAAATTATCTAGTGTCGCCCATATAACCCATAATGTAGTCT
Source organism: Acomys russatus (assembly GCF_903995435.1). NCBI lineage: Eukaryota > Metazoa > Chordata > Mammalia > Rodentia > Muridae > Acomys > Acomys russatus. Next base: position 1,864,658 of record NC_067139.1, on the reverse strand, counting down.
TTAAGAGAAAATCCTTGAAAAAATATTCATTGAAAAATTGATACCTTTTCTTTTTCTGCTTTCCATGCATGTTTCGGTAGAACACTAATTGTTGTAGCCTTACTTTACACAGGTCTGGACAATTACATGGTTGGATTGCTAACAAGTCAAATTAAAGTCAGACATCTCACTTTACTTCTAGGGCTGTGAAAGAATGATTGTTACTTGTCAATTATGAAATTTGCTCATCTTCATTCACTAGAGCTGGGACACAGCATATTGGAGTGTTATCAGCCACAAATCTTAGGAGCTACTACTATGCCTTTTGGAAGTTTCCAAATCCTCTGTACAGAACCAAAGGCAGCCACTGCTCCACAGACATTGACAAAAGTTGGACTATCAATTTTATCATTGTTTTCATACCTAATAAAATCTTGATCATTGCAAATGAATTAATTTTATTGAAGAACAGAGAGATATAAGAATGCTTGCTCTGAAAATACAGGAACCTGAGTTCAAATCCCAAGTATTCACCAAAAAAAAAAAAAAAAAAAAGGCCAATGATAGTTGACTGTGTCTTTAAACCCAGGCTGATCCCAAGAGTTCACAGTCAGTCAGTCTACCCATCACAGTCAGCTCCTTGTTCAGTGATTGTCCCTGTCTAAAACAATAAGTTAGACAGTGATAAAAAATACTGAATATCCTTCACATGTATCCATGGGCACCATACCTGCATCTTCACATGCATGCACCACACACAGAAAATAGTTGAGGTGAATACACACACACACACACACACACACACACACACACACACACACAGACTTCACTTTTGCATGTACTTATTTTAATGTTTGTGCATGCTGCTGGTTGAGCCGTCTTTTAGAAAGTCTTCAGTCTTTCTTCCTTCTGCCTCCTTCCTCTTTTGGTTGTTCTCTTTGAGGAGTGAAGAAACCTGACGAGGCCTAAGACCCTCCATTAAAACTAGGTAGGCCAAAGTCTGTAAAATTCCACTGCTACAGGCTGCCCTACCTGCCCCTCTCTATCAGGAACTAAGAAAAACCCACAAACTGCCACCCTACCCCAATGGCTTCAGGCCTCCTACCAAAGCAGAAAGCCCCAAGTTCAAAAAAACACTGAGATCTCACCTGAGTTAAGATAGCCAATGTGTTTAAAGGTCAGCTAGCTCCACCAATGACAAACCATTTGATTGCTGTTGCTTAAGTCTGCCTGCTCGTAAAGGTATATAAACTCTATAAAACTGTTGTTCGGGGTCGTCTCTCACCAGAGTGTAGGTCGACCCCAGCATGCTAGATCAATAAACCTTTTGCTTTTGCATCAAGTCGTTCTCTGTCTCTCATTCGAGGGTCTCCCAGAAAGTGAGGTTCCTGCTTCGGGGTCTTACAGGGAGTGTCCAGATGTTTAGTGTTGTTGTACAGTTTGTATGACAGAAAGTTTCTATCTGTTGTTTAGTATTTTTTGTTTCTTGGTGGTTTGGGCCCTATTGTCATCCAAACCTGAAGTTTCTGATTGGTGAACCTGTGACTCATACCTCCAGCTAAACTGATGCTCCTTAGGAATCACCAGCCATCTTCTACTAGATGATAATGTCTCCCTCCTGATTCTAGTGGTTGTTTAATACTGAATACATCATAGCCTCCATATGGTTTTAAGTAAAGTAGAATACCATGAAGGGTTACATTAGTCCAGCATGCCATGCAGGCCCACTACATCCTACAAGAGGATAAGTATTCACTCAGTCGTTTAGGTGGCATGTACTATGTGGGTCATAAGCTCTTAGCTAGAAATATAGATGAAGAATTTGGGGCCATGTTTTTCTTCATTGTCATCTGAATGATCTTTCTTTATCCATTTTGCTTCTCTGGGTTGAACTTCATAAAAAGCGAATTTGAGATATATTAATGTGCTATCAAATTCTACCTTTCCCCTCTCCTGTTTCCTGAGGACGGTATGATAGAAAAGAAACAGACTTTTATCCCCTAAGCCAAATATCTGGGGTAGAGCCAAGGAATTTGTAGTTTTATAAGCTGTCCAGGTGTTGCTGATGCAGCTAATGCTTATGCCTTCTTCCTTAATCTACTGTCTCAAGGCTTCAACTGCAAATACAAGAAATAAATTTATATTTTGTATAATGACAGCCAGAGCTCAATTTTGAATTGGTCTTACAATATATTATAGACTTTCTACATCTTTCCTCATTCCTCCAAGCAAGGAAGTACTCTGAACCAATAAATAAGAAAGTTATGGTGCTAGAAAAAACACCCCCCCCACCTAGTCCCTACAATGTGCAACAGACCATATGTGGCATTCAGTGGCTGCATTCAAGTCGCTGTACTAGAGCGTACTTGGCAATAACTTGGCCAGGCAGATGCTTCTATGCAAGGCAGCCTCCTATGACTTATGGGCATTTGGAGACCTGTGATTCCGTGATTCCACACTATCTGCCAGGTGGCATTTATTGCTAACTACAAAGCATCCTGATATGCTCTACCTGTACAATCTTATGGTTTATATTCCCATTCATAGGATGTGAAGGTGTGTCCTCCATGGTCCATCATCTCTGCACAGCATCAGTGGCCTCCGCTGATCTTCCAACTCCATTTTCTCTAGAGCATTTCAAATGCATTGACATGGAGGGAGGGGTTTGCTGCATCTAATATTGAGGGTAGAAACACAGGTTTCAGAAACTCTGATTAGAAACTTTGTCCCTCACCCTGATGGACTCTGAAATAATTTTTAAAAAACAATTTAACCATCACAGTAATTTTTACGTAACTTTTTCTCATATCCAAGTGTTTATACACCTTTATTTTATAGATTCCTATTGGCATAGATACATACATACATACATACACATACATACATACACTCTCAGAATGAGTGTATATCAAAATTGTCAGGAAGACTAGGTAACTGAGAGGTGGCTGGACCTCCTCTGGTTTTTAGCAGGGATAATAATGGTCAAATAATTTCCATATCCTGATCTATGTACCTGTGGCTGCTTCCTTACATGACAAGGAAGAATTATGCTTACAAATAGAATTCAGTGTGCTAAAGAGTTTATCTTAGACATCTTGGGGCTGAAGAGATATCTCCGTAGTTAAAAGCATGTGTTGCTCTTGAAAAAGACTTGACTTTGGTTCTCAATACCCACACTAGTCAGGAATGACCACCTCTAACTCTAGGTCTAAGGTAATCTCTTACCTCCAATCTCTTCTAGCACCCACACTCAAACACATCTCGTACTCACACAAGTTCATGCACATTTTAAAATCATTCCAAAATATTATTAGAGACCTGGTATGGTGGCAGACGACATTAATTCCAGCACTTGGGAGGTAGAAGCTGGTAGAGCTGTGAGTTTAAGAGCACTCTGATTTCTATAGTAAGCTCCAGGTCAGCTGGGGTTAGGTGATGAGATCCTGACTCAACAAATCAAAGCAAAGCTGAAACAGAAATACAAAACAAAACAATAAAAAAACCCAACCAACTAAACCCAAATCAAATAACCTCCTAAACCCCAGCAAACCCAAAGAAATAACAACTGGAGGAGGAGGAGGAGGAGGAGGAGGAGGAGGAGGAGGAGGAGGAGGAGGAGGAGGAGGAGGAAAACAACAACAATTACAACAAAAGCAAAAAACAGGAAGCAGATTAACCTGGTTTAAGCCAATGTACCCAATAGAACCATGAAGCTACTGAATTGGAAAAGAGGCTTGAACAGAAGTCCGTGAAATGTGAGAAGAACTTGTGTAGACAAAAGGTTATTATGTAATTCAAATGCTGATTTCTTTACCCCCATATCTTGTTGCAATTCTTGTTCGGAGAATCCCCCATCTCAGTGTTGTATAAATACTGTTCCCCAATTGCCCCGTGATATGCAAATAAAGTAGCTTACAGCCAGTTGCTGAGCAGAGGGAGAGTATAGACTTCCTGCCAGCCAGGGGAGAAGGAGTTAGAAGACTTCTAACCACAGTAGAGTGAGAGAGAGAGAGAGAGAGAGAGAGAGAGAGAGAGAGAGAGAGAGAGAGAGAGAGAGAGAGAGAGAGAGAAGGAGTAGGAGGAGGAGGAGGAGGAGGAGGAGGAGGAGGACGAGGACAAGGACGAGGAGGAAGAGGGAGGAAGGGTGGGAGGGAGGGAGAGAGGGGGCGGGAAGAGAGAGAAAGCTGGAATACTGGAATAAGGGAAGCTACAAAGTGCAAGTATGTCTGGGAGAGAGCCAAATTACTTCAGAGAGTTAAGAATAGAGTACTAACTGCTTAGTTCTTGTGCTATAAAACTTACTATTAAATAAAATAAAAGAGTATCAATTATTTGTGTGATAGTCCAGTTAAGAGAGAAACAAACGCAGTTTTATAAATATAACGTTAACATTTTGGCATACCAAAGGGGCCCAAACTTACATAGAAAGTAAAACTACAGAGCAGTTTCTTAGTTTTGTTCATTAAGAGAACAACTGCAGTTTCTAAGAAAGAAGATCACAGCTTTCTGATTAGATTCCCCCCTCCCACAAAAAGCAGCAAGACCTCCAGGTGGCTGCAGAAAAACAAAAACTGATACAAACCTGGGATAGGCAAAGCAAAAGGAGTTCTTTTAGGAGGCCCTTGCTGAGAAAAAAAAATGGGTCTTTAAGACAAGTAAGCCTATAAAAGCCAGACTTTCCTAGCCAAGGCTGGAAGCTAAATCCTTTTGCACAGGGAGCTCTTGCTGGCCTGACTCCTGCAAGCCAGAGGAGGAAACACATTTGTGGACCAAATAACTACCCAGTGTGGGGGGGGGGGGGAGGGTATTGTCAGCATCCAGTGAAGGAGGCAGAAGAAAGGCTTCTCTCTGGAAGCAGGAGCCAAAGCCAGACCCAGAAGCCTCAAGCATCTGAACAGGTAAGGTCTAGAAGGGAAGCTGTGTCTAAGAAAGTAAAGTTCTTAGGAAGAGGTTTAGAGATTAAAGATTATTTGCTATCTTGGAAATAGAAGAAGACACAATTTACACAGTGCTTCTGGATTCTATTTGAGTTTGTTTCCCTTAGCACACAAATAATTTTTTCAGCTATGATTTCAGTTTTGTATATCTTTTTGGGAGGGATCAGGATAAGAAAGACTTGGAGAAAGAAGAGACTGAGAAATTAGATGTTAAAGTAAAGGCCACAGGACAGAAATTGGGGAAATCTTTGAATCAAAATAGGAAACGTTCAGAGAAATCCAATCTAGAATTTACAATAACACCAAAAGAGGTAGTTCCAGATGAGAAAAGTCCACAAAGGGTTGAAGAAATTGCAGAATGGCAGCCCTTTGAGGTGCTGGGTAGAAGAGCTTCGGCTATAGGCTAACATGGTCCAAGTGGATATTTTATATGTATTGTTAAGGTTCAATTGCTGGATAAGGTCTATATACTAAAGTAGAAATGCAGATCCTGTTTGGTGTTTCCTTGGGGCAAGGTCATACAGTGGGTGGGTGCTCCATTTTGCAGAGTTTGGAGAGCTGAAATATATGCACCATGCCATAGGTTCATATTGAGAATTCCAATGGGCTTTTGCCTTAAATTCTGGTGACTGTCTTGGAGATGCCCTTGGATTTGGAGCTGATAGTGCTTCAAACTTGATTCAAGCTACCGTTGAAGATGAAGTGACCTAACCATAAGCCAAAGCCGGAGGGAGCTCTAGATAGTCAAAAAGGACAGAAAGGGCATACATGACCTCAGATGCCTCAAGAACAACAGGAAACGCAGCCCTGCTGACTGCATTTTATTTTTGTCATTTCAGACCCTTGACTTTGAGAATTGTAAGGTCACAATAGAATGCATTATGGTTAGAGTGGGGCCTCATCAGGAATATAGGCCTGACAGACTGTGACTGTCTGCACTGACTCCATGTGCAACTCTTACTCTCTGAGTTTTTGTAGTTGTAACAGGCAGACTTCTGGGTCACTCTAAATTTCTTTCCTCTCATTGTGTGTTTAAAAACATCAGTTTCTTACTTTTGACCAGAGCAGTAGAATATTTTAAAAATTAATAATGAGAGAGTAATGGGGGAAATCAGGGTATAGAACTCCTTCTAATACTAATAGGTTTTTGTTTTTTCTGTTGCTGTCTTTTGTTTTGTTTTGCTGCTGTTGTTGTTTTGAGAAAGGGTCTCTCTGTGTAACAGCCCTGGCTGTCCTGGAAATTACTACGTAGACCAGACTATCTTCTGATGCACAGAGATCCACCTGCCTCTGCCTCCCGAATGCTGAGACGAAAGACATGCACCACCATGCCTGGCTTCTACTGCTGTCTCTGAGGAAGCAGGAAAGGTGCACTGAGAAACGTCTTCTAGAAAAGCTCAGAGAGCAATAACAGCAGACAGCCTTTAGGAGCCAGGAAACAGTTTTTGGTAGTTAAAATGTCCTCAGTCCTACAGTCGGGAGGGATTTGACATCTGCCAGCACCTGAGTGAGTACAGGAGCTGTTTCTATCCTGGTCTCCAAACAAGGCTACGGGCCAGCCAACACTTTGACTGCAGCCTTGTGCAGCCCTGAACTCGGGGATCCAGGAAAGCAGTGGCCATGCCCATAACCCATGCAACTCCAGAAAATAAACACAAGCTAGAAGTAACTCAGTGGCCATTGCCAGGTAGCCACAAACACTTCACAGTATTATAATCTAGTGGCTGGGATAGAAAGGGTTAACCCTTCATCATAAAACAAAGTCAGCAGATCCCAATGTGCGTCCTGTCTCTTTATCCAGTCTTGTTTACGATGATAAAGACACCGCACGCAGAGCTAGTTCTGTCTGTCAGGCTTTAAAACAGTCCTAAAAGTGTTTGATTCATTATTTTATCAAGTACTTGAGATTTTTCAGAAGTCCATTGTACAGAGAACTAGAGATCCCAAGATTGGGGCAACTATTTACATCCCAGGGTTAGTAACTAGCAGGGACAGATTCGAAATATTAATCTGATTTCAGATGTGACACTTTTACCACTCATGAAGGCAGCTGGGTAGGCAGTGGTCCAGGGAGTCTCCTAAACAGTAGCACCCTAGTGACACCTATGGCTGCCTCGGGGTGAGAGCTACCCATAGAGTGGGTATACTGGGAACCATAACATCCACAGCAGAGTTTTGTTTTCATTCAGCCAGTAATCTCTCCAGCGGACGCTGCTGGCCTTGGAGGATTTCTCACGTACTCCATACTTCGTAGCTCATGGGACAGAAGCACACGCGGAGTGTTCTGCCTGTGGAAGAAGAAGTAAGACGTGCCAACCTTAAAAGTAAAAACATTTGTATACAATTATCTAAAATCTGGAAAAGGGAGTGTTTGAGCCCTCTGTCTGCATAATACATTTCCCTTATTCTGCAGGGACTGATGAACCCTCCACAGCTCTGAGCACAGGTTTGAGTGCACCAGCTCTGAGTAGATTCACAGATATAGCTCATTTATATAACTCAGCATGCCCATTGAGTTTAATGAAGTAGAAAAATTACAGGCTCAGAAGGTTGCTGAACTCCATAACCGTGTGCAAATACAATTAATGCACCCCTCAATGATGGGTGTCCGGAAGTGTTCTTACCTAATATCCGATTCAAGACAACTGGCCGGACTAACCTAGTGCTTTGTCTGAAGAGACATCTGAAATAGATCAGGGAAATAAATTAACTGTCAAAAACGTCTTTTGTTCTACCACGATTAGGAATGCAGCCGGAGAACTCATCTGAGAGATGGCTGCGGTAGTTCGGCAGAGCTGTGGTTAAGATCCACTGTCCAAGGGTGGCCTGCAGCATGGTGCGGCAGCCAGCAGCAGGTGGAATGGGCAGAGGGGCTTTCAGCATAGAAGTTACTCAGGCAAGAGATAGGGGCCCGGTGAAGTCAGGCAAGTCATAGCCTGGGCTGAGTTAGTAGCACAACCAATGTGGTTATGGTAGATCCTTCTGCTCAGTGTCAGCGAGAAAGCAAGATGTGCACGGGTCTTTCAAGACTGTCCTCAGAACCCCCGGCCCCATCAAATTTGTTATTTTGTGAGTGGTGTGCCCCAGAAAGGAGGGGTCTGAATGCTTCTTTTCTCAGCTACTTTGTGATATCTAGCAACTCCAGTTTCCAGACTTAAGCAGTGGCCTCTCGGCTCCCCATCACGGAAACAAGAGAGCACTAGAGCTACCAGCTCTAAAAGCGAGAAGTTGTTTTGGATCAGAGTTCTTGATTAACTGCCCCCATTGTTGGCAGGGAGGGGAAAATTGCTTACCTCAAGACCAAGGATCAAAGAAGGAGGCAGCAGCATACCCCCGCATCTGGGGTGATCCCTAATAATCTCCTACTGGGCCCTGCACTTAAAGGTTCTACCATCAGAGGAACAAAGTCATCACCACGTGGATCTTCTGGTAGCAAGCAGCATGCCTCTGCAAAGTCCCCCAGTTAGCAATGGTGGAAACGCACCTTTACCAGCACTGTGAAGGGGTAAATAAAATCCCATAATGAGGAATCAGAATTAAATTCAGATGTCTTTCCCAAAGCACAATGGTCCCAGTGTGCGCTTAATCCTAAGGATCCATGTTCGTGGAGTCAGAGAAGAAGAAAAATAATGAGAGGAATAGAAAGAAATTATGAGAGACCGTAAGTAACAAGCATGTGACTATGCATAGAAGGATGTGGCGGGAAGGAACTGTTCCACAGAACCAGGGAAGATGAAGGAAAACGGTGACAAGCAGGCAAAGACTGTGAGGTCGGAGGCATGCCATTTTTGTCTGTATGTCTGTTTTGTGCTTTTGGGTTTTGGTGACTTTGCCCCCTGCCTTCCATACACCGTGCTGTGAAGTGGGTCTGGTGAGACTAGAAGCAGGAAGTGCCAGAAATCTCACAAAGTAACCTTTTCTCTTGACATTTCCTGTTGTGGAGAGCCAAGGACACCAGTGGGCCTCTCCACCACCTGAGGAAGTGTCTGTGACCTTGGGGAGCCTCACCCAGGTCCAAGGAGCGCTCAGCAGGCTGACAGCTGCTCTCAGCAGCAGCGGGATTTATGTGCTATATTTCAAGGCACATGCATTTTAAGGATTTCTTGCTGTGTGAGAAACCGTCAGGACAACACGGAGTAGAAGAAAAGTGCACCTGATTGTAATTAATGCTGACAGTAATCTCCAGCTTTCACTCTGAAAACAGCCAGATGGGAAAGTTGGAGCTGTTAATAATAGAAAACGTTGCCGTCCACGGTTCCTGGAGTCATAACTCTCTAAACTGTTTGGATTCCAGATCTGCACAGACCTACCCAAGCCAGATGCTGCTGACTCTACTGCTGTGAGCTGTGGTGGGCCCTGCTGTAGGAAGGGAACCAGAAGGAAAAGTTCTGCATGCAGAGCCCTCACCTGTGTGAGACATCCACATGATGGAACCCTGAAGGCGGGACGAAGGCAAGAATGTAACATGAAAGGTTGGGGTGCAACTTTAAAACTCAGGCATTGTGCAAGAAGGTCCAGAGTGATGCCCTTGCAAGGAATGTGGTTTTCCCAGTGCCTGGTGACTGAGGCAGCAGAGGGCAGGGGGGATGGAGTTAGTGTTGATATTGGGGAATGTTAATGCTTTATCTAGGAGGAAGGCCAGAAGGAGAGCACTGTTCAGGAAGCCATTGCTCTTCGAAATACCAACCATGTGATCAACTTATGTCCTTTCTTCCATGTTTGCAGCCCCTTTGAGCTGGCTGAGCCATCCATGCTAGAAGTTGGCTCTCTAGTGACTCAGGTGAGGTCTGTGGGACAATGAGGGCACTAAAAGCAAATATGGGGCTGATTGGACAGCCCCTCCCCACCCACTCTGGGACCTCAGTAGAAAAGCTGGGGACAAAGGTCATATAGCCAGAGAATTCTTCAGGTGGTGACAGGAACTCTGGCACTGGACCTGGGTGCAGGGCAGTCTCTGCTAGCTTAGGAGCTTCTTTGGCAAACACAGGCCAGCTCTTTCCTTGTCCTTTTTAAGAACAAAGGGCATCAATGCTGCCAGCCCTGATGACTCTGCAGGGATAACAAGTATTTTGAGAGGTTTTTTATAGAATCGAATTGAATAGTTTAGATTGGCAGAAGTGTGCAGGTACTAGCGTGGCAAAGGGAGGTGGGCCATGGTAAAAGAGAAATGGGAGGAAGCCTGGGAAAGAAAAACTGAAGCGTGCGATGGGTCCTTGTGCTGCGCTTTTCTTTAGATGCCAAGGTCTGGATTAACAGGAGCTCTGCGCTAGGAGGCTGAGGCTCACCTCTTTCCTCTACAGCTTCCAGCAGGAAAGTACAAAAATGGAGGGGACTGGCCAAGAGTCTTCAGGAAGGCCCTTTGTAAGGGACGTGAGCTGGAGGTGGCTTCAGAAAGGTGTGGGTGGCTTAAGGTACTGGGGAGAGGTTAGAAGAGCACAGTGACATCTGACTTCCACGTTGGCCAAGGTGTCAGCACCTATGCTAAGCTAGTAGCAACTGGCCCAAAGCATGCCTGTGAGGATGGTGTGTGTGTGTGTGTGTGTGTGTGTGTGTGTGTGTGTGTGTGTGTGTGGTGGTGTGTGTGTGTGTGTGTGTGTGGTGTGTGGTGGTGTGTGTGTGTGTGTCTGTGTGTCTGTGTGGTGTGTGTGGTGTGTATGGTGTGTGTGTGGTGTGTGTGTCTGTGTGCGTGTGGTGTGTATGGTGTGTGTCTGTGTGGGTGTGGTGTGTATGGTGTGTGTCTGTGTGGTGTGTGTGTGTGTGTGTGTGTGGGTGTGGGGGGTGGTGGTTGTGTGTATGGTGTGTGTGTGTATGGTGTGTGTGTGGTGTGTATATGTGTGTGTGTGTGGTGTGTGTGTATGTGTGGTGTGTATGGTGTGTGTGTGTGGTACGTGTGTGTGGGGGTGGTGGTGTGTATGGTGTGTGTGTGTCTGTGTGGTGTGTGTGTGGTGTGTGTATGTGTGTGTGTGGTGTGTGTCTGTGTGTGTGGTGTGTAGAGTGTGTGTGTGTGTGTGTGTGTGTGGTGTGTGTGGTGTGTGTGGTGTGTGTGTGTGTGTGTGTCTGTGTGGTGTGTGTGGTGTGTATGGTGTGTGTGTGTGGTGTGTGTGTCTGTGTGGGTGTGGTGTGTATGGTGTGTGTCTGTGTGGTGTGTGTGTGTGTGTGTGGTGTGTGGGGGGTGGTGGTGGTGTGTATGGTGTGTGTGTGTATGGTGTGTGTGGTGTGTGTATGTGTGTGTGTATGGTGTGTGTATGTGTGTGTGGTGTGTGTCTGTGTGTGTGGTGTGTAGAGTGTGTGTGTGGTGTGTGTCTGTGTGTGTGTGTGTGTGTGTGTGTGTGTCTGTGAAGCCACAGATGCCTGAGTGGAACAGATCTGAATGAAATGGGGCCTAATGCCCTTGGCCCTGGTCTTAGTGGATGTCCTGCTGGCCCCTTGATCATAACACATCCTCTACACCCTAAGCCTGAGGAGATGAGAGGACTGAAAGAATATGAAGAACATGGAGCTCAGAGCAACTTCCAGCCCACAGTAGTGAGAATGGCTGCTCTCTTAAGCTTTCTTTCTGGGACCTCAGACCCTGCTTGGGAACGATAGCTCCACATCGTGCCTGGGATGTGGTTTGAACTTGCCTCACAAGTTTGTAGATTCTTCTATTAAAGTCAATTTCCACATATTAAAAACAACCCGCCTAACCCTCCTCCAACTACCATGTGGCCCTTGTAGCACATATGCCTGAGGGAATGCTCAGGGCGCAAGATGTAAAACTCTTTCAGGGCCATGTGGCCCCTATGCATTCAGATGCAGCCTTCTAAGCAAGTGTCCTATAACCCAGGTAATTACAGAGCCTGAGCCCACTCAGGGGAATTAGATGAAGCAACAGGCTATTATTGCTCTTGTTTGCAGAAATAATAATATGTAACACCTTTTCATCAGGAGACTTGAAACTTCTTCCCAGGCATTGTGCGATTGCGAGGTCCTTCTCCCCTGCCCCCATCCACAATGAAGAAAACAGGAAGAGAAGCTCTTTGTCAAAGAAGGCAGCACCGAGTGTGAGTGCGATTGGTTGGGAGTCATGGTCTTAGCATGGGCTCCTGCCGAGCAGCCAGGGCAGAGGCTGTGTGGACACAGATGGAGGGAGAGGAATGCAAACAGGGAGATGGGAATTGTTGGAAAGATTTAGCATTTCCATAGTGCCTTCTCAGGTCATTCCCCCTAGGTTCTGGGCTGAGGGAAAGAGGCGGAGGGAAACAGGAGAAGCCCCTGGGAAGTTTAAATAAGTTCATGGAGGTCAGTGGAGGCCCCCTGAGGAGATGGGATGACTAAGACCAATAAAGCCATGGTTTTATAAAGGAGCCCACAGGGACAAACTAGGAAGCTGCAGGCCAGTCCATTTGACATGAATTGTAGGCCACTTTGAACTTCTTTTAAGAGTCACAGAGGAGAAAAAGCTTGATTGACTTGGGGGACCAGTGGCTTCAGGAAGGAAGGGCATTGTATTTCACTAACTAGGAAATCTTTATAGGTCCAGCTGGTCTGCCTGGCAGAGCATTTGTAAGGCCTTGTGCTTAGAAAACCCACCTTCTGAATCAGACAAGCAGGGCCCACCACACTAATGCACTCCACAACCTGAGATGAGAAATGAACACACATGCAGCACACAAGAAGGAATCCAGAGATTTCTCTAACACATACACATGGTTAACATTTGCCATCAATCAGCTCGGATCTCATGATTCATGCCATTTGTCCTAAATTGAGTTTCCTATTCATGTTCCTTACATTCTTGTTAGCATGTGATGGCCTTCAAAAACTGCTTTGTAGTGAAAACAATTTTGGAATTGCTGAAGAATGCTTTGATTTCTTCCCTGAAGATAAACAAAGTGTAAGAGCTTATTAAAGGTACAGAGAAGTCCTACAAGGAAGAATATTCCGAACTCTCTTCATCTTTGAGATCCTTCAAATTATTTGACCACAGAAACTTTGCACTTTTGAAAGTACTTATAGATCCATAGAATAAGTCACCCCCAGAACACCATCAGGAAACACTAACGTGGAAGATGATAGTGTAACCAAGCTACCACTGTTCACTGGTCCAGGCTGTTTTAAAGGGTGCAGGATGCTTGAGGATCACTGGGCAGCAGGACACAGTCAGGATAGGCACCAACAAAAAATGTTGAGAAGATGCAGTAAGTGCCAGTGTGGCCTTGGTCATGGCCAGCACATAAAGTCCTCTGGAAATCAGAGGAAGACAACTGCCAGTCACCAGGAAGAGTTGGGACCAATTACCACTCCTGGAGGTGACATAAATAATGCGTAGAAGCCTCTTCAGCTTCCCAGTTAAGTCTTAGAAGAGCTTGAGAGATATTAGCAGCACCTAGAAGGCAGTCTGCCAAAGACTAAAGAGGTAGGCAACTCTGAAGTGGTCATTATTAGAGCTTTCCTCTTTAACTGTTATGCCAGGAATCAGGACTCTGGCCTTAGGTCAAATCCAGACCCGTGCCTCTGTTGTTTACTGGTGCTTTATTTGACTGTGACCACATCCACTCCTTTACTACATCCTTCGGCTGCTTGAATGCTACAAGGGCCCAACTGAGCAGTTGTAGTAGAGGCCGCATGTTCCACAAACCCCGGGCTACTTACTCTTTAGCCCTTTATGGAACATGTTTGCTGATCCTGGCTTAGGCTAATCTTTTTCAGCTGGGTTGGGAGCCGATAGGAACAGCCTAAGGAAAAATACGTTCTAGGGAACGTGGAAAACATAGCATGCTACAAACAAGGGTGAGGCAGAGGCTCATCTCACATGTTGGGCCACCACCATGGGGTAGGGACAATGACCTGTGACATGGGCTATAACAAGCTTCATTAAACAGCTACTTGAGTGGTTATAATTTGTTTGATGCCCTAGGCCCTTTGGCTAAGAGATCCCAGCTTAATTCTGAGCCATGCCAAAGTGTTGAAGCCCAAGACCATCTTTCTGACTTTCTTAAGACTGCCGAGAACTGACGTGGTTTTGTTCCTGTAATTATTTTTGTAACTCTAACAAACAAAGTCTGAATTAGGAACCTGCGATCAGCTCTAGCCCCAGGGCTCCAGAGCAGACAAGGCTGTGGACTGAAGGTGGAGCTTGGCCTAGGTCCTCAGGTAAGCTACAGACTCTCAGCTTATGATCATGGGTGCAACTCTTGGCACACGTGACGATGAACTACTGACTAAGGCCTCATTACGACAGCAGGTAGAGACCAGGGGATTAGTACCAAAGGGTAATGAGCTCTGTGCTGAGTTAAATGGAGTCTGAGGTTCAGGGTGACATGGCCTATGAGCTCCAGGACTTTTAGACTTGACTTATGGCTGGTAGCCGAGGTAGTGTTTGGGAGAATAAAATAAAGCTCTGCTTAGACAGGTTTGAGCTGATTTTCCCTTCTTTGTCCTGCATTCTCACTTCTCATCAGGTTGGCCACTGGCAGTGATTTGAATGATAATTTGTCCCCCATAGTGTTGAACACTTGGATACTTGGTTCCAAGTTGGTGGCATTGTTTGTGAAGGTGTCAGAAGTGTGACCTTACTGGAGGATGTATAGCGCTTGAAGCAGGCTTTGAAATTTTAAACTCTTTGCCCACTTCCAGTTTTTCTCTGACCCATGCTTACGGGTCAGGGTGTAAGCCCTTAGCTTCCTGCTCCTGCTACTATGCTTTTGTTCCACCATCGTGAACTCCAACCCTCTGAAACCATAACCTCAAACAAATTCTTTGTTGTATGTATTGTTTTTGTCATGGGATTTATCACAGCAATAGAAAAGTAACTAATACAGACTTCGGTGCCAGGGAGTGGGCTAATTTTTTGACAGACATTTGGAGGAATGTGGAAGATGTTGGAATTTTGGGTTCAAAAAGTGATTGAACACTGTAAGCAGAGCTTAATGGGCTCCTACTAGGAGCCTGGAAGATAGTGGTGTTGACAGTTATGCAGCTCAATACCCTTCAGAGGAGAGCAATTATAAGAGCTGGGCTAGAGGCCAGTCATGGTAGTTTGACAAAGAATGCAGCTGCCTTCTGTCTATGTCCTAAGAACTTGCCTGGGGCTACATTTACAAGGAATGTACTCATTTCTTTGGAGAAGGAGATTGTAATATGTCCTGATATTGACTCAGCCCTGTGGTTACTGGTGGTCACAAGCAAAGGGCTTGTGGAATCTTCCTCTGAAGTTTCAGTGGGACGCTGAGGCCAGAAACCAGGGAGTCCTTGCCAGAAGTTCTAAGAGTAGTGTGAAGCAATGGAGGCAAGGCCTGGCTTCCATCAGAAATCCTAAGATATTGGAGATGCCAGGGCTCTGAGATAATTGCCAAAGGGAGCTGCATGCAGGTGGCAGACCCAGAGCAAGAGAGAATAGAATGGTACAGTCAGCAAAGCTGAAGGCACAGAGCTTTCTAAAGCCTTTGACATCATCCCTGGAGCTGGACAACTATTCATTTCCTTCTGTGTTTCAGTCTTGCTTTGGTCTGGTATTTCCTCACTATTTGAATTGTGATGTGTAAGCTATGTCATTATATGTCAGAGGGACATTATTCATCTTTTGATATTACAGTGGATTGTAATTAAAAGGTTGACTTAAGTCTCAGAAAAGATTTTGGACTATTAAACAGTATTGTGACTATACAAGACATGGACTTATTGCATTTTATATTATGATATGGCCATAAGAGTGTGGGGGCTAGGTGGTAGAATGTGGTGGCTTGAGATAAGTGTCTCACATAGTCTAAGACATTTGAATGTTTGGTCCCCAATTGTAGGCACTTATTATAGGGGTTTAAGAGCTGTGGCCTTGCTGAAGAAAGTATTTCACTGGAGACAGGCTTCAGTACTTTAGAGGCTTGTGGTTTTTTTCTAGTTCGCTCTCTCTGGTGGATACTTATAGATCACACCTCAGCTTCCAGTTCCAGATGCCACAGCTGCTGTTTGCTGCCATGCATGTTTCTCTACTACAACAGGCTCAACTCTTTGAAATGAAAAGTCCAAATATACTCTTCCTGTAAGTTGACTACAACATGATGTTTCATCATGGCAATAGAAAAATAGCTAAGACTCCCCAAAAGATGGCCCCAGAGGCCTAAGGGAGGATAGCAATCTATATTTCTCATGGGTTGAGATAAATCTTACGTAGTTGACTGTGGTTGTTTCTCTTTTGATATATTCTGTGGTACATGTGCATGGTATATTCTGTGGTACATGTGCATGGTATATTCTGTGGTATATGTTATATGATATATATACACTAGCTCAGCTATTGTCTTGCAATTGGGCAGTCTCTCTATCTGGTGACTCTGGAGCATGACAAAAGACTCTCGGAATCTCTCTAAGTGGATGTTCACTTTGAAGGTTGAGGTCTATGTTGGAGTACTCATAAAAGTCAGGAAACTCATAAAGAGCCATTGGGGCATCTCAAGTAAAGGGAGATAGAATTCAGGTGATATGAAGCAAGGAAAGGGAATAATCAGATTCAGAAATAGTTATAAAGCAAATGGTTCTCAACCTTCCTAATTCTGTGACCTTTTAATATTGATGACCTCCAAACATAAAATTATTTTTGTTGCTACTTCGTAACTGTAAACTTGCTACTGTTATGAACTGTAATATAAATACCTTATATGAGGCCATCTAATATGTGACTTTTGTGAAAGGGTTGAAACCCACAAGTTGAAAACCATTGCTATAAGGGATGGGGTATGAGAGGTCTGGGTAGAAGAGCGAGTGTAGTAGAAAGGCAATTAACATTAAATATATCTTAAAAAGCCACATGAAAACCTATTGCTGTTGAAGCTCACTAACACACACAGACACATACACACAGACACACACACACACAGACAGACACATACAGACACACAAACACACACACAGAGACACACACACATACACACGTGTGTGCACACACACACTAAGTTCTAAATGGAGCTCCTCATAACAGGGGCACATGACAGGACTTTTGCAACATGGATTCAAAGTGGTTTGAATATATGCTAAAGACCTAAGCAAGACCAAATTCACCAAAATCCCAGCACAGAAGTAGGAAGAGCTGCTTGTTTCTTTTTTTTTCTAGGCTTTGCCGCAGTTCTTGCAAATTGGAACCTTTGCTCCAAGAAAGAAAGAAAGACACTGGTGCCTCAGAAATGACAGAACATCATGTGTGAAAGAACAGAAACTTGGAAGAGTCTTGAGAACCCCTAACCAGCACTGGTTAAATGGAATAAACCATTGCTGAGAGTGGAGGTTCTAAACAGCCTAACTGGGGAAAGGGACATTTTGACTATTGAGTTCTTTGCCAGCTGCATAGACACTACAGGGTTACAGTTTTGGAGACTCATCACCTGTGTTGTCAAGGGTCTACCATGCCATCAGAATTATGCCACACATGCTGTTTTAGACCTAATATTTTGACTGTCTACTTAGGTTTATTCTTTTCTTCCAAGATACTTCTGATCTACACTGGTTAGTCTAGATTTTTCCTGACCCTACTGTGTTCAATTACTAAGAACTTATTAAATGTCTGTTATATAGTCACCTCTGGCTCTTTCTAGAAAACACAGCTTTTGTTCATACTGCTCGGAATCCTTGTACCACCAGTTTCTAGGTTAGAGTGCTTTCCTTATGCATCTGTAATAGTTTTCTTCTACTTGAGTCTAGACCCGCCTGCTGTCAAGTCTCCAGAGGCACTTGGGAAGGCTAAAACCTAGCACTAATGAGCCTCACCCAGGACCAGGTACTATTGAAAACGTTTTGACTGATTTATGTCAGTTTTCTTAAGGCTCTCATGGTTTCAAGGGGATGCTCCCCATA
Source organism: Acomys russatus (assembly GCF_903995435.1). NCBI lineage: Eukaryota > Metazoa > Chordata > Mammalia > Rodentia > Muridae > Acomys > Acomys russatus. The sequence continues at coordinate 1,846,917 of NC_067139.1, read as the reverse complement.
GTTTTGGACATTTGGGTTACCTGGTCCCTACCTGGTGGAACTGCTTAGGTAGGCTTAGGATTTGTGGCCTTGTGGGGGGAAGTATGCCATTTGTGCAGGTTTTGGGATTTCAAAACCCACAGGTCATTCCTAGTTTCCTCTCTGTTTCATGCTTGTAGTTCACCAAGTGTACTCTCAGCCTGCTACTCCAGCCCCCAGGCCTGCTTTCCATGTTGATGATGAACTCTCTTACCTTGGGAACTGTAAGCCCAGATAAACACACCCATACACACCCATGATGCCTCGCCATTAGTGTTTTATCACAGCAATGGAAAAGTGATACAGAAGTTGATAGCTGGGAGAGGGCTATTGCTGTGACAGACCTGACTGCACTTGTTTTGTTTGTTTCTTTGTTTCAGTTTTAGTTTATTTGTTCTTTGAGAAGTGTCGAAGACTTGGCACTTTGGATTGAAAAGCAGTTGAACATTATAAGCATTAATGGGCCATATCTATAGGAGCTTGGATGACAGTTACATGGACTATGGAGGCCCAGCTCAAGAGATTTCAGAAGGGAACAGTGCTGGCAACTGAGGTAGAGATAATTCTTGTGATATTTTGACAAAACAAAACAAAAGCACAAAAACAAAATGAAAAACCAAATAACAATAACAAAACAAAACTAAACATGTCCACCTTTTGCCCATGTTCTAAGAACTTGCCTGAGGCTAAATTTAAATTTTAAAATTTAAACTGAAAGTAAATCCTAATGGAGGAGATTGCAAAACAGCTGATTATTGACTTTGTCCTATGGCTGTTACTTATCACTCTTATGCAGGTCTACAATAGAGAAGAATAAACGAGGCAGAAAGACATACAGATTGTACAGTGGAAGAGAAAAAGAGAAATAACGAGTTTAATGTTATGGTGGAAGTTTGTGCTGAAAGAGAGGCTGCAATTATTTTGGAAATTACTTTCATTAAAGAGATACTAGATCTGCACTAGAATAAATGGCGCAAGACCATTCACAGCTAACCTTCTCACTTGTGAAAAGAAAAGACTTAAGGGCTTTTCTGCTCCCCCAAAGGAACTACAATTTAAAAAACAAACTAACTTCTCATGTGGTTAAAGAAGACCAGGGTCTATTCCAAGGTGATAGCTGAACTTGGCAGTGTCATCTGTGTGGCAAAAATTCAAGAGTAAAGAGGTAATGGAATCTTCCTCCATGGTTCCAGAAAGCCACTGAGGCCAGGGGACCTGTGGGCAGAGGAGTCCCCACGCAGAAGGAGTCCTCACACAGAAGGAGTCCCCACACAGAAGTTCTGAAAGGGCAAGAGGCCCTGGGATGTGAAGCTATGAAAGTGAAACCCGGGTGGGTATCTTTGGAGCCCCCAAAATGTTAGAGATGACACAGCCACAAGATACCTGGCAAAGAGAGCTTCATACAGGGAGTGAAACCAGCCAGGGGAGGGGAGGACATCTAAACCCTTTGCCATACAGTCTGGAGCTAGAGAATTTGGTATTTGGCCAGATGGGTTCCAGTCTTACTTTGTCCCAGTATTTTCTTGCTGTGTCCCTACTCCTCCCCCTTTGAAATGGAAATATACATTCTATGTCCTTATATGTAAGAGCATGGAACTTGAGTTTTGATTTTGTAAAGGGTACAGTTAAGAGACAGCCTTGAGTCTCAGAAGAGATTTTGGATTTTTAAAGTCTTGAAACTGTAAAAGATTGTGAAGAACATTGAAGTAGGACTCAGTTTTACATTGTGATGTGGTGTAGGAAGTGCTGCTTCAAGTGACAGTGGCTTCCATAGTCGTAGGCGTTTGAATCCTTGGTTCCCAGCTATTAGAACTGTTTGAGGAGGTCTGAGAAGCGAGGCCTTGCTGGAGGAAGTACGTCATGGAGGTCAGCTTTGAGTATTCAAAACCCATAACCCATGTCTAGTTTGCTCTCTGCTTGTTGCTTATGGTTCAAGATGTGAATTCTCAGCTTGATGTCACAGCTGCCATACTTGCTTCCTTATGATGCTGATGAACTCCTATCCCTCAGGAAAAACAAGCCCAAATAAACCCTTCCTCTGTGGCTTGCCTTGGTTATGGTGTTTTAGCACAGCAACAAGGGATGTAACCAGTTTAGCTACATGCAGACTGAGGCCCAGGAGCTATACCCCTTTCCATTGGCTCACACCTAAATCTACCAGCAGAGTGAGGGTCCGAAGCAAGCAGTTAGAAGCCAGAGCCTGAGTCCTCAGCTCTCTTCTACCACTTCATATGAACGTTTCCACTCACTTTCTGACCAAGATGCCCAGGCAGAAACCGTCTGCCCCTTCTTAGAGCATTCCCAGCTCCCCAGACCAGCTGATTGGCTGCTTAATTCAATTTGAGGACCAGTCCCAGTGTGAGAGAGTTGCTTTTCCCAGCCAAATCTATTGCCTATTTGATTGTCAGTGAGAAGGGACTGGTTTATAGAAGGGGTGTTCTAGTCTGCATATTATTTTTATTTATAAATTTTACCTTTACTTAAGTTTTTACCACTATAAAGAAATCCAATGTAAACAAGCAAGCAAACAAAAGAAACCCAATGTAACATACTTATTTTTTCATTGTAGTATCAGAGTTGCTTTTCTTCTGTCAGTTCTCTATGAGGAATTTTTCAGGCAAGATATAGCTAGTTACATGTATATTGTATATTCTTCCAAATTCTTGTTGAAATGTTATGGAAACAAAGTTAGAGATGAAAGCTCTATAGCACTGGAAGTCAGAAATATAGACTGATGAAGTGCAAGAAGACAGAAAGAATTTTTAGTAACTTGATCTTGGGCAGGGCTTGAGGTAGAGGAACTGGATGAAGACAGACATTAGAAAGTGTCTACCCCCATCTTACTGGCCTATGTATTTCCAAATTCTTGAGCCTTCCCCACTTAAATGATGGAACAGTTGCTTTCTGATTTGGCTTAGGTTATTTTATCCAATCTCTTTCATTGACACTTCCCTTTTAATTCCTACGGTGGGCATACTGTTTGAGTTGCACAGCAGTCAGAAATAGAATGCAAACGCATTACATACTAACAACGATGAATGTACAAGAAAGAAAAACAGTGGAAGAGGCCCTGGAGAATTATAGTGAAAATTTTCATTTCAAGGAAAAGATAGACTGTAAACATATCTCCAAATGAATTGTGTTCATAAGTACAAACAGCTGGGCTGGGGAAGCAGACCCTATCGCTTGAGTGTTGAGTTTGTAGGGTTGATCTTTAAAGGTCACACCTTTACAGGGACCAGTGCAAATAAAGCAGCTTCTTATTTCAGGCCAGAGAAGACTCCATATGTGTTCATATGATTTTGCCAGGTATCAAGTGATTAGTGATTCCCTGTGCCATAAATATTGGCAAGCTTCAGTGTGGAGAATAGTTTGATCATCCAGTCATGAGGAAAAGGGGGGTAATTTCCCATACGACCAAGAGAAAAATGAAAGAAATGAACCATTAATGTCAAGATACAGAAGATCTGCTGTAGGAGAAGTTAATAGTGACCCACCTCCATGTTCATTCTGAAAATGATCACAGGCATGTGACAGCTCAATGGTAGCTATGCTAAAATTAAAGCAATGGAGGTGGAGGTGTAATGGCAGCATGGAAACCAGATAGTAAGTATAGGACAAGAGTTAACTGTTGTGGTATTAGAAAATCAAAATAGGGCTGGAGAGATGGCTCAGCCGTTAAAGGCTAGGCTCACAACCAAAAATATAAGAAAATCAAAATAAAATGAAACAAACCAAAAAGGAAAAGGTCAACAAATTTAATGAACAATGGTAAGTGTAGATTGTTATGAATATCAGAGCCATCTCATTTCCTGGCAGAAGCAAACAGAAGAAAAGAGCCAGTGAACTAATAGTGTTCATTTCTCAGCCTTACAGTCTCAGACTGGTAAAGATTCAAAACTCTTGGTTCTTTTCTACAGAAAAATCTACCTTGGAGGGTTTTAAAATGACATTTGAATTAACTATTAGTGTAACACTAAAGGAATGTTATTTCCAACATTATCAGGTTTCTAAGAGGATAGAAAACAATCCACCAAAAGAGTAAAAAGAAAAAATAACAAACAAAAATAATTGAATAAACTGTATAAAAGCAAGGACTAAAAGGAATAAAGGGTAACATATAAAGCAATATGATAGAAGGAATAAGACCTATTACAAATTGCTATAGATTATATTCAAATATGGATTCATGTACAGGATACGTCATATAATACTCTAGATGAGAGAAGCATGGGAGAATGGCAAAGTAGAAGGATCCAGAGGGTCCTAGAAACCTACAAGTAGAACATTATGATAGGCAGATTTGGGCCCAGGGGTCCCGCTCAAACTAAGGCACCAGCCAAGGACAATACAGGCGGTAAACTTTAAACCCCTACCCAGATCTAGCCAATGGTCAGAACAGTCTCCACACTTGAGTGGAGAGTGGGATATGACTTTCTCACGTACTCTGGTGCCTCACATTTGACCATGTCCCCTGGAGGGGGAGACCTGGTGGCACTCAGAGGAAGGACAGCAGGTTACCAAGAAGAGACTTGATACCCTATGAGCATATACAGGGGGAGGTAATCCCCCTCGGGAACAGTCATAGGGGAGGGGAATAATGGGAAAATGGGGGGGGGGGGGAAGAATGGGAGGACACAAGGGATGGGATAACTATTGAGATGTAACAAGAATAAATTAATAATAAAAAATTTTAAAAATAGATATGCATAAAATTTAAAAGTGGAAAAGAGGTTTTATTAAGTTATGAACCAGAAACATCTTGGGGGGGGGCGTGCTTGAAACACATCCAAGTTATCAAGGCAACTCTTTATTCCATAACTACAACCTAGTGAATATCTTCCTTTTTCACCCAACTAATGGGCAGTCTTTTAAAATTTTTAAATTATCTTATTGTGATATGCCCAGTATTTTGTTCCCTATACACAAAACATGTGGAATTACTTATGGGTGAGATATCTCTTCTTTGTCATGTATGGTGAGCTGAAACCCACATTTTATTGCCTTGATCAAGAAAAGGGTGGGTTCTAATAGTCCAATATACTGCTTTATAAGTCTTGTGATTATTGGTCTAGTGAACTGTTCAAGATCAAACTTTGCTGTGGCAGCTAAAACAAAGCACATAGTAGAGCAATTACATGGTTATTTGCATCTATGATGTAATTGCCTCAGATGACAAGTCTTATGTAAGTCAAAATGTCAGTCATCATTAATATTATTGTAGTGTGAAGTGAATTATGTGTTTAGAATCTCATCTACGATACATTCTGTCCTTATTCCTGTCCTAACTCGACTCTTGGGCTGAATAGATGCTTACATAATCTGAATCTTACAGTAGCCTACAGTAGTTGTTTTATGTATGTGTGGGAGTATTTGTTATTACATATCACTGAATACAATTACTCAATTCTAATCCATCTTTTTTTTTTTTGAAGTGCATATCAGTGGTCTAAAGTGTATCTCTAAGCAAAACCATTTAAAAACATTTCCACATTTTCACCATTTAAGGATCTTGAGAAGTAGAATAATTCTTAGGCTTCCATTTGCTTGCAATATCACTATTATAATTAGGTCTGGTCCTGCTTTCGTCAGTCCTCAAGCATTCACTGTGTTATCAGGATGATGTATACAGTTGGGTTGTTACTTACATTGATTTGTATCACACGTGACTTAGGGAAACAGTAATGACATCTATTTTCCAATAATGTATTGAGTACTTACTATGTGCTAGATATAACCACTTACTTTACACTTCAGTTGTAAAAAGCTATGAAGTTATTAAAAAAACATATGCACAAAGAGAAAATAGCAAATGCTCTCAAAGAGATTTAGTTACTGACTGTGAGAATTTAGAATGAGTTCATACCAATAAGAGTAGGTTGAGCAGCATGGTACTCCCTCCTCACCAATTCTGATTAACCAATGGATCATATGGGTTAAGCCAACAAATTGTACATGCCATCAGAAAGGACTAGAGTCTGGGAGTGCTATTCACAAACATTTTATTTGCTTTGCTCAATTTAAGTCACACAAACACTTAGTTGGTATCTATTACATGTTAGGCAGAGACGGAAGAAAGAGTATATGAAGAACTGACCAAGTTAGTAATAACTTCAAGGGTCATAAATGGCAGTGGGGGACATGCGTGCTCTAATAATTTGAATTTACATAAACAAATAATATGTAGCAATATATCTACATATTAATGGATGTATATAACTACAATGGTGGCCAACATGTGTATGTGCTAAGGATGTCTATACATGGGCATGCATTGTATACATAAACATGTGTATATAGTACTGAAAGACAGGAGAGATGAGGAGATCAAACTGGCTGTTTATGTATAGTCCCAAAGGGAAATAACATCTTAAAGTGATGGCCAAATAATCAAAAACAGGTAGCTACGTGAAGAAATGAAGGAAGGGACTTGCAGACAGAGGGAGGCACAAGTATTAAGGGCAAAGTCAGGACAGTATGATGTGAATAAATATTTGCCTACCATTCTCCAGTGCATTTCCCTGTGCAGAAACACCACTCACGATTGCAGCTGTGGGCTTACAACCAAGGCTCGCAACTGTGGGTCTCCACTAGGAGCTGTGTGCATACCTATGAAAAAGGTGGCCAAGAGAGTGAGTGAGTCACACTTGAGGTTGGAATGAAACTGAGAATGTTTTCAGAGACATTCAGATGTAGGCTGTGAGCATCTTTTGTAGGGAGCAAAATCTATCTTGTTGACAAGGAAGCCTGCACAAAGCAATGTGAAGACAAAGTTGAGTGATGTGAAGTTTGGAAAATTTAAAGAGATTTAGATGACTAAAGCCCAAACCAGCAAGAGAGAAGCCTGAGATGAGACTTTTCTCACCAGCTCCTTCCATCTTATATAAAGGAACTGGACCAAGGCTAGATTGGAAAGCATGTCTTCTGCCATGTGGAGAATGGAGTAGAGAGAAGAGGTGATATGCAGGAGACAAGTGGGGCTGCTGAGTGAGGTCTGAGTTGAGAAGCTTACAGGGTTGAGACTGGGGCACCAGGAGTGCACATCAGTCCTAGTCTCCAACATTCTAGTTGTCACTATCTAAGCTGGAATGTGGAAGAGCATGAAGTGAGCCTTTCTTGTGGCACATTAAGCCTCTGATTAAAGTCAATCTGTTCAGATTGATCAGGAGGTGGAAATCTGTTTCTACTCTAAATCTTCACATGTGCTTTCCACTTTCCCCATGACTTTCATGTCTGGATATACGGCCACTTTGCAGGGAATCTATCCCTGGCTACATTTCCCAACCACGTTCCCCAAACCCTTTTATTTTGCACCGCCACACCACACTCCTTCTCTCACACCACTTGCCATAGTGATAACATGCCTGTCAGGCCTATATTGTTATTAAATTCCAATTCTGAGCTACTCAGGACAGGAAATATATCTGACTTGTACCTTAGTAGGTATAAACCATGGATCTGGATCATTTAGAAAATTCTTAAACATGAAGCCAAATGTTCCTTCCAGTGTCCAGATGCAGTTGTTAAAGATATATTTACTTGAAATCGTGTGTGTGTGTATGTGTGTGTGTGTCTGTGTGTATATATGCACATGAATGCAGGTGCCTACAGTCAGAGATTGGAGGTGTTAGGGCTCCTGAATCTGGGGCCAAAGGGAGTTGTAAGCCAGTATATGGATGCTTGGAAGTGAACTCTCACATCCTCTGCCATAGCAGTACACCATCTTAACTGTTCAACCCCTTCTCAAGTTCCTGCATGCAGTTTTGTTTCCTTGTTCATTCTTTTTTGAGACAGTGTTTCTCTGTGTAGCCCTGGCTGTCCTGGGCTCACTTTGTAGACCAGGCTGGCCTTGAACTCACTGTGATCCACCTGCCTCTGCCTCCCAAGTGCTGGGATTAAAGGCATGCATCACCACCGCCTGGCTCTGGATGCAGCTTTTAATACCAGTTTTAAAGTGATCCTTGAACCTTGCAAAAGTACTTCTAGTTTCTGTCTCCTGAAGGAAGCTTGTAGGGCAGTGTAAACTCCACCCCATTTTCTTACTACTATGTTTCTAAATAATAGAAACTACTATGGCTAGTTTCTGGCCTCCACTCAGGAAACATATCACTTCCCCCCAAATAATAGAATTTTTGTCCATTAAAAAAGGTTAAACTTCATAAAGAAGCTTCTGGTCTATGGCTTCCTATTTCTCATTCTCAAAATCTAACTAAAGTGGAATTGCTAGAGTTACGAGGGTGAATACTATAATGCTTAATAATAATCCAATAAAAATATAAATATGGCTGTCAGTCATTGTAATTACCTCTGATGCTTCCGGAGAGGAAGGAGTGAATTATGCTCCCTTTGGAGACAAATTAACCCTTTCTGGCTCCTTCTTGCGATAAAGCTATAATTTTCCAAGTGCAATGCCAGCAGCAAAGCAGCTCAATTATAATCGAACACAGGTAATTTACTTGCTGTAGGATTGGACTCTTAGTTCCTATTTATGAGGAGTCAAACATCAAATGGAGGCTATCTCTGAGGTAACCACGTTGTGCTCAACATTATTGGAGTAGAGTTGAGACTTGTTTGGGGTTCAGCACTGCTTGTAAAAGAGGGCTTGTCCTCTAGGACTGGCTCCATACTGCTTCCTTGCCAATGGTCTGGAACCTATGCTGCAGTCAGTGGCGTGGATCTGGCTGCTGTGTTCTATTAGTCTTGGGTGTCTTAGAGAGAGCACGGTACTGTAGTGCTTGTGGAGTGTAGCTCAGTGAATTTGTGGACTGTGGCCATGAATAGCTATGCCATGGAGGACCAGTGCTATGAACTCCATGTGATAGGAAGATGGCTGGGCTTGGAGCACAGGTCACTTGGCAAAAGAATACACATAAGAGACTGTTTTCTAATACCCAAAGGTCATAAAGCTGGTGTTTCTTATTAGCAGGATGATACACAGCCTCGAACTAGGGTTTAGGTGTGTTGGCCACCCGAAAAATGAACAGAATTTATCAAAGCAGAGCATACAACTTCATGGAAAGTAACAGGCTTTGCTGAGGACATACTGTATAGTTGTTCCCATTTTCTTTTGATTCTTATTAAGCAGTAAGGAAGTCTGCTCAGAAAGAGGGAACTCATACCTGGTACTGTAAACCTAACCAACCAACCACCCATTACTAGTGAGGTCATGGATCTAAGAAGAGAACCTATTACTTCCTCTCTCCTAAACCAGTATCATTTACAACTTCACCTTAAACACTTACTCACCCTTATACCCACAGATTAAATTTTGGAAATGGATGGATACCATGACAGAAATGTACAACTGGTCAAGGTGCAGAGAGCACTGAACATGGCATCTCCACCCTGCATAGATACACCTACAACACAACGACTAAACATAAGCCCCAGGAAAAATCATGGAAAGACTATAAGAGCCAGAGGACCTGTAAGTAAGCTGTGAGACAATGTCTTTTATACATGACGTATGCACATACACATATATGTACAAAATAATTAAAAAGAAAAGGTCATAAGTTTGAGAGGGAGATATGTGGGAAGGAACATGGGAATGGTTTCAGAGAGGAGAGGGGTGAAAATGTTTTAGACACGGTACATATACGTGGAATTCTCTGAACAAAACAAAATGAAAACACAAATATCTAGAAAGCCTTTTGACATCATGACCATTAGAAAAAATATAAATATATTCTCCCTTACAGCCAGTGACTTTTTTAGCCATAGGCTTTGAACATGCTTATAGTATCAGGTGTAAATTCCGTCCTTGAATCTGGCCTCAAATCCAATCAAAAACGTGGTTAATGACCGCCATAATCAGAGTTGTCACTATTACAGTGGGCTCATATTGTCTGACAGGTAGGTATTTAAAGCATGCACAATAAGACAACATGACGCTTCCATCCAGCACTACTTTCCTGAGCCTCTTTGCCTTATTCCTAAACCATACTGAGAAAATAGAGGCAGAGGATAGAGATGATTCTAGGCAACGAACTCCTTTTTATACCTAGCCATAGCATCTTTGTGAATAAATTTCAGTGCATCTAGTGAAAAGATACTATTCCAAAAGATGGGTTCTTTCTATCGCCTCTGGAGTTTTACTTCACTTTGTGACTTTGACTGCTGTGTGTGTCTCACTTCCATTCTCCTTAGCAGCAAAACAAGAAAGGCGAATGTTTTAATTTCTTTGAATTCTCAAATTTTAAAGCCAGATTGTGTTGACAAGGAGCCTTCTATCACTGTATAAATCTCTGAATACATATTCTCTTAAGTCCATTATTGCTTTAGCTATATAAGCAAGTCTATTATGACTATTAAGGAAAAGTGATTATAATTTATAAGTTTTCATACTTAATGATCCATTAAAAGTCACAACAATATTTTGGTGGATTTGGATGAATTGGAAACTGAAGCAAAACTAGCATGAGAAAACCCATTTCTTGGAGTTCTGCCTAATTGTATGCATCAGATGTGTCACATGTAAACATATGAAACATTTATTTTATGTTTACAGCGCTGTTGTTTGAAGAAATACGTATTTTAGACTTTTGCTATGAGGTTACATTTGCTGAAAATCTGCTGGGGAGCATAAAGGAATAGTTTTAATCTCTGGGAATTTACTTGATGAAGGAACTAAGATTTATAAACCTTGTCAATATAGAAAAGAAAAAAGTATACAAGATTACAAAAGATAGTTAATATATGGTTCACGTGTATCTAATCTGAGGTGTGAACACACCCTACATCTTTTTTGTTTTCAAATGCTGACATGCAGAGGCATAGTGTCAGTTTTTTCCTACTGACATGTTCAAGCTTAGCATCATTTTTGGCCCTCAAGCTACAATTTCATTGCTTCCTAAATCCAGAAGTAGTACAAAATATTTCTGTCACAGTGTGTTCAAAGTTTTAGTACTAAAATATGAGCTTAATTAAGAATGGATGTAACCAGTATTGGCTGGAATTATAGAAGTGTCTTCACAGAAGCGGGGCTTAGGGTTAGAGCATCTTAAACCCAGATGGAACTTTAGAAACAATGTAGTGGAGCTGATGTTCATACTGGCTATGGAGATGAGCTGACATGCCTAGGCAAAATTCTGAGAAATACAGAGAGAAGGTGACTGGCAGGCCTCTGTACCTCCCCATAGGCCTTGGACCCTGTGCAGAGCTGTCAGTCCTGGGATGGCTGCCTTTAGTCATCAGGCTATGGTTGTTTGTGCCCATTGCCCTCCTTGTGAGATGATTGATGGGAACACAACCTTGTTCTTGCTCATATAAAATGACATGATGTAGCAGTACACGTCAACAGTCCAAATGGGTGTGTTTGGAAGATAAGGAAGTAGGAATACACAGAACCAGGAGCTTGGAGTGGGGCTGAGGGGGCAAGAGTGGATGGATAGTCATTGGAGGGAGCACTAATTTGAGAGAAGAGTCCTCCTCTGGAGGGGATCTGACAACAGATCACCCAATTAGCATAGGCTGCATCAATCCCTGTTACTAATCTAGATTTTAAGACCTAGTTGCTCTTCCATGAAGTGGGTACAATGGGAGTGTCCCTCCAAAAAAAAGGATTATTGTTTTGGTGTTTTGCTTGATGTTCAAACATGATGAAAGTAAGTATTATAACTTAGGAAGAGATACCTAAAATTAAAACCCACAACTGTCCAAGAATGCTTTTTGGACTTGGAATAGGCCTTAGAAGAGATGCTGTAAAATGTAAGAACCTGAAGATGCCACGGCTGCTGTGTACGAACCAATTCCTTTCACACAAATGAATCAAGTGCTATAAAAATAATGATACAAATAAGGTGTGGTGCAGCAAGGAACAGTGAAATGCTATGGCTTCTTTGTGTGTCTCAGTGACAACTTATACACATTCCTCAGAAGCCTGGGCAGGACATACAAGCCATACACTAGTCTTTGAGTTTGTTTCTCCAAGGCCTTGAGTTGTAAACTTAATCCTCAGTGTAATAATAGTATTGGATCTACTAAGAGAGGCTGGAACTTTAAGAGGCAGGTGGGAGCCAGGTGGGTGGTACATGCCTGTAATACAGTACTTGGGGGGGGGAGCAATTGCCAATTGTGAGGCTAACTTGGCCTTCAGAGCAAGTACCAGACCATCAAGGGGTACCCAACAAGACTCTGTTCCAACAAAAACAAACAAGCAAACAAACAACCCAAAATGTGAGCAGATCATAAAGGCTCATACTACATGAAATGGATTAATGTCTTTTTTGTTATATTGGGTTTGTTATCTCAGAAATTGACTTAGAATTGCCAGAGGTTTGTTATAAAAGCAAGTTGGGACCCTCCCTGCTCTCCCACTGTTCTGCCTGGAGACAGTTCAGCAAGAAGACTCATAGCAGGTGCTGATTCCGTGAGATGTACTTTCCAACCCTAAAATTGTGAAAAACAACTTTCTCCATTTTATAAACTACCTAGTCAACAGTATTCTGTCATAGTGACACAAAGCAGCCCAGGACACAGAGTCAGGAGGAATGACACTCAGGAGGAACGGCACTCAGGAGGAACAGCACTCAGGAGGAATGGCACTCAACACAATTGGGAAAATGAAGCAGCTCTCATAATCAGAGAATTAAAAAGTAGTGTTCTTGAGAAATGAGTTCTGAGAATCCAGTGGGCCTGCACTTGCACTCAGCTTTTTCCATTCAGTTTCTACTGTTTGTTTACAAAAATTTTTGTAGGCCCTTTCAATACAGCTATTCCTAGAATCAAGTGTCTCAAATAACTTGTAGCCTTCCTTCACCACACAGACTGTGGCTGGGTTCCTATTCCAAAGCCCTGTGTGGTGGGGTCCAGGAGTTTTCAGTCTTGTATTCCCTAGCTGGATCTGGGATGGGTGCCTCCTCTGAGCCTTATGAGGTTCTCTGTGGAGTATAGGTCTGTCCACTCTATACTACTGTGGGTTGAACTGTGCGCTCTGAAAGATATACTCAATTCCTAGCCCTGTGAACATTTGAAAATAGGCTGAATGCATACAGTAAACTTGAGGTCATGTGATTCTGGTGGGATGCTCTCCAATGGCTTGTATCCCTATAACATGGTGTGAGGGACATACTTAAGAAAGCAGCCATGGGAAGATGTGGGCAGAGATTGCATGGTAATTCTCCCTGACACTGGTCAAACTGTCACCAAATGCTGAGACAGGGAAACTTCACCTAGAGCCTTAAAAGAGACCAAATATTGAAACTTCCATTCCGACTGTCTCCTAAAGTTGTGAAAGAATGAATTTATGTTATTTAAAACCACCCAGCTTATGGTATTTTCTTATAGTAGCTCTAGGAAATGAATATAATAGTGCACAGAGTTGCCAGTAGAATCACCTGAGGATTTTTTTTAATATAATAGGAGTTATTTTAAAGAACCAATATAGAAAGTATTTGTTTAATTACTTGTCACATCATTACTTCTCAGATATCTTACATAAAGATTAATCTAGGGATTGTTCAGTCTGCTTGTCTTACTGTAACAAAGCACTCACAAGGGAGTAATTTATAAAATATAAAGGCTTCTTTAGATCACAGCTCAAGAATCTGGGGGGGTCTGACAACCTGACACTGGATTTGCATCTGAACGTGGTGACGAATATAACTTAGGGAGACTGAGCGACAGTGCTCTCTCATAGCTCCCTCAAATTGTCAAGCTTCAGATGTTGTTCTGGGGTCTCACCTTCATAAACCATCACCTCCCAAAGTCTCACTGTTTGAGGAGTCCATGAAATTGTTGGCTTATTGAAGAAGCCACTCTTAAAACATGTATTTTAATATATATTATATATTTCTTTGATAATTCAGAACAATAAGTTTTTCCCATATTCACCCTCCCTCTCTTAACTCCCTGCCCACTTCTCTTATCCACCCAACTTTATGGGTTTTTTTTTTTAAATCAAGATCAATTTGTGCTTCCCAGACATTCTTGGGTGTGTGATCTACTGAAGCATGGTTGAGTTATCAGGGGCTCTACTCTTAGAGAAAAATGACTATTCCTTCCCCAGAAGCTACTAATTGTTCATCAGCCCTTTGCTTGGGAGTAGAACTTCAGGACCAACTTCCCTTTCTTTGCTGGTGTTTGGTCTGTCTTGAGCTTGCGTGGGTCTTGTGCATCCTGTCACAGCTGCAGTGAGTTCTTACTGCAGTTCTTACTGCTCCTCTGTGGGCAGAAAACACGGATTTCTTGTAGTATTGAGCATCTCCAGCTCTTACACTCTTTCCTCCCATCTTTCTGAAATGATCCCTAAGCCTTGGGAGGAAAGGGTGTAATACACACACACACACACACACACACACACACACACACACACGCCTTTCAGGGCTGAACATTCTGCAGTCTCTGATGCTCTGCACCTTGGCCTGTTGTTGGTCTCTGTATTGATCACCATTTGTAAACAAAAGCTACTCTGATGAAATTCTAATGGTACCTATGTGTAAAATGACAAATAATTATGAGTTGGTTTAAATGCATGTTGATTTACCAGAATAATAGTATTTAGTTCTCACCTAGAGCCTATGGCCTGCCTAGCCATTGTTTCTCAGCCCAGAAATAGCGCCAGCTATATATTGTATCTTGTGGATCAGGACTTAAAATCAAGCAGAAAGTAACCAACTGTTAACTGCCATGATGGTCATATATGTCACTATTGCATCAGCTGGCATGTCTTGTCAGCTAGCCATTATTTTAGCTCAAAGGGTCCATAGCTGTGTATAATTAATGTTTACTTCTCTCCTCTGATAGCATGCATAGTACCATTAAGCACTATGGAATCTAGCAAATAGAGATGAAGTGCGTAGTAAGGATGGAGAAGAGAGGATATTTTGCTGAAAGAGCCCTGGTGAGGGTAAAGATGTTTAATGCTGCCCAGTGTTTGTCTCTGAGGATGTTAGTGTGTCTTAGAACACCACAACGGATATGGAAAAATATATGCTACTCCTTCTCTGTGAGATGCTAGGGCAGACATGTTCATGTATGACAGCAAAGAGGAAGGACGGGGGCTCTGTAAACTTTAGTAGAATGACTTTGGCATACGCCATGGGCACACGGCAATGTAGTGGGTGAGCTATAGGAAGCAACAACAAGGACGTGGTTAGTGTAACCACATGCCAGGTGACCCAGGCCCATGAAGCAATGGCTGCAACATCAGGTCAGAGAACAGAGTGTGTGACAGTACCATACTGTGACTAAAAAACTTGTTCTGGACCTTAGAAGATTCTACATACCCCTTTTCCCGCTTTTTAAAAAAATGTTTGTTACAATTTATTCATATATATCCCAGTTGTTATTCCCCCTCTTGTATCTTCCCATTCGCACCCTCCTTCCCTCTGATGGGGGTGCTCTTCCCCCACTGTCTGACCACAGCCTATTGGGTCTCATCCAGATAGCCTGCATCCCCTTCCTCTGTGTGCTGGCATGGACTCCCTGCCAAAGGGAAGTGATCAGATCTGGAGCACCAGAGTTCATGTCAGAGGTGCTCCCAACTCTCCCCACAACTATGGAGAACGTGCTGTCTATTGGCTAGATCTGAACAGGGGTCTAGGTTTACTGCATGCATTGTCATTGTCCTTGGTTGGTGCAATAGTTTGTGTACACCTGCCCCCCTCACCTCCCTGGCCCGGAACTGGCAGTCTTGATGCTCTTCCTGTGGGGCTTTATGTACCTTTATTAGAGAAGGTTTGGATTCAGGGCCTGAAGTACACTGAGAGGTGCATGTGTGAGCTAGACAGTGCTGTGCCGGTACAATTCTATCTCTGCTTATAATGGGCCGACTCATGCCCTTTCAATTTATATGTTGCACTTCTAACTTCTCATTCTTTAGAATGCAACTGCATCTGCATACAGATAGTCTTTAGAAAGAAAACTTAGGCAAATAATACTGATGGGTCTTACTTACACTGATGTCTTTAAAGAAGAGGAAATTTAGTCTGATAAACAGACACCACACACAGTATGCACAGAAAATGGATGTTGTGAGGGCACTGACGTGGGTGGCCATCTGCAAGGGAGACCTTGGGAGAAACGAAACCCACAGATGCTTTGATCTTGGAATTCTACCCTCCAGTGCTGAGAGCATTACATTCTTTTCTAAACTGTTCAGGGTGTGTTACTGTGTAATGGAGGGCCTACCAACCTGTGTGCTCCTTCACCCTCTTATTCGCTATTAATACTTATAGGAGATTAATAGTAGTTTTTAAAATCAGTTTCATAAATATATACTATATTTGCATCATTTGTCCCTCCCTTTAGCTACAATGATGGAAGGGGAAGAGGGCCTCTATTTTCATCTGGCTCCAAGAACCCAGAAACACCCTCTTTCAGTTGCCATGCTCGTCAAAACTGTAAAGGGACATAGGCTCCTTTCATCTTGGAGAGCTCAACATGAGTGAAGCTTTGAGGCTGGAGACTGCAAACTCAGATCTGGAGTGTAGAAGAAAGTGGGGGAAAGGTGAGATGGGCATGAAATAACAGGAGGTCCCCCTGTCAGTGTTCACTGCTCTGTCAGACAGGGAGCAATTCCTCTGGAGTTCAAGTCTGACTCAGCAGAATGTAAGGGGTTGTGAGGTTACTCACAAGATCTCAGTCAGTACTGACTGGGCCCATTGCTGATGTTGTTCCATGTCAGTGCCGCATAGTGTACCTCTTCTAAGGCTCTGGTGGTAGTCTCCGGGTCTTTAACATTTTCAGTAACAGTCAAGCAGTATGCCATGGTCATGACGTCATAAGAACAAGGTTGACAGACTAGCCCACTGGAGCTGTGCTGAAGTCTGATAATGTTGATAAGATGGGGCACGGTACAGGTCCAGAATGTTCCAGGATCTTATGGCAACATCCTGGGACATTATGAACAAATATATATGCACATCTTACTGAACAAAAAGCTGGAGAACCAACTTCATCCGTGTCTAACTTGGCAAACCAATGTATTTGCTGTGGTTGCTTACAGGAGCACAGGGGACTCAAAGACAGCTCTGTAGCTGGGCAGCTCACTCAGGCATACTTACGAAAGCTGCATGCCTGGAACTCCAAGGCTTCCCAGAGTCAGCTCCACTGTCTCTCTCTTCCCAGCATCTGTTTACTGCTCTTGTAACTTGAGAAAAGGCCTTGTGAATCTTGTAACTTTGTGAGTTCCCAGAGCCTCTTCAGTTTCCTTGGCTTCCTGGGCTTCCCACACCTCTCCTTTCTCCAGGGGTGGCGGCAGGGGGGGATGTTTTAACTGGGATGAAACAATTGCACAACCCCCTCTAAGCTAACAGTCAGGGTAAAGCCCCTGCCACCCAGCAGCAGGAGTGTAAGTGATCCATTCAGGTGACAGGGTAGAGCCAATGTGACTGAATGGACTCAGCAAGACAGACAGGAGGAGGGGTGTGGACCATGGAGGCAAGGCAGGGCTGTTTTATGCCACCAACTAGGCCATCAAGACAATTGCTCATCATTCTGTAGGAGACGTGGAGCCTTTGCAGAGTGTCAGAGTATGACACGGTCTAATTTATGGTCTAAAAGTCCTATTGGCCACTGTTCTAAGACAGGGATGGGGGAGGGTCTAAGCAAGGAGAGCTGTTCTGGGGGTTGTTCCCGGTATCCAAGTAGAAGACAGCAAGGACTCGTATAGACATAGAGGAGCAAGAATGTGCATCCGAAAAAGCTGGGTGTGGTGGCGCACGCCTTTAATCCCAGCACTTGGGAGGCAAAGGCAGGTAGATTGTTGTGAGTTCGAGGCCAGCCTGGACTACAGAGCGAGTCCAGGACATCCAAGATGACACAGAGAAACCCTGTCTTGAAAAACCAAAACAAACAAACAAAAAAAAGAAACAAGAAAAAAAAGAATGTGCAACCATTTGTTCTGATGCCCTCAACAGTTCGGCCAGATGAGCTGTTATTTACCCTAAAACTGCATTCTTCAGTGTAAAATCTCTGAGATTATACATATGTCGTGACTGACTCTTTGAAACACTTGCCTAAGTTTCTGCCTCTGTAAGATTGATTTTAATCCAGCCTTCTGACTTCTGAGCTTCCATTCTTGACAACCCTTCTCAGTGATCTCAGAGAGGCATTTACCCTTCTTGCAGCATCAGTAGCCACTGGCCTGGACATAACTACTGAGACGAGGGAGAGGTCAGGAAAAGTAAGCAAGAGAACAGAAAACTCACATGGCTTTGCTAACAGATAGCCCATTTTTTTTTTTTTCTCATCACATTCCGAGGTGCTGAACAAACTAGATGCAAAACGTCAGAAACGATGTAACAGCAGATTACTGAGTTGGGAAGCAATAATTAGAAAGGAAATGAAGAAAATGGATGTTGGGGGCCTTAATGTAAAATATGACATTGATAAATCAAAGGAAGCCTTGAATTAGAGATGTGGGCATTTCAACTGATTATCCAAGATAACACATCCCCCATTGTCCTCGTCCATCTTGTTTTGCCTTTCTGAGGACAAAGAGTATCTTTGCAAATTGCCAAGCTACAGGAGCAAATCTCCCAAAGAAGAATGTTTACTAAAAGGGAGCCGAGGGGAAGGGCTGGAGTCCCTAAAAATTAAGTTGCTTACTAAAGAACCCAGAGGCATGTTGTTCTTTCTTTCCGCTTGGTCTGGAGCAATTATGGGAGCAATAATAAGAGATACTCAGGATAGATTTGATAGCAAGTCAAAAATAAGCACTAAACCCCAGGTAAGAAAAGCTGCATCCGCCACCTCACTTCTTTTTTTTTTTTAATTTTTAAAATTAATTTATTCTTTTTACATCTCAGTGTTTATCCCATCCCTTGAATCCTCCCATTCTTCCCTCTCCCCACCCCCATTTTCCCATTATTCCTTCTGAAGCTCATCTGGAGTACCAAATGTAAGCCGAGCGCCACCAACGGAACCCGGCAGAAGCCACTCAGCTGCCCGGTTCGGTTCCTTCGACTCCCAAGCGGACTTTGTTTTTCTGAGAAAGATGCTACTAGCAGCACATGGTGCATTGGGACACTCATGGCTGAAGTTGTTTTGATTCACAACGGGGAGCGTGGAGGAAAGAGCCTAAAGAAGACTACAAAAATGGACCCTAACAGACTGCCTCAGATTTTCCTTTTTAGCCTCTCCGCCCCTTCCTGGCAGGAGAGAGTCCCTCGACAGAAGATATAAGACCCAGCTTTGCCAAATGTCTTAGTAATTTGGAAAGTCTGACCACATGACAGCAGTGAGAACGGGTGCCATGAGACACCTTGCAAACCCCGTGGGCATCCTAGGGGAACTAAGTTTTGTTTGTGTGAATGTGTTTCAGAGCATTTTATAAGTGCGTCCACGCTTGTTTTATGGCAGGTAACCTTGTGCAAGCTCTCAGCGACTTCCTTTGGGCCTTTCTCCAGACCAGGGCCTGCTGATGCTTTATGAGTGTGCACTACTGGTGCCAGGGCCATCGGATGTTAAGCTGGCTTTCCCAGTGAGCCAGCTCAGCTTTGCATGTGACTGAGAAGCATGAAGACCTGAGATCTTCTAGAGCTAACACTACTGGGTGCAAGGACTCTTGCTTTTTCTCTCTCGTAAGTCTAGCCTTATCCAAGACAGCTTTATTCTGGGCTCAAACACACCCTCCCTGTCTTTACTTTTAGTAACTATTCATGTGACACCTCCCACTTCCACTGTTCATTGCTTTCCTCGGTATTTTAAATCCACATATGTGGGTCTTAGGAGAAGATTTTTCTACACATGTTTTGTATGATGATAACTCATATATCCACCATTCTTACTTTGGTTGCTTTAAATATTAGCACTGAAAATGGTACAGAGTCTTAGGCTCCTATTATTTATTTTTACTTTTAAAGAATGTATGTATTTATTTATTCCTATAACTTATGTGTATTTGTGTATACCTACGTGAATATATGTATACCATGTGCTTGTAGAAGCCTGAGGAAGCCATAAGATGGCATCAGATCTCCTGAAACTGGAGTTACAGGTGTTTATGAGCTATGTAACTAAGAGCTCTGTTAACTCTGAGCTACAATGCGGCTGTTGGGACTGACCCCAGGTTCTCTGTAAGAGTAGAAACGTCTTTTCAGACTCCTCTTTTTATATTTTCTTTCTTTTTCTTTCCGCATATTGTCTCCAACTGCCAGTTCTCTTCCTAGCATGCATTTCATTTCACATGAACATTACTACAATCTTTTCATTGGGAGCAAAGGAGAAATAAAGCCAAATAATTATGTGACATTTTTATTTTACACAAAGACCCCATCATACCCTATAAGAAGTAACTGTGGCATGGCTACCTTGGCCAGCTGTTGGCACATATCTGTTCAAAGCTAGAGTAGGACACCAGTTAGACAACAAGAGGCTGAGCTCACAGACAAAGATGTCCTCTGCCAAGCCAATGCTGCACTTCTCAAAGTGTAGTCCCAGGCCCGGAGCACATCACCATCTGAGAAGCTTTAAAATTCACATGATCAGGCCACACCTGGTGTTTTTGGCACAAAATATCTATAGCAACACATGGAACGTGGGTTTTAGTGAGCCTCTGGGTGATTTCGAAGCATTAAAGCACATGTTACATGCCAATGGAGGGCATTGGGAAATTTTCCTTTTGACTTTTCCCCCCAACATTGCCAATATACATTTATTTCTCTATTCTTCCTCCCACTTTTCTCTCTTCCTCCCTTTTTCCATCACTTTCTTCTAAGTTGAAAGTAAATTATCCATACTTATTCACCATGGTAGTGAAAGTGCATATACATTACGGAATAGAAAAATATAACAAATGAACAAACATTGCATCACATAGCTATTATTTGTAGTCAGAATCTTCTTTACTTTTTGTATTTTAAAATATTTTGTCATTTATTGTAGTTATGATGATAAACAATGGACCTCTTACATTTATCCTTCTAATGTCTCCCCATCCCCATTCAACAGCCACTCCAACTTCTGAAGACCTTTACTCTTTCTATTTCTATGAGTTCATCTACTTTAATGTTATACATATGAGTGATATAAAACACCATTTTACTTCTGCACTTGGTATATTTCACTTAAACATAATGTCTCCATGTTCATCAATGTTCTCACAAATTGCAGTGTTTCCTTCATAGCCAAACAGTTTTCTACTGGGCAAATTAATCACATTTTCCCCGTCCCTTTAGCTACTTATGGACATAACTATGCTTTGGCTATTGTAAATAGTACTATAATAAGCAGAGAAGTGAGCTCATTCTTCAACCCACTGCCTTTCTTTCCTTTGAAACCATAGCTTTACTAAGGGCATGGATCATAGAGTAGTTCTGTTTCTAATAATTTGAGGAAACTTTCATTTACTGATTTCCAAAATGGTTATGCTAATCTATAATTCCACCCACAGAACACTAGGGTTATCTTTTCTCTACATCCTTATTGACGTTTGTTGTTGTCTTAGTACTTTTCTATTGCAGTGACAAAACACTGAGGCAATCTATAAAAGAAGGCATTTAACTGAGCTTACACCTTCAGAGGGCTGAGTCCCTCATGGCAGGGCAGCATGGTAGCAAGCAGACCTGTTGTCCGGAGCACCTGAAACTCACATCTTCATCCACAAGTAGGAGACAGAGAGGAACACTGGGAATGAGCTGAGTCTTTTGAAACCTTAAAGCCTGTTCCCAGCAGTATACCGCCTCCCTCCCCCAACAGGGCACACCTCCTAGTCTTTCCTCAAATGTCCCACCAACTGGGCACCACTAATTCAAATATATGAGCCCAAGAGAGCCATTCTCATTCAAACCATATAAGTTGTGTTTTGTCTTTTTGATAACAGTCAATGTTACTGAAATGAGGTGCTATGTCACAGTACTTTTGATTTATATTTCTCTCATAATTAACGCTGCTGAATATTTTTATTTTTCCTTTTTTAAAATTTAATTTTATTAATTTATTCTTATTACATCTCATGGTTATCCCATCCCTTGTATCTTCCCATTCCTCCCTCACTCCCATTTTCCCCTTACTCCCCTCCTCTATGACTGTGACTGAGGGGGACTTCCTCCCCCTGTACATGCTCATAGGGTATCAAGTCTCTTCTTGGTAGCCTGCTATCCTTCCTCTGAGTGCCACCAGGTCTCCCCATCCAGGGGACATGGGCAAATATGGGGCACCAGAGTATGTGTGAAAGTCATACCCCACTCTCCACTCAACTGTGGAGAATGTCCTGTCCATTGGCTAGATCTGGATCTGGGTAGGGGTTTGAAGTTTATGTGCCAACCACTTGCTTGACTTTTTTGATGAATTTTTCTTTGTCTTTTGCTTATTCCTTAATTAAATTATCTGCTTTCATATTTTTTCTTGAGCTTCTTTTCTTATAACAATTGTTAATTTTTGAGATTAATATAATTATATTCCCCCATTCCCTTTTTTCTCTCAAACCTTTCCCATGTGCCCTTCTTTCAAATTCACAGCCTGTTTTTCATTAGTTTTTCCTCTGTGTGTGTGTGTGTGTGTGTGTGAGAGAGAGAGAGAGAGAGAGAGAGAGAGAGAGAGAGAGAGAGAGAGAGAGAGAGAGAGAGAGAGAAAGTATGTGTGTGTGTCCTAAATACATAAATATAACCATCTCAGTCTGTATAATGATACTTGTATGTATGCTTTCAGGGTTGGCCATTGGATAATTTGTGAATCACTCAGCGTACATTTCCTTGGACGAGATAATTTCTCCTGCTCACAGCATTTCTTAGTTGTTTTTAGTTGCTTGTCAAGGGCTGAGGCCTCATACTCTATGCCGTCTCCATGTTATCATGTCTGTTAGTGCCATCCTTGGTCAGGTCATGTTTAGGCAGACATGTTGGCTAGATTTCATGGGTATAGCTTCCCTGAGAATGCTTAGAGACATAACTTCACAGTAAACTTCCTGATTCTCTGGATCTTACAATCTTTCTGCCTTTCTGTCCTGCCATGATCCTTGAGACTTAGGTGTAAGAGTCGTGTGTTAGGTGGGCCGGTTTGGACTGGGCTGCGGAATATGCCATTTTGATCACTTGGAGTTTTCAGTGATGGCTTGCTTACATCTGCAAAGGGAAGTTTTCTTGATGCGGTATGAGGGCTGCATCTATCTGTGGCTATAAGGGTAATAATTTGGAATGTACTTAGGGATCATGTTGATTTAATAAAGTGGTAGTTGTAGATTCTCCTCCCAGATCTACAGCTTCACTGGCTCCAGCTCCAGGTAGCTGAGTAGGCTTCCAGTTCCAAGCAGTTTTCATCTTGTTGAATGGGCCTTATGCCCAAGACATATGCACCATTGCACCCTTAGACTTATAATGCCATGCTGGTCACTGTTGTGGTTAATAGGCACCACACTGGGGTAGAACTGTTGGTTGCTTCCCTTTTTGGAAGCTTGCATGGCACTTTATGGTACCATAAAAGTTACCCTTCAGGGAGTAGGCTTTCAGGGAAGATCCAGCTCAAGCCCTCTGGATCCTGTGTCTGAAGTGCATGTTCTGTTTAGTAGTAGGTACTTACTTTTCACCTCTGGAGGGAAATCAATGGCAGCAATAAGTTAGAATGTTTGGGGAGTTTTTTGGACAACTCTAGGCAATATCTTAAAAGTGGACTTCTCATGCCCGCTATTGGGGTTCTGCTAGATCATCTTCAGGATAGCATTGTCAGCCCAGATGGGAATTTTCATTTAAATGATTTTATGCATAGGTATACACACAGAGCTATATGTACTACAGATATTTTAGGCAGAGAGTTAATAGTATGATTGCTTATGCTTTCTCAGACATCCTTACTGTGATTTTACTCCTCCTTCCGTCTTCTATGTTTGTCCCTTCTTCTCTACAACTAAAGATCTTCAGTTTTCCCATTTTCCCCTTGAGATCACTTGTAACTTGCTATTCCTCTTTTCTATTGTCTCCCTCCGAACAATAGTCTCCTCCTTTACTTCTGATTTCTGCAGCTTCTCCACATTACATATTCATATCTAAATATTTGCAGCTAGGAGCCTCAGATGAGAGAGAAAATACACTGTTTATCTTTCTGAGGACCAGAGCGCCAATAAGATCTACTTGCTGTTGCTGTGCTCCCTGCTACAACTCTGTTTCTACCAGTCCCTAGGCAGTCCACTCTTGATGGCTGCTCTGCTTTTAAAGTGTTCTCCCAAAGGTCCTATCTTACAGAGTTGTTCCCCACCTGTCAGTAGGGACCTACAGGGAGGCGGTGGAATCTTTGCTGTGGATGAGGAGAGCATAGTGAAAAGAAGTTGGGTCCCTGGGCATGGAGCTTACAAGGAGGCATGGGGATGCTGGTCTCTGCCTCTCTTTACTTTCTACGACGTGCACGCGTGCACGCGCACGCGCGCGCGCACACACACACACACACACACACACACACACACACACACACACACTGAAGCAGCTTTGTTCTACCACAGCTTACCCATCATAATATCTCACCACAATAACAGAAACAATAGACTACTGAATGAAATATGAAATCTCGGAACCTTTCAGCTAAGAGAACACCTTCTCATTTTGAGTTGATCTATCATGTGTATTTGGCACAGAACAAGATATTGATGAACACACTGGCATTCCCTTTGTTCCTCACAGTAGACTGCAAGGGTAAGCCTCTAGCTCCACAAATAGTATAGAAGCCAAATGTTCCCTTCTACTGTGTACTTCCCCCTGTAGAAACCATGGTTCTGTGAATTCTGTGTGAACTGTGCTAGCTTAAGAGGTGGGTGACACATCAAGGCAGACAGCTTTTATCATTCAATCATGGCTTTTGTTTCTGTGTTCCATGGGATATTTTTGCTTCCTTTCTAAATTCTGGGTGTCAAGTTACTGTCCTTGTCTGCAGATCAGCACTATGAGTTTCTGTAGAATAAAGTAAATGAAGTAACTCCTATTCTGCCATCTTGCTGTTGTAACCTTCTGAAAAACTAAAGGCAGACAGCGCAGAGACAGTGATGAAATGTTAGAGTCACCAGGTGGTTCTGCCATCCTCAGAATGTATCTTTTGCCATGGAGACCAAACTGGCTATTCTATATTAAGCATAATATTGATGCTATTAGACTTGAATTTTCATGCTAAGTATGAACCTCATCACCTTCTTTTCCTTCACTTACAAGGCATTTTTCTGTGTCTTTTCTACATGGTCTGAGTAATCACTCACACTTACCTGAAATGTCTTATTGGACCCACAAATTTAATTATTTCCCTAAACTTACATATTGTTAAGACATAAGTGGATCCTTCATTTCTATTATATACATGTACTATTTTCTTTCACTTTTTTTGACAGCATCTCACTTAGTCCAGATTCACCTCAATGTCCTCTGTAGCTGAGCGTGCTTTAGGACTCTGATTTTGTCTTCCATCTCTCAAGTACAAGAATTACAAGTATGTGTCATATCTAACTGGATGGATTCCTCATCTACGTGAACATATTTCTCAATAATTCATTTCTTATTGAATCCGCTGATTCATACTGTTGTCATTTACAGTTCCTGTCATTTTGAACATTAACAGAGACTATGAATAGACTTTACTTCTGATGTGAGAAATGAGCAAAAGACAGGCAGATCCCTGCATGTTCTCAAGACCAGTTCTAAAAGCATTGCAGGTGTGGGCAAAACCTGGGATAAAGATTTCTTAAACACTGGAAAGAAGTCAATTCATACTCTATAAATTGCTTTTTGCCTAAGACCAGAAATTTTTATGAAATTTTCCCCCTCACAAAGGTATAAAGAAAGTGTTATTTTTCAAAGTAGATGTTGAAACAGAGCTATTGAAATAAAAGAAAGCTGCATTCCTGTTCATACTCCTTTGACATATGTTCTAGGGTGCTCAACACTTTATCCGGAATCTGAACAGATGAGTGCTAATGACTGAAGTAAGGTGGGCAACAGGTAGAATTGGCCTGGTCAAGCAAAGGCAGTGGGACAGAAGGCTGTTGATGTGGTGGGCCAGAGTGTGGGAGGGGGACCCCATTCTCAGGTTTCTTGGGTCCTAGCCTTGTTCCCCATTCACAAAGTACTTCTAATTTCTCCTAGCACACAATCTCTAGGCTACGATTCTGAACAGTGTGATGTCAGCTCCACTTTGAAGACATAAGGACTGTAAAACCCAGGATTTGGTTCCCAGTCATCCTAGTCCTCCAGACTACAGTGCTGGGTATTGATCTCAGAGCCTTGCATACACTAAGCAAGCACTCTACAAACTAAGTGATATCCTCAGACTTTAAATTTTTATATTTTGAGATACACTTTGGCTAAGTCTTAGGTCTGTTGCCTCAGCAAAGTAGTAGGACTATAGGCATACATTGTGTTACAGCTTGAGACATCATACCTAGTATTAATTTAAAATTATCAAGTTGGAGGCAAAAGGAAGGAAGGAAGGAAGAAAAGTAACCCTGGTTCAACCAGCTAGAATTTTGAAGAGTACATCTTTAAGCCCAGTTTCCCAAGGCATTTGTAAACATGCTCGTTCAAGTACAACATTTCTGTGAGGTTTGAATGGGAAAAATGTGTGTGAAAGTGAGGAAATACTTTGCCTAGTGTGACACAATATTGGTAAATATTAAGTTCTTTCTTTCAAATCTGCGGTGTGAAACTATAGCATAAGCATTTCAGTGGCAGATAAAAAAGCTGGGAGCTGGCGGGGGTGGGAGGGCTCATCTGATGAGACACTGAGGCAGTTACTGTCCCACAGGAAGGGCCAGCAGAGCTCACATCTCTTAATCTGGTTTGTGGCACTGACAGCGCATGAATCTCAGGTACCCCTTCACTAGTGTCATCCTAGATCCATAGTTTAGCAAGCATATCTAGTTGCTCAAAACAAGATATCCACTTTTCAAAAAGTTTTCTTTTCAGTGTTTTTAGTTTTTCTGAAAAGAACTAAAATAGCAAAAAATGAGAGGACTTTCATTGTTTTACGGATTCTGTCAATGCCTTCAGTTGCTGATATAACTTGTGTTTAGGAAAAATGTACTCAAAGTATATACATTGATCTGTATGACCAGACCCTTTGCTTTTCCACGAAAGACATTGAAATATGAGAACCCAGAACAGCTCTTATAAGGCTGATCAGTGACCCACACAGGTCTTTAAACTGGAGGGCTTCATGCTGTCTCTGCATTTGCCCTGGGTTACTTGGGTGAGGCACTTCGACTACTGGAAAGTGGGTGAGGCACTTCAACTACTGGAAAGACTACTCCCCGAGAGGGAGCAGAAGGCTTTGCCAAAAATAATTGACGTTGATAATCTGGGTTATAAGCCGGGGGCCGCTCTCCTCTAGTTTCTTTCCCTTTAATCTTACAATCCTTCAACTTCTTCTTTAGGGCCTGTATCTTAGAGGTTAAAGTTGCCTGTTCCTCCTAGGAATTAGAAGAAGATATATCAGAGGCAATCTCAGACGGGGCCAAAGATTTTACAGATTGCTCCTCCTGCACTTCATTTAGGGCAAGTTCCAAACTTCCTAGCTGCCCTCTTATTTTCTCCTCCTCGCTCCTAAGCGCATCTCTAACAAGACACCATAATGAAAAGGTAACGATAGGAACACTGTTGGACCCTTCCTTTCGTAAAGTCCTCTGGAGATCAGACTTCACCAGATCCCATTCTTGGACATTTTTTAGCTCTCCCGATACCGTAAACCAAGGACTACTCAAATCTATGGTTTTAATAAAATCTTCAACACTCTCATACTTAATCCTGGTGCCTTGATTCTCTAACAATCTCAATACTTGATCCACCAAAACCGTGGACGAACCCGCGGCACCCATTTTCCCGGTGCCTTAATCACTAGTCCACCAGAACCGTGGACGAACCTACGGCACCTATTTTCTCGGTGCCTTAATCACTAGCCCACCAAAACCGTGGACAAACCCGTGGCACCTTTTTCCAATACGCCCATTTCCTACCTCCCTGAGCGCTGGTCAGCTTCCTCCCTTCTTTCCCTGATCTCGGTGTAACCTCCACTTGTGGCGCCCGCGCCACTGTGGTACTGAGTCGAGGGCGAGGGACGGCAGATTTAACTCATGCACACACACACACATGCACACACATGCGCGCACACAATAACACAGAGGGTCCTTTGTGCTAAGAGAGCAGCAGCTGCAGCAGCAGCCGCGGCAGCGGTTTATTAATTCATCCCAGAGTTCCAAAGAGCCTTCTAATAGGCAGCCAAACAGGAATCCTCCTCCCAGGTGAAATCCCTCAAGAGGTAATCGCACACAGGAGGAAAAGTCTCGAGGAAGGGAGGGGTGCGTTCTCAGAGCAGTAAACACAACTAGCTAACCAAGATAAACACAGACATGGAAGCTGCTAGAAACAGGACATGAAACAGCAAGACAGGCAGACAGTCCAGTCGGGCCTGGTTCCTACATGTAGTTCCTAGCCATGCCTGCTTATCAGTACTGCAATCTTTCAGGGATGTGTCTTCCTGAGTGTTCTTCTTGTGACTTTAATAAGTGATCCTTTCATTGAACTAAATTGACTATGCATGAAATGTGTAACCAAAACTTAACTACATCTTATTTTGTATGCTTTTCCATATTGAAATATTGAATTTTATTATAGATTATATAGTCTATGCAGTCTCCCCTTTCTGCTAAAACAGTGGTTCTGCTTTCCTGGTTTATAGAAGAGAACATGACAAAGTAATAACTAAAATACATTAGGCAGATTTTTTTGGCTTCTCACAAATAATAGCCATTTGGCTGCATTGTTTCAAGATTTTGGTGGTGGTTCTGGCTGGTCCATGCATGGGTCTGGTTAGATGCAACAATGCACTGGCTTATATGAGAGCACCACAGTGAAGTCAAGAGAGGCCATGGAACAGGAACCATCCCAGAAGTCTGCTGTTTCTTTTTCTATGAGAGTCATCCATATGTCTTAAGACTGAAAGGCACGTGTGCAGGTCAGAGAAATTCCAGTTAAGATGTACAGTTGCTTTGTCTTCTTCATTCAGGCTGAGAAATGGTAGATCTCTATGTTACTGACATTGCTTATCTCTTGTGGCTCACTCAGCATTCCATTAGAAACATCTCCAAGATAGAAACTCTCCTTGTAAACAGTGTTCTCACAGAATCCTGGTAGTATAGTAAAAGGAATTTCATCACTTAAGAAACACTTAATACGCCACTGCTTTGGACCCTTGTTTACCATATCATGATGATATAAAGGCTTGTGTCACACATGTGCAACCCAAGTCCTGCATCTTTATTTTCAGATGAGTTTCTGAATGTTCAGCTATTGGGTTTCAGATGAGTTTCTGAATATTCAGCTACTGGGAAAGTGCACTTTATGTTTTATAAGGCTCTTTAAAGGCCGTTTCCAATTTGGATATTTTGGGAATTAAGTAGCTTGTCCTCCATGGAAGCTAATCAACCATTATTAACCATGAATGACTGCTTAGAAGTTCTGAAACCTAGATATTTAATAGCCTGACCTCTAAGCTTATTTCTACCCCCCATCAAACTTTGTTGTTTAGAAATGTGACAAATAAATCATTGGATTTTTTTTTTTTTTTTACTTAGAAAGTGTGACAGAATCAGACATGTTATCTCACCTCCAGTGGGAGTTTCATGGATTGGATTACTACCTTGGGCAAGAGCAATTGCTTATGTATCCCTAGAAAAATAAACCAGCCTACCAAAGGCATCCATACACACTCTTGTTTATTGTGGTGATATTCACAGCAGCTAAGTATGTTAGCTTTTTCACCAGTGTGACACATACCCCAAAAAGACAGTTTAAGGAGGAGGGGTTTGTTTTGGCTGATGAAAAACATGCAAAAATTCTTAACAAAATATGTGCAAACCAAATCCAAGGATACATCAAAGACCTGATTCGCCCCGAGGAAGTTAGATTTATTTCTATAGATAGATGCAAGTGCCAGCACATTCAAATAAATAAATGTAATTTATCACAAAATGGATTCAAGAGTAGAAATTGCACAATCACCTCAGTATATGCAGAAAATCCTTCTATTGTTACTTAATGTTTATGAGGCTTTTCTGCATTGTACGTCTATGGGGCAGTTGAGTGCCTAATGACCTCAGATGCCAGACAGGGTGTTGGACCCCTTGGAATATAAGATAAATGATTGTGAGTCACCAGGTGGGTTTTGGGAATTGAATCTATGTCATCTGGAAGAGCAGCCAATGCTTTTAACTATTGAGACATCTTTCTACCCTGCAGACAAATATTTTGGGAAAAATCCAACATTGCTTGAAGAAAATAGGTATGGAATGATCATTTCTCAACAAAATCAAAGCTATATATGATATATATGTAGTTAACATACTTAAAGAGAAAAAATAACTGCAAGAGTTTCTACTAGAATCAGAAACAATATAAAGGTGCCCATTCTCTGCATTCTTACTCAATATAGTGCTGGAAGTCCGAGATAAAACAATAAAACAAAAGAATGAAATGAAGGGGCTATAAACAGGAAAGGAGGAACTCAAAATATGTTTATTTGCAGGCAATATTCTATGTATTAGAGACTCCAAAGTCTCCACTACAAAACTCTTAAATCTGACCAAAAAAGCCACTCAGCAATCAGAATAGATAATTAGCATAAAAGTCAGTAGTCTGCCTACATATCATTAAGAAACTGCTGGAGAAGAAGCCAGTGAAATAAGCCCATCCACAATTGCACTAAAAGTACCTTAGAATATGACTAAATGATGAAGTGAAAGAATAAGAAGTCAACACTAAAGAAAGAAATTGAAAGATACTGCAAGTTGTAAAGAACTCAAGTTTTAGTTTCTTTTATGGTTGCTGTGATAAAGTACCCTGACAAAAGCAACATAATGGAGAAATGGTTTATTTGGGCTCACAATGTGAGGTTACAGTTCATCTTGGCAAGAAAATCTCAGAAGCAGCTGGCCATTTTATACCTGTTGTTAGAGCTTGATGGACACTTCAGCTCAACTCATTCTGCTTTTTATATCGTCTGGGATTCCAGACGAGTGAGTGGCACTCACAGTGGGCAGATCTACTCACCTCAATTAATTTAATCAAGATACTTTCCTGTAGCCATGCTCACTAGCCCATCTCCCAGCTGATTCTAGATCTCATCAAGTTGAAAGATAAATTTAACCATCAATTTAATCCCCAATGCTCATAAATTTGAAAAGTTAATTTTGTGAAAATAGCTACAGTACCAAAAACAAATCTAAAAATCCAATGAAATCTGTATCAAAATTCTAACCCTTCCCTTTTAGAAACAAAATTTTAAAAAGTTCTTAAAATCCATCTGTATGTACAGAAGACCCTGGATAACCAAAGCAATCCTCAGCAAAGATATATAAAGTTTAAAGTATCACCATATCATCATATCTTATTTCATGGTAAATCACAAAGCCATAGGTTAAAAAAAAAAACAAAAACAAAAAACCTAGCATGGCATTGGCACAGAAACAGGCATATATATTAGTGGAATAGAATAGAAGATTCAGGAAAGAAATGAACAGGAAATGGGGGACACCATGAAAAGACCAAACATGGAGCTATAGGCAAAAGTGAGGGGAAAGAATCCCAAGTCAATGATACAAAGCAGATCTTCCAAAAGATTGTAGAAGAAAACCTCCCAAGCTTTGGAAAGACATACCTATAGAGATGCCAGAAGCAGACAGAACATTAAACAGAAAGGAATCCCTCACAGAATATCATAGTTCAAACAATACATATAGACAACAAAGAAAGTGTATTAAAATATGGAATGGAGAAAACCCAAGGCACATATGAAGGAAAGCCCATAAGAATAGCAGCTGATTTCTCAATGGAAACTTTGAAATTCAGAAGAGCCTGAAGCAATGCATTCTATGTCCTACGGGACTGTGGTGGTCAGGCTAGATTAATATACCCAGCAAAACTATCTGCAATCATGAAGGAGAAATAAAAAACTATTCATGACACAAACAGCCTGAAAAATTAAATGCAACAAATCAACTCTAAAGAGAATCAGGAAGTAATAAACACAGCTAAAAGACTAAAAAGAAATGTGGAGCTATACTTACTAAAACACAAGGTTTTGAGGACAGAAATAATAACATTATTGAACATAATAATAACACTAAAAATCAGCAACACAAATACTTCACTAATAACTTTAAATGTTAATTGGTTCAATTCCCTAGTCAAAAGACACAGGTGGACTGACTAGATAAAAAACAAAATCTAACTTTCTGTTGTCTACATGATACAAGCGTAGCTTCAGATAGGCACCATCTACAGTGATAGGACAGACCAAAGTACTTCAACCAAATGGGACCAGGAAGCAAGCAGACACCACTATTCTAATGGCCGACAGAATAGACTGCAAACTAAAACTGATCAGAAGAGATAAAGAGAGATCCTTTACTGTTACCAAGGGAACATTTAGCCAAGAAGACATCTTAAACATTATATGCACCAAGTTCTAGTGCATCCAATTTTATAGGGAATAATGTACTGCTAGATTTAAAGATACAAATTTACATAACCTATAAATAGTAGGTGATTTCAGTACTCATTTTCTCCAATAGACCAGTCACCTGCCCAAAAAATAAGCATAGAAACATCAGAATAAAAAGACAACATACATCAAAGTCTATAGAACATTTCACTCAGACACCAAAGAATTCTACTCAGCAGCGCACGGAAGCTTCTCTAAAATGGACCTCATCCTGGGATACAAACAAATCCTTACAGATTCAAAAACATAAAAGTAACGCTATATGTTCTATCTGACCCAATGCACTAAGACTTTGGATTGACAGAAAAAAAATCTCTAGTGAAACAAACTCATAAAAATAAAACTGCCTAGAGTAAGATGGGCCAATTCAACACCAACTAGCTATTAAGAAAATGCCATGCAGACATGCACACTTGCTAATCTATTACAGGTAGTTTCTCAATTGAAGTTTCCCTTTCCCAGGTATGTCAAGTTGACAAACTGAAGCCAACTCTGACAGCAATGGAACACAAGAGATGTAGCCCTGTGGAGTCACAGCTTGGAGCTGGGATTACAGAGTCCACTGAAGCGTGTGGGGACTGTGAGCACTGAAGCAGCAGGCATATATGCCATCCATAAGCATCTAAACCTAGATCAGTGTTTTTTAACATATGAGTCATGACCCCTTTGGGGGTCACATATAAGATATCTTTTATACCAGATATTTACATTATGATGCATAACTTCAGCAAATTTGCAGTTTTGAAGTAGCACTAAAATAATTTTATGGTTGGGGTCACCACAACATGAAAAGCTGTATTAAAGAGTCACAGCATCAAGAAGGTTGAGAACCGCTGGCCTAGATGATGATGGCTCTGTCTCAGAGAAGAAACTCTAGTCCTTTTGAGGGGTCTCATCTTTTAGAGAGAGTGATGAGAACACATGACTTGGTGACCCCAGATTTGCATTCTTGCCTTGGGCATCAGCTGCCTGAGCACAAATGTCAATTGTGTAGAGAGATGCTAATAAATGTTAGCAGAGCAGTGCCAAGAGACACAGAGGACCTAGATTTTGAGGAAAAATTAACCGAGGAAGCTTTTTTCTTGGGCATCTGGGGGAGACAGGATCTTGGGTACCATCCCGTCTTCAGGCCACCAAATTGAGTCTCCCTCCACAAATAATTTTGAGAGACTCTTGCCTTATCAGAATTGATACTACTAATTTCTTAACTAATTTTTTAAAATTATAATTCTTGTGACAGTGATTTGCATCTTAACCAAGGCACTACTAACCGTTTGCAAGTTTAGTGGCAGGAACTGTTTAGATTGTAAAGATACCACATTATGAGAGAGGAAAACACAAGAAATGTAGCTCATCATTGATTTCATCAATGAAGTTGACCAGACTTAGTACAACAAAGGCTGTGGTTGGTTGGTTATCACCTGACAAACAAAAAAGTGCTAAGTCCTGGCTCTCAAGATACATTTCCGTATATGATATATTTCTGTCTATGATAGAATCTTAACATATAAAGCAGCATGAAAACAAAATCTAATCATTTTTGTTTTGATGTTTTTGTTAATGGTACCTTCCCTGGGGCTTTTCCTCGCAGCCAGCTATTCCAGTTATGATGTTCTGCAAGAGCAGGCTATTCATAGTCCTGATACGCTGCCGATTGACCAGGCAAATGACTGTGTTGAACACCTACCAAGCAGCTACTGCATATGTGCTGGTGGCACTAAGGTGAGTCAAACATACCCTTTGCTTAGGAGAAGCTAAAGAAAGTGGTAAATAAATAAATGAGAGGCATAGGAGGGACGGACCTGTGCTGCAGCAGACGCCCACAGGTCAGGTAACAGAAATCTATTATCAAGGATTTCAGGCAATTCTTTTATTGCTGTGAATAAAATATTTTAGTGATGTTTTCTAAGATGTAGAAATTATATAGGTAATATTGGTGTGTGTGTGTGTGTGTGTGTGTGTGTGTGTGTGTGTGTATGTGTACACTTGGGTATTATTATAACCTCAATTTTCAGTTGTTATCTTTAATAATTTAAGGAGAAAACTATCATCTATAAAAAGCGATGCTTAGCATGTTGACTACTGTTTCTGCCATTACAACAAATGCCTGACAAATAAACTTGTAAAGAGAAAGGTTTATCTTGACTGATGGTTTCAAAGATTTCAGTCCATTGGCTGTCTGCTTGGCCCCCTTGCTTTGGGTCTGTGATAGAATAATGCATCCTGTTGGGAGGCTATGGCAGGGGAGGGCTTTACTCATTCTCAGTGGTCAGAAACAGTGGCTGTAGGACAGGTCATACAGGGCTTATGAGGCACATCCCCAAGGGCCTGATTTCCTTCACTTAGGCCCCATCTCTTAAAGGTTCAGCATTTCCTAACAGCCTGGGCCTTGGGGGAACATTCCAAACTGTGGTAATTGGCATTTTTTTTCCAGTAGCCTTTAACATAACATTTACATAGTCTTTAAATTTATACACATGGCTAATATATTTAGCTTTCCTTTTTGTTCACATGATTTTAATTAAAAATACTTCGTCTGTAGCATATCCCAAAAGTATGAAGGATTATTTGAAAACATTTCCATGCAGCTATTATGGAAAAAAGTGTTATATACTCAAATAAAAGTAGAAAATATTAGAATTAAAAAGTTAAAACTTATCTTTGTATTTCTTAGTCTTATAGCAATTGGTCTGAGTAAATTGTAAACTGGTCTTTTATCTCAGGATATATGAATTTAAAATTGTGACATGTTCTTTTTCTTCCACCTGGTAAAGCATGGCCATATTCTCGCATTGCTTATTATTCTTCTCCAACTGTTTTCGCAGGCCTATCAGAGTTAGGACTTAAAATACATGCACTTAATCTTTCTTAAGAAAAAAATTACCAAATTATACAAAATTTTCTACAGTTTATCTTTAATACAGCTCTGTGATGATGAACACAGAAATTATCCCTGGTCTCGCTTTTTCTTGATGTCTTTATTTCATCTGATATTAAAAGATCTTGGAATCACGGTGCATGCCTGCAACCCCAGTACTTTCAAGAGGTTCATGCAGAAGGATCAGAAACTCAGGGTTGCCTTTAACTTCATAGTGAATTTGACCTCAGCCTGGGCTACTAGCAACCTAGTATCAAACATAGACATACTCCCAAACACACACACACACACACACACACACACACACACACACACACACACACATCCATATATGTACACATAGACACAGACAGACACACACAGAGACACATACAAACAAAATTTAAAATATTCCTTCTTCTCTATTACTAATACCTTTCAATAAAATTGTCACTTCATCAGTTTCTGTATTTAGCAGACAAAAATAAACCTGGAGAGCTTTTGCCTTATAGTAGCAACTCCAAGATAGCTCTGAAAGGACTTCCGGCTACTCATCAATTAGCAGCTGACTCAAAAGAAAAGACTTAACAGCAGTATTTACAGAAAAATAATTATACTAATTACAAACTGAGATTCAGTGCTTACTATATGCCCAGAACAGATTTAAACACTTAATAGAGGCTATGCTCTTAAAACAAAAGACTGTGAGACATGAATTACTTAAGCAGTCCCATTTAATAGATGAGAAAACTGAGGCAGGAACTAGTAAACAGCTACGAGTATAGTCAGATCCACTGGCAGATACAATCTGTGTCTCCTTAATAGGATGCTTTGTTCCATTTCTTCAAAGAGAAGCTTGGGTTTGCATGGCCTCTAGTGAGTATGGTGCCCCTTAAGCACATAAACTGAAATCTGTAGATTGTTACAAAATAGAAGGAGACCAGATGCAGGAGGATCTGGATTCCAGGTTCATCCTGGGCCATAAAACTAGTCCAAGGGCAGTTCAAGACATGGTTTAACTGGAAGCAGTCTAGGAGAAGGAACAGGACCAGAGCCTACCGTAGAGGTCCTCTGAAAGTCTCCACCCAGCAGGGGAATCCAAGCTGATGCTTAGACACACAGCAGAGAGAGCTTTGGGGTGGAGTGCAGGGAGTCTAATGGAAGAGTTGGGGAATAGAAGGACTGGAGAGGTCAGGAGCCCCACAAGGAGACAATGGAGCCAACAAATCCAGGCGGCGGGAGGGGGGGGATTGCTACAGAGATTGATGCACTAACCGTGGTCCATACATGGTGAGGACCTAGACCTTCTGCTCAGATGCAGTCGATAGGCAGCACAGTCTCCTTGTGGGTCCAATAATATGGGGAGTAGGGACTACTTCTGACATGGACTCTGGCCCCACACATTGATCACTTCCCCCTGGTAGACTGGCTTTGCCAGGCCACAGAGGTAGAGCATACAGGCAGTCCAGATGAGACTTGACAGGCTGAGGTCAGATGTTAAGGTAGGAGGGCTCCCCTTTCTGAGTACTAGGGGCGGGGGATGAAGGAGGGGGCTACAATTGGGACAAAAGACATGGTCTAAAAAATTATTTCTTTTAAATTAAAAATGGACAGTTTCAAATCACGGATTGCTAGCATGAAGCCATGTGGTTCTAACACCTATTGAATTAAATTTTAAAAAGCAGAAAAAAAAAAATCTTTAAATGTACATGTGCAGTGGGACTCTGAGGACAGAATCCAGCCCATTCTGTTGGCAGTTTCACTACCAGGAATTGACATCTGTGGAGTTTGCAGGAGAGGCGACCTGTGCTGCAAAAACTGAGTGTTATATTTGCACTGCTCCCCACTGTACAGGGCTGGGCTGTAGGCTAATTCTGCAGAAGGAAGACTTTGGGTGCTGGTGTGTGCCTGCAGGGATCCATAAGGCATCCAGCAGCCTCAAAAAAGCCTGAGGATGAACCAGTGTTAGTGGAAAATCAGTCCCCTGCCCTCCTCTGTATTCAGGCTTGGCTTTCACTCTTGAAAGCAAGCCTGGATCCCAGTTCAGCTCATGAAGCAGCCTTGGAAAACGGTGGCCTGAGACTTTCTTCTCCCCAAATCCCCTGTTCTCTCAGTGCTTAACCTGTTCCTCTGATGCCCCTTACCACATGGGCTGAGTGCTAACTAGTCCTCCCAGGGGACGCAGATGGGCCGTGCACACCTAAGGAAGGGAGTGGCCGGGGGGACAATATACCGCAAGGGACACTGCATGCTTCTCGAGGTGTATTCAAGCTTTGAGAGAACATTCATCAATACAGCTGCAAGTCACGGATTTACTTGGACATTTTCAAACTTTTGATTTTGTTAGCCCCTGAGTGGGTCACCCCTACGAACTCTGAATCTCGCCTTTTCATTACTCTTCCCCACACAGGCAAACTCTGGGAATGTGGGTCTGGTAACACTTCCCACGAGGCACCTTGTCTTGAAGCACCATTCAAAAATATCCCCACAGCTGTGCATCCAACCTTTACTTAAAGATCACGGAAGTGGGGCATGCAAGCCCCGCTGCTCCCCTGGGCTGTGGTTTGAGACAGGTTTCATGGTATTTACTGTTTATACCTTTGAGCTTATTTAAGGGCAAGATATTTCATTTGTCACCACCTTGCACAGCTTTTTCTGCCAACACCTTTACCAAGCAGAACAAACTGGAATTTTAATAAAACCAAGTTCTGTATGGTAGGGTGAGTGTGTGTGCATACCCGAGTTGCTTCCCTACTGATTGATTCTGTGGCCTCTGTCACACTGGGCCGTGGGAGTTAGTTTAGTGTATCTGAGGTGTCTGTGTGACCTACAGAGTTTAAATAACAAATCAAGGTCTTGCGTGGTTGGCTCTGGTGGTCTCAGCTGCAGTCATTTTCATGACTGGCTGTGGCTGGAGTGGCTGACAGACTTCTCATTTGCTAGTATGAGCTTGTTCCCAGGGAAAAAGGAAGAAGTAGGCAAGAAATGCGTTAGCCTCTTGAGACATGGGCTCAGAAATGGCACACTATCAAGTCTACTGAACTCTAGAGGCCAGAAATGGTTGCAAGGTTCGTCTGTTTTTTTAAGGCATTAGAGAATAAACTGACATGAAGTGTAAACATACTAGACACAGTGCAGGCTGATCATTGCTCCATGCAACACATCAGTTATGTACATACCAGTTTTTTTGGGCAGCATTTTGACCACAGGCAGCATCCGATAAACAGTTATGTAGCTGGTGGAGCATGATTGTACAAAGCTCAGGCCCTCACTACAGGATATTGTTTTTTTTTTCCTTGCAGCAAACCAGTACCAAAGACTTCTCTCTCACCATACCACCATGCGTAGCTCCCATAATCATATAGAAATATATGATGGCCCTTTTAAGATGCACCCAAGCCTCTATAAAGTTAATTAATGTGTCACATACATTTTATACACACAGCCATAGGCACCTTCAGTGCGTTCTCACTGTTAGTGTGGTCTAACCTGTGCATAGAAGGTCAAGTATGAAACTTTCTACTTGTGAGTCACATTTATACCCACAATGTTCAGATTTGGGAACATTTTGGATTTTATATTTTTTTGATTACGGATGCTCAGCCTGTATCTCTTGCACTGGGCTAATTTACCAGTCTAGAGAACAAGGCTCTCTGAACTTCTGTGTGTACACTTATAATGTATGCCTGGGTTCCTGTGCTCACAGTGAGCTCAGGTAGGGCTGTCTGATCAGTACTCCTGGCTGCTCACCTCGGCCTCGTGCCTGGGTCTGCCACCAGCTTTGGTCCCTCATCTTCTGATCTTGTCAACTTTCAAGAATTTCCTTTTTATTTCTCTCCCACAGAGATGACCTTTTCCTGCTTCAAAGTCCGCATATGCATATTTCCTTAATGCAATTGGTAGTTTATATTTAGTGAAAAGCAAAGATGCAGAGACTTCTATGTGTGCTATGTGCAGTTCCTCGTAAATATCTTACTAGTGTTGTAATTTGCTCCATTTAACGAACAGATATTGATAAACTGTTATTAGTCCAAATCCACATTTTATTCACACCCGTAGCTTTAAAAAAGTTTTTTTTTCAGTTACATGTATATGTGTGTGAGTATGTGCCTATGGATGCAGGTGCCTGTGTGGGAATGTATGTGTGTGGATGCAGGTACCTATGGAGACCAGAGGCATCAAATGCACAGTAGATGAAGATTGAGATGGGTATGGGCCACCCAGTGTGGGTGCTGTGCCATTTCTCTAGCTCAGATGCTTAGTTGTGTTTCTTTTTAAACAATTTTATATATTTGTCTGTTTGTGGGTGGGGTGTGCGTGCCTGTGTGTGCATGCATGCGTGTGTGTGTATGTGTGTGTGTGTGTGTGTGTGTGTGTGTGTGTGTGTGTTCATGCGTGCCTGCATGCATATGATGCCTGTGCCCATGGAGGCCAGAGGCATCAGACCCCTGGATCTGGTGTTATAGGTATTGTGAAGCAACTGACAGTGCTTGGAAACTGAATCCAGTCCTCAGCAAAAGCAGCATGTTCCCTTAACCCCTGCTTCAACTCTCAGTCTTGTACCCTTAGTTTCTATCTCTAATCTTCTTGTGTCCCAGGCTAGCACAGGGGATGCAGCAAATGCATCTACATAGGCAACACTCGGCTATGACGGTTTCCAGAATTTCTTTACTTGTCATGACCTTGACAGTTTTCATGATATATATATGTATATATATATATATATATATATATATATATATATATATATATATATATATTGCATTCTTCTCCCCTTCACTTTCCTTTCTTCGAAACCTCTTATGAGTCCCCACCT
Source organism: Acomys russatus (assembly GCF_903995435.1). Lineage (NCBI taxonomy): Eukaryota > Metazoa > Chordata > Mammalia > Rodentia > Muridae > Acomys > Acomys russatus. The sequence goes on along the minus strand of NC_067139.1, from coordinate 1,806,820 downwards.
TGTCTTCTCTCATTCATGGTCTTGTTCTCTCTCTGTAATTGTTGTTTCCAGTGTGTGTGTGTGTGTGTGTGTGTGACATAACATATAATTATAACCTGCTTAGTCCATGTACATGCTTTCAGGCTGACTTTGGCAATGGTCCACCAATGGGTGTGTTTCCCCGGGAGGAAGACTACTGCTCTCAGCATTCCTTAGTTGTCTGCAGTTCTTTGTCTATGGTTGAGGCCTGCTGAACCTTTCGCATTCCATGTCGACATTGGTGTTATGCTTGTTTAGGTTATTTTAGGCAGCCATGCAGGTAGGACAATAGCAGGACTTTCCTGGTTCTGCCATAGGTAAAAATAATGATGTGGAATATTTTAGTATATTTGAAAGCTTTGGCTTTTTGCTGGGCAGTCTCCAGCTGGCTTTGTAGCTTGACCCAACTAATCCTGACATTATGTCCTGCCACATGGCTAGTCCTAATTCTCTGCTCCTCTGCAGTCAGTCTGTTCACCTCCATGTCTGCTGGTGAATCCCCCTTGTTTGCCTTCTTCTCCTAGTGTCCCTCTCTTTCTAAGAAGTTCCTGCTTCCACTTCCTGTTCAGCTATTGGCCATGAGATCTTCATTAGAATCATTAGGCAAGTGAGGCAGAGTGAATATTTACAAAATATAAGACAGATGATGGGCCATAGAAATAATACCAAGATCTGGCTGGTACTTAGCTCTCTGCCAGTTTAGCAATCAACAATTATTCAATTGTACAGAGATATAACTTCACACAATGTACTCCAACATCTCCCCTTTTAGTCCAGTAAATGGCTTTTTCTGTAATATCAATAAACTATATGCAGTGAGAACAATCATGAGAACTATGAGGTATGAGTTAAATTCACAATGTCCAGTCCATTTGTATTTGACAACCTTGAAGAAAGTACACTACTATCTATCCTATCTTGGTGAGTCCAAAGTTTTGTACCTAAATCACCTTCTATCACTATTCAAAATCTCACACAAACATCTTCTTATATCCTAAACAACTTCAGCTTTTATGTCTTTTAATCTTTACAAACTTAACACCTCTTTTTCTGAACCTGAAAATAAAGAAAACGTCAAGACTATAACTATCTAGTCTTCAACTCCAACAGAGATCTAAGAAGGGTAAATTCTATCTGAGTAAACAGCAAGTGCAGAGGAAGAAGCTTCCAAATATATAAAAATGACAGGGACAAATGGCTACCTGGTCAGTCCCTCAAGGTTTTCCTGTGTTGGCGGGGCATCCATCTTCAGCTCCTAGGCCTAGAATATCTGACAAACTTTTCTATGAAGCAGGGATTTTGAAGAATTGGCCTACCATGTCTTGGAAAAGTTAGGCAGTCAACTTCCCAAAGTCCTGCTATCCACAGTTTGGACAGTATGCTGTCAACAGTCAAAGTAAGGGGCAGTTTTCTGCCCACTTGAAGCAAGCCCCATGTGGAGGTTATTCAGTGCCTATCATCTTCTTCAGAGTAGAATAAAGTCCTTCCAGGAGCTGATGTACGTCTCTTTCAGAAAAGCCTTTTATTATTAAAACATTTCAAATGCCATATTCTGCAGATGTCTGACATATTTGAGGACCACCTGTCTATCTAAATTATATCTAAAAATTCAAGCATTGTTTGTTTACAGCTATTTATTTTTTGCTTAACTTTGAAAACATATACTGGAGGCTAAATAAAGCTTATTTTTACAATTAACTAAGCTAGTACCTAACATGACTATAAGTTTGATTATTTATAGGTGACTGACTATTAACTTGAATTTCTTAATTATCCTTAACAGTTTTTAATAGTATATTTCAAGGACTAAAGCTTTATATTAAGAGTTTTAAATGAGTTGCATTTGCACAATACTTTAAACAAGAGATGAATCATATATACAATATTTTATAGCAAAACATAGCTTTAAATTTTTATCAGTATATAATAATCCAACCATTGTAACATTGAGACTTGTTGCTTTCTAGTCTAAAAGGAGAAATAATAACCCACTCTTTCTTTTTCCTATCTAGGAGATACAATAATCCATCCTTTTTGTCCTTTCATCTCTATATTTTTGTTTTTTCATCCCGTTTCCACCCTTTTACCCCTAACAGTAGATAGGAGATGAAGAAGAATAGAGGTAGAGAGAGAAAGAGAGAAAGAGATCCCTGAATCTAATCGCCTTTATTTGTTTCCACCCTGACAAAGACCACTAACAACCAATAACCAAGCCTCCTAAATGACAACAAACATTCATAACCCATCAAATGATCAATAAATGCCTACCCACCTCTCAGGAATGAGTACATCGTGTTCTTTAAATTGTTTCTTTCTGTGTGAGGGCAAAAGCATCTTTTGGAGACCCAAAAGAAAATTGGAACATTGACCAAGTCCTGGGAGAGTTAGTTGTATCATTTGCCATCCAGGCTCTGTGGGATAGGAAAGTTCAGAGCTTAACCAAAGTCCTGGCTAAAGCAGTCTATAAGGCTGGACCACCTGGGATATTTGTTTTGTTGTCATTGATATATGGTGCTTTTGCTCTGAAAACACAGAAGCTTCTAAGGGTAATATTGTAGGGACATTTTGCATCAACACATGTATGGAATGTGTGATGCACACAAATCAGCGTAAGGTGATTCTCTGCTCTATGTTTGAGCATGTGAAAGGCATCTTTCAATTTGATAAGTCCATTTGGATAGCATATCCAAACTGGAATATAAATTTCTATTCATGCTATATGAAAGAATGGGTGTCGTGAAGACTCAGTAACCAACAAGGTTTGTTGTCTATGCGGAGACATAGATGTCTCAGACAGTTTCTTGAGCTGTTCCCATGTAAGGAGGTCAGTATTCACATCACCTGTTTTGTTATTCTTCTGGGTCTCTTCTTTCATGTCTGGAGACAAGAGTTCCACAGCTTTTTGCTTCCTGTTGAAACACGAGCATATCCTCTTCTCCAAGGTAATACATTTCCTGACTTCCATTCTGAGGTTAACATTCCCTTAAAGCATATAGGATTTAATTCAATTCAGCAGTCCTTTCTAAAATCCAGTATTTTTCAGCATCTGTGCTACCTGTCTCAACAACATCTAAAAATGTAAAGTTAGTAAATCATTATTTAATCTATCTCTGGGAAACCTATTTGTTTTATGAGCATTTCCTTTCAAATGTGGTTAGATCTTTGCTTGACCTGTAGGATTGTAAGGTATGCCTGGAACACGTTTTATGTCATAATTTAAAAAAATGTTGCATTTTAATTAGATACATATGCCAGAGCATCTTCAACTTTAATTTGCAAAGGCATCCTCAAGATAGCCATCACTTCTAATAAACATGTGATTACAGAATCAGCCTTTACAGAACTCAAAGCAAAAGCCCATTGAAATCCTGAGTAGGTATCAGTTGTATGATGCACTAACACATGTACATACTTTAAATTTTCAAATTCTGCAAAACGAAACACACAATCTACTGTATGACATTGCTTTAAGGTGATATCATCAAACAGGATCTGTATTCTTAACTAGGCATATTGTCCTATATCTATCACTGATCCTCGGCGATATAAATAGATCTAGTCTTATCATGTTTCTCCACAGCTGAAGCCTCTTTAAATATCTGGAGGTCTCGCATCTCTATGGGTTGCCATCCTGCAATCTCATCGCAGAATGGCGCCGTCGCTTTAGATTGGATTCCTCTGAATAACCTGAGAAAATTAGTCTGATCTAAAGGGTCCTCTAATTTCTGTTCTATCACTTGTAGTCTAGCATTCCATCTCTCAGTCCTCTCCTTATCTAAATCAGCTTTATTTTGATCTTTCTTAAGGAGAACATAGAAAATTGCAATTATTACCAAATATACGGTTATTTCTATGTTGATAATCAAAACAAAATTATATGAGGTCCAAATGCCCTCTGCCATAGTGTTTTACTTTTTTTTTTTTTTAACAGAAAATACTTTTCTTTTTAATTTTGCTCTCTCCTTCCTTCTGAGACTCCACTTTATTATTTAAGCTTAATATTTTTCTATGACTGTCTATACCCCAGTTTCTTTTCTTTTGTTAGTGTTGTTAGTGTCTATGCACACACACACACTCACACACACACTCCCCCCATACACACACACACACTCCCCCCATACACAACACACTCCCCCATATACACACACACATACACACACACTCCCCCCATACACACACACACATACACACACACTCCCCTCATATATACACACACACTCCCCCCATATATACACACACACTCCCCCCATATACACACACACACACACACACACACACACACACACACACACAAACAATTCTAGCTACTTCTCTTTTACTGCTTTCAAACTTTCCCTCTTTCTTTCTTTCTTTCTTTCTTTCTTTCTTTCTTTCTTTCTGGTTTTGTCTTTGGTTTTGTTTTTCCAGACAGGCTTTCTCTATGTAGCCTTGGCCATGCTGGAACCGCTTTGTAGAGCAGGCTGGCCTTGAGTCCACAGACATCCACCTGCCTCTGCCTCCCTGAGTACTGGAAATAAAGGCGTGCACCACCACACCCAGATCTCAAAGTTTTAATATTTATTTTTGTACTTAAGTGTCTCTAAACTCTTTCTTCTGAGGCATGCACATTTCAAGCATACATTACCTGCTCAGAGGTTTGGAACTGAAGCTTCTCAGTCACACTACTTCCCTGGGGAAGTGGCTGCCTCTCAGAGACTGAGTACCTGGCCTTCAGCTTCACTGAGCCGTGGGGATCACAACTCCCACAACAACGGAACTTAACTTGTAGAGTAGCATTGCTGCTCATAGAGTGTTACTCAGAGAGAGCGTGCTACAACCAGCACAAAGCAACATCAGCTTTCTAGGAAACTGTGTCTGGCTCTCATGTCTGGAACTTTTCTCAGGCCCTAAGTCTGAATCTCTCACACCTAAGATCAGAATTTGTGTACCCTACGTTGGTACACCAGATATAGTGTGACTTTCCTGGATCCGTCCGCAGTAAAAATAATGACACAGTCTTTTGACATAGTTTAAAGCTTCGGCCTTTTGCTATGCATCTCCTGTTAGCTTTCCAGCTTGATTCACCCTGGCATTACATTCCACCACATGGTTAGCACTACCTTTCTGCTCTGATGCAGTCCATTGTTCTCCCCGTGTCTGCTGGTGAATTCCCAGAATTTGTCTTCTTCTTCCAGCTTCCGTCTCTCCGAAGTTCTTCCCTCCACTTCCTGCCTAGATAGATATTGGCCATCAGCATTTTATTACAACCACTACACAAGTAAGAACAGCTGAATATTTATAAAACATGAGACAGGTGTTGGGTCATAGGAATAACAACAGCAAGATTTAGCTGGTACTTAGCTCTTTTCCAGTTTAGCATTCAACAGTTGAGCATACACAGATGACACATCTTCACACAATGTGCGCCAACGTAAGACTTCGTAGAGGTAGCTTCTCTGACATTTCTAGGGGACACATTCTCACAGAAAACTCTATGGCTTTTCCAATCTCTCCCAACCTTTTCTGCATTGATCCCTGAGCCTCGGATACAGGATTCATATTGTAGATGTGTCAGGTGGGACTGAGCTCCACAAACTTATGTTCTGGTTACTTGTAATTTTCTGTAACGATCTCAGTCTATTAGCAAAGAGACATTTTCTTGATGAAGGGTGAGAACTGTACTTATCTGTGGGCATAAGACAAATATTTACAATGTATTTAGGGATTATGGTGGTTTAGCAAATTAGCTGTTGTGGGCTCTCTTCCAGATCTGTGACTTCACTGGCACAGGTTTCCGGTCTGATGTTGGCTGGATAGTTGGCTAGGTTTCCAGTATGAGGCATGACCTTCCTCTTGAAGAGTAGGTCTTATACAGAAGAGTGGTTTTCTGTCACCATGATATCTATGCCATCATAGCAGCCTTAGGGTCAGTGTGCTCTGCTGTTAGTCTTTTTTGTCATTCATAGGTGTCATAGCTAGGTTGGGCTGTTGGTTGCTTCACTTCTTTGGAAGCTTGAGTGACCTCTTCCGATACAATGAAAGCTAAGCCTCAAGGAGGAGGCTTTTAGGTAATTTTCAGCTTAGCTACCTCTAGGATCTGTGTTTGAAGAACACTATGCCTTCAGCAAGTAGGGACTTACTTTCCATTTGACAGGGCAGCAGCCAAGGGCAATATCAAAGAATGTAATATTTTGAAAGTCTCTTGGACAACTCTGACCAACAACTCAACTCGTGGTGTTGGAGTTTTTGTTAGGTGATGTTAACCCAGATAAGAAAATTTCATTAAGTAAGAAAGTGTGTGTGTGTGTGTGTGTGTGTGTGTGTGTGTGTGTGTGTGTGTGTGTGTGTGTATTTTAGGTAAATAGTTATTATTATGATTCCTAATTACTTCTTAAGTCATCTTACTATTGTTTTATTTTTCTCTAGCCTTCTATATTTATCTTTTCCCGCTTTCCCTAACTAGATACCTATTTTCCCCTAGTTTCCTAATCAGATACTTGCCGATGAGTAGAATGTATATTTCTTACTGCTTGGGTGGACTATCCTATAGATAGATCTGTTGAGGCTATTTGATGCAGGGTATTATTTGATGCTGATGGGCTTTGTTTTGTTTTGTTTTGTGTTTTTGATCTGTCTACTGAAGAAAGCAGGGAATTAAAAACATCTAATATTTATGGGTTGATGTTAATCTGTTTATTTGCTTATTGATTGATTTATTTATTGTGTTTTAGAGACACGGTCTTTCTATACAGCCCTGGCTGCCCTGGAATTTACTATGTAGATCAGGCTGGCCTTGGACTCACTAAGATCTGCCTGCTTCTGCCTTCAGAGTGCTAGGATTAAATGTATATACCACTGTACCTGGCTTAATCCACGTCTTTAGTTAAAGTGTTATATTTTTATGAAATAAGATGCACTAGAGTTTGCTGCATATATGTTTTTGTTCATTTCTTTTCTTGATTAGAATGAAGTACTTACCATTTCTGATTAATTTTAGGTTGAAGTCTCTTTTGGCAGATATTAGGATAGCAACACTTGCTTGTTTGTTTTGTTTCTTTTGTCTTGTTTGTTTGTTTGTTTGTTTTGGTCCAGTTTGACTTGAGTTCTTTTACAAAACATTCTTTCACTCTACAGCAGTGTCTCCCTTTAAAGCTGCTTTTTTTCTTTTTTTTTTGCAAACAGCAGATATATGAATTATGTTTCTTGATCTATTCAGCTACTCTATCTCTTTTCATTGGGAAGTTGAAGCATTAGTATTTAGATCTAATATTAAAAGATGTGTGCTGATTTTAGTCTGTGTATTATTGTTTTTGGTATTGATTATTTTTCTCATGATACTTTGTGTTTTACTAATTGTTATTTTGTATGTATGTATTTCTTCCTGCAGTCTCTTGACTACTTTCCCTTTTCTCTTCAGCCCAAAATATTGCTTCTTATATTTCATAGGATTATTTTTTGCTGGATATAAAAATCTAAAGCTGTTTATAGGAAAATTTTCTTCTGATTTTATTGAAGATCTGCTCTGTGTCATTGCCTTGGAATTCTACTCCCTCATTTATTCCTATAATTTTTATATTTGATCTTTTTATGGTGTTCCACATTTCCTGCATGTTTCTTTCCTGCGTTTTATTTTTCCCCATCCTTTGCTTTTTAAATTTAGATCCTCTACTTCATCTTTGCATCTTGATGCCTTGTCTTCTCCATGACTCACTCCACCTGTCAGGCCTTCCTCAGCTTTCTGGTTGGATTACTGGGTCTGTAAATTCCATGTCATTTGAGCTTGAGTTCTCTACAGTGTTTATATCTTTTTACTAAATTCTCTTCTCAAGCTCTAGATTGTACTTATCATTTCCATCAGCCTTATATTTGTGTTTTCTTGATCATTATTCTCCTAAACCTCTTATAATTTATTACAATTATTCTTATTATATTATAATTATTATAATTAAGCTCTTTCTCCTTAATTTCATTGATCTATTTCTTTGTGTCTTCTTTGGCCTCCTTGTATTCATTGATATAGTTTGTTATTATTATTATTATTCTAAATTCTTAATCCTGGGGCTTATGTACTTAATTATCATTGGAAATTTTCTCTATTAGACTGGTGACTTTTTGATGGGAGACACTGCCTTGATATTTCATATTGCTAGTATGTTTGTAGTGATAATTGGGTATTTCTGTGTCTGATATGAACAGAGCAGGTTGGGGCATAAGAGAGGATATGGGATCATGTAAGATCTTGATATTTGTAGGGCTTAACGGGGCAGAGGAGACTAGTCTGATGTGAAAGATGTGTATCCTGGTCTAAGCATGGGGTTTTGTGATAGATCTGGCACATGGGGCAGATGCGAGGAAGGAAGGAATAGGCAGAGTCATCGAGCTAGACCCCGGAGAATGTAGTGCAGGACTTGACAGGCTGAGATGGTTGGATGTGGTGTCGGGGGGGGGGGGGCTGTGGTCTGGGGACAATCAGGATAAGTCCTGGTGGACCTTGAGAGTGGTCCAGGGAAGGATGGTCATGCTGTACTGGGAGACTGGATGCTGGGCCTGGGGTACATTGGGGAGTCAGGGATGTTCTTTGGAGGAGAAGATCAGGTGGATTCACCATGGGAAAGGATGTGCATGAGCTGGCTAGGTAAGGAGGCTGATGTATCAGTGGTGTTTTCTTGGTAATGAGGCTGAGTTATAGGGTTGAAATGGAGGATGATAGGAATGGAAGTGCTCTCATCACATCATACAAAAGGGACAAATTAGAACTTCTTTAGGAAGAATCAGTACCAAATGACCACACTGTCCATCTCCTTGAGGAAGGAAATAATTACACCAATTATTTGATAGTCTTTTGTGCATGCATACACGCATGCACGCGCGCGCACACACACACACACACACACACACACACACACACACACACACACACACAAATGTGTTTTCTTATGGTGCTGGAAATTAAAGTCAGTGCCTTGCACTTATTTGACAAATACTGCACTTAACCTCATCCCACGCCTTTGCAGAAAGAAAAATATGGTTATTGCACACATGTTCCTATTTTGGATGGCTCCACTCCATGACCATAAACGTCCAACTTAGGTTTTACCTTCACAGCTGCATGCAATGGCTTTTTATCTATATAGGGAATTTGACTCTGAAACATTGCGGGGCATCAACAGCTATCTGAAACCTTGGTGCTGGTTCTATGGCTGCCCCATGCCTGTGTCTTTCATCGTAAAACCAGTACCAAATTGACAGCACTGCAAAGTTCTTCTGTCAGCTTGATATGTAGCCTAGCTGCCTTGGACCACAGCTGCAGTGGCCTCTAGGACCAACCCTAGGGAAGTCTTTCTCTTGAAGCTGTTTTTGAGCAGGAAACCTCTTCAGTGGCGCTCTCAGATCAATGCTCTTTTTGAATGAATTTGCTCTTTCATAAGTTGGAGCCTTCCATGGGCAGAATCTTGCCTTCCAGGTGTCTTTTTACTGGCCCAGTGAAGATCATGAAGTTCTTTCTTCACGACACTGATCTCTTTAACAATTACAACTATATCATTTTCAAACATTCCAATACCATGTTCCTTATCAAATGGCATATTTTTGTATTTTTCTGTCTCTTTCACAGTGAAGTTGAGAAGAGCGGCTTCTACATGTCATAGCCTTGATGATCTTCTCTGGTAAACTCTATTACACCAAACATGGTATATACTCACTTATAACTAGACGCTAGCCCAAGGGGCAGGTCCCATGAAAGTCTTCACTTACCAGGAAAGTGAGACAGAGGGGAGGACATCCTATTGAGACTCTAGGTGAGAAAAATATAGGGGAGAGGGAAACAGATGGATCCAGAGGGTCCTAGAAACCTACAAGAGGAACATTATGATGGGTGGATCTGAGCCCAGGGGTTCTGCTTGATCTAAGGCACTAACCAAGGACAATATGTGCAGTCATCATCAAACTCCTACCCAGATCTAGCCAAGAGACAGAACATTCTCCACAATTAAGTGGAGACTGGGGACTGACTTTCACACGATCTCTGGTGCCCCATATTTGGCCATGTCCCCTTGTTGGGGAGGCCCAATGGCACTTGGAGGAAGGCTAGCAGACTACCAAGAAGAGACTTGATACCCTAGCACCATATTCACAGGGAGGAGGTCCCCCTCAGTCACAGTCATAGGGAAGGAGGATTGGGGTGAAAGTAGGAGGGAGGGAGGAATGAGAGGATGCATGAGATGGGATAGAAAATGAGTTTCCCTGTGGAGCCCTGAGTCTCTTCTGAAGCCTCACAGGCCTGGACTTTATTGATTTTATAAACTCCCAACAGAAGGGACCATTACTCTCTGTTTATGGCACTTTAGGGCCTTTCTAACCCATAGTTCAAACTTTTTCACATTCGCCCCACTAACTTCCACCAAAAATCTAGTCTTTTCCCCCACATCAACAACCCTACTCTTTACTATCACCTTTTTCCATTAGTTAGTATTTGTCATTGCTAAGACATAATACTTGTCTGAAGCTGCCTGAAGAAGGCTTTTGGCTCAAGGGTGGGGAAGTGATGAGTCAGGAGCTTAAGGCATCTGCTCACAGTGTGTCTGCAGTCAGGAAGCAAAGAGAAATAAAACCAGTGCTCAGCTTGCTTTTCCCTTTTCATTCAATCTAGTACCCAGCCCATACATGTTTCCTCCTAAATTCAGAGTGAGTCACCCCAAGATAAACCATCCCAGAAACAGTGTCACAGACATACCCAGATGCACATTTCCATGGTGATTCTAAGTCTACTCAAGTTGATACTTAAGATTAACCAACAGAGCATGTATTCATTATTATTGTGTAGAACAGTCTCTCTACCCTAAAATATGTCTGCACTTTAAGCATATTTAATGGTTTCTATAACCCACATTCCTGAATCTATCTGCTTACTATCTGTGTAACACATTAGAGTGCAATGTATTAGAAAAGAAAGTATAGAACGTTCATCCCCTTTAGTCTTTTGTTTCACAAGGTCAGCACATATATGTATGTACATTTATAATTTATATGTTTCTGTTTCATGCATATATCCTGTGCATGTGTGTGTACATGTTTATATGCAAGTTCTTGTGTACATCCATATGTGGATGCAAGTGTATATGTACAAATGCATATGCATGTGAGCCCAGAGGAAACCTGAGCTATCTTCCCTCAGGTAACAACTACATTGCTTTTGACAGAATGTCTCTCTTTCACTAGCATGGAACTCCCTGAAAAGCTAAATTTGCTGTCTACCAAGGCCAAAGTTTGAATATGTTTTTTTCTCCCCAGATCTGGAACTACAGGCTCAACTATTTTCACATGGATTCTATAGATCAAATTGAAATGGTATGGCCTTTGAAATACACATTTACTTTTGCAGTATTATATGTATAATGGTTTATAAGATTTTATTCCTGTGTTCAACTTACTTCATTTTAGAAGCCCCTGAAAATTTGCCCAAAAGTCAGATCTTGAAAGCTTAGTACTGTTTCATAGGCGTAACTAGACCTAGCATGGCCTAGAGCAACTGTTTACATATGGAGATCCAAACATAGATTGGAAATGGCCACATTGCCATCCTTGTCAGTGTGGTCATGCTGAGTAACATGTCTGTGTGCAGCCATGGAAGCTTTGGGGAGAGAAAAATAGTTATATGAAGGGAAGCCAGGCAGAGACAAAAGTGATAAGCAAAGCTGTTTGTGCTTCGGTTCCACATCAGTTTCCCCTTCTACTTCATGCCCTGTGGCACTCTCTGTGTAGGGCCCGTGAACTTCCTTACTTCATGCCCTGTGGTACTCTCTGTGTAAGGCCTGTGAACTCACTTACTTCACGCCCCATGGCACTCTCTGTGTCAGGCCTGTGAACTCACTCGCCAGTTGTTTAAAGGCCTTTTTTAATTTGAGTTAACTTCTGTGGTCTCTCTGGGGGTAGAGGAGCCCCACAACAACAACAACAAAAAACCACACAAACAAAAACCTTGAGTATTACTACTATTATTATTGTAAAAAGATCACCGTAAACTCAGATCCTCAAATCCTTACCATTCTCTGCTTGAGGTTATTCCATCTTCATTGAGTCCTAGAGATGACGTCAAGAGAGGCACTGAAAACCAGCTCTGTCCTGGAAAGCTTGCAGGGTTTATACTTCCCTTGCCATTGAGGTTGGCTGCTCTTGTGCTTGCAGAAATTGATATACACTTCTGCTTTATGTTTCAATCTTCTTGCCCCCAAAGTAGTCTTACTGCAAATTCTAAGGAGAGGAACCCTTTATTTAGGAAAGGGATGAAAGTCCTATAACATAATCTACATAGAAGCTACAGGAACAAGCAGCAAAACCCAAACAAAGCAGCCAAGGAGATGTTACATTTCTGAGCTCCTTGTAGAACTCTCCATCACCCAAATGGATACTATTACTTTACTATTCCTTTCCACTTTGCTTTCTATTACAGAACATATTAGACAAGCAGGTGTACAGTTTGGTAAATTTCTGCATCTAATACAACTATCAACCAGACCATGGAAAATTAGCATACCTAGAACAATGCTTCATGAACATCATGAAAATTGAATCCTGTAGTAACGAATCCATGTTCTTTTATATTATTATATCATATATGAAATACATATGATAAATAATTATACTATTCTAAATTCTTAACTAATACTTATAGCAAATACCATAAAATAGTATGTTTGAGGGTTATTCAATATTCATACATCTCTAGAATAATTTTCATTTGCACAATATATATAGCATCTGTTTTCTCACAGAATTTTTTTCTTTACATAGCAAGTAAAAAAAAGACTGTGAAGTAAAATAAAAATAAAAAACCTAATGATTAAGGTCAAAATTGAATTATTTTCATGCAATGCAACAGGAACATCCCCACATATCCCCCCCACTCTAATTTTTCCTTTCCATTTTACTACAGAAACTAAATTATTGTTGTCACACTGCAGAACATCAAATGATCCCTGGAGGCTAGCCAGCTACATAGAAGCTGGAGTCTGGGCGAAGCACCAACTGGGTTCAACCTCCAGTGTTAAGTGTTGCAGAAGCAAATGTGCAGCAGAGTGAACTGGAGTTCAGGCATGTTTACTTTCACAGGACAGCCGACTCCTTATATGGAGCCCTCTCACCGTCTGAGTTCTGCTGGCTGAAGGACCGAGCATGAAGTTGTGTAAACCAATTCATTTTAATAAGTCCCATAATACACATTTACTCCTGGCTTTGCTGCTCTAGGAGAACCTCGATTTTCATAACAGGTGAGTACACAAAGCCCAAATCATTAGTTAATTTACCTAAGGAGAATGCATAGAAGGGACTCCTGTAAATTCAGTGGGTATGGAGCTCCTATGTAGAACAGTTTGACTCTTGTGTCTGCCAAAGATATTGGTTCAAAGATGTCTGAAGAAGGTGATTCTCACTGATAGGGATGGAAACCAAATAGGAAGTTATCCCCTGGGGAGACTGAGGTAGAGGATTTACCCGGGTAGACTTCAGGGCAAGTTGGGCGTTATGAGGTGCACAGAAGACGAGGAGCCTAGAGGACTGTTAGATGGCACAGAGATGCATGTGCATAAATAAGGAATTCCATGTCACCACCTGGAACTTTTCTCTCATGCTTTGTGCATAGGCAATTGAAGTAGATGATCTAAAGGCTGCTGGGAGGAATAAACAGAGAGCACATATGGAGAATCTTACAAGCTCCCTCGTTTGACTCAGCATTCCATAAAAGTCATCCATTCCATGACATACCCACTCCCTTTTCCCCTCCAAAATTCCCACCAAATGTTCTATCTCAACGGTAAATTAATTTCATATTTCACTGTGTCCAACTCCTTTCATTATCCAGTAAACAAAATAACTCACCAAGCTCAAAGAACTTGCCTAGGCATGGGAGGATGCATGATGGAGAAAACACATGTGGGTCCTAAGGAAGCTTGTAATCTGTTCTTTAGGGGCCATCCTAACAGGGCTGGAGCAACTGATATGAAGCATAAACAACGGGATGAAGAGAACAAAGAGCGGGACACTGTGACACTTGCCGATGTTGTAGGGAGGAGCCTCCTGGAAGGAAAGACGCTCCAGTGGAACCTAGAAAATGAGTAAGACTGCTGATAGGTTATAGGAGGAAGATGTCTACACCCGAGGGAGGGCCTAAAAGGAGGCTCTCATAGTTCACTGGGGGAGTAGGTGACATGAAGAGCCCATAAGTATCCCTTCCCTACTCTTCTACTTTTCTTTCTTTTTTTTTTTTTTCCTTTCCTTTGTTGAAAATAGTTCTTTTTCATGGAATGCATTTTGAATATGGTTTCCCTTGTAACAATTCTTCCTAATTCCTCCCTACTTCCCTTCCCAACTGACAGGTAGTAATCATAGATATTGAAGAGGCTGAACCAGAAGTATCAAAGGCTAAAGACTTGCCTAGACTACGACATTAACTCAAGGTCAGTGTAGGCAATTTGTAGAGTCTGTCTCAAAGCATGCTTTTAAAAGGGATGACAATGCAGATCCGTGATACATGCAAGGTCCTACATGTAATTGTCAGTACCACTGGAAACAAAAGTCCCATACAAATACACTATAGCAAAATAGGAAGACATCACATAGAGGCCTGGCTGCTGGTCCTCAGGGTAGGCTGTCAAAGGGAGGGTGGGAATGCAAAGACCTGTTGTTCAAACTTAGTTCTCTCCTGCTGCCCAGCCCTCCTTTTCCTTCTCCATTTTATTCTTCTCCTTTCTCTTCTGCAAAGGCCCAGCTCTGCTCTGAATGATTTTCAGCAGATGGAATCAGGCCCACCCAACTGTCTTTGAGAATCAGCCTTACTTAAAGCCATCTAATCAGTCACTTTTATCAGCTACAATATACCCCCATGGCAATACCCATGCTCTTATTTGGTTGGATCACTGGAAGCTGTAGCCTAGTCAAGTACATCACATTTATTGTAGGAGTGATGTAGTAATAACATGCACTTCACAGGGCTAGTCTAGAAATAATTTATCCACCCTATGCATTTAGAATTGTGTTTAGTAAGTTATGAGGCCTCAAAAAATTGACCCTCACTGTTGTATTTATCATGCTATGTTATAATTGTTGTTACATTTCAGCTTTCTCTAAGTGCCCAAACCTACAACTTAATTCTTTGAATTAGTAATTTTCTCTTCAGTTTTTGAATGGCTCAAAAAAAAAAAAAAAAAAAACCCTCGAAGAATGCCTTATGAAGAGTACATTTTATGAAGACTACCCCTTTTCATATAGTTTTCTTCTTATCCTTGAGAAAGCTGAGATCTAAGTATAGTTACAACAGGTGTACTTCCAGCTAGTTTTTAAAGATGAAAAGGACCTGATGACCTCTGACAACTGGGTTTCACAGATTCCTTTTAATTATTATTTTCTAATACACACACACACACACACACACACACACACACACACACACACACATGCGCATGTGTGCATTCTGTGACAGTTTGACATAAGGGCAGATAGGAAGAGGTCCACCAAACAGCCGGGGTTTCAAAGATACGTGAAGCCTCTGAGAATAGTTATTTGATTTTCTACATTTATAGTGTAAAGATTATGAAAGTACATTAGCACAAAAAATGTTTCACTTTTATTAATGTTCCAGAGAGATTTTTAAACATTAATTTGCTGCACCATTCAGAAGGGATTTTCATTCCAAAAGATTATTATAATGGCCAAGTTCTAAGTTCACACTTCTCTAAGAAGACAAAACTAAGCTTGAGTCTACATGGGTACCTGAACTCTAAGGAATATAACTGTCTTTGTGTCCCCTGTCCATACCCTGGCTGCAAATTTGTGTTAAGCAATGTGTAATCCTATATAGTAGAAGGCCAAACATCACTGGTAATCTCTATTTTCCGGCTGTGGTGAGAGGTGCAGTATCTAAAATTCAAAGACTATTGACAGAGTGTTAGAGATTCATATTAATTCCTCACTGTTGTCATTGCTTGAATCTTATTTTTTTTATCTCTAGAGGTTACTTAGACTCAGCACTATGTGCAAGCTCCAGGCGTCAACAGAGGTGCAAAGACAGTGCACTGGAATGGCTTTAGGAGGATCCCGGTTAGAAAGGTGAAAGCAGGCAACACTGAACATCAGGGAAGTGAAGAACAAATTTGGGTGCTGGCAATCTGGATATGCTCTACTTGAGGTGGATGCTCAGATACACATGTATGGTTAACATTTTGTTATATTATCCAGCACTAAAAGGGTTAGTTCAGAAAGTGTGCATTTGGAAGAAACTGGCACTAAAAGTTTGAAATTAAGCGTCAGCTGTTTTGTCAAATTTCACATAATAAAATATATTATTTATAAATAACCGAGCAAAGAAAATAATGTCATGAAATTCTTAACTTCAGTTTCATGAGGTCCCACTTATTAACTGTTGATATTAGAGACTGAGCTGTTGGTGTTCTGTTCAGGAAGTTGTCACCTGTGCCAATGAGCTCAAGGCTCTCCCCCTTTTTTCTTCTAACAGATTTAGTGTGTCTGGTTTTATGATGAGATCTTTAATCCACTTGGACTTGAGTTTTGTACAGGGTGATAAATAAGAGTCTATTTGCATTTTCTACAAGTAGACATCCAGTTAGACCAGCACCATTTGTTGAAGATGTTATATTTTTTCTGTTGTATGAAAGCAAAGGACACTGTCAACAGAATAAAGTGACAGTGTACAGACTGGGAAAAGATCTTCACCAATCCTACATCAGACCGAGGGCTAATATCCAAAATATATAAACTATTCAAGAAATTAAACACCACCAAACTAAATAATCCAATTAAAAATGGAGTACAGAGCTAAACAGAGAATTTTCAACAGAATATCAAATGGCTGAGAAACACTTAAAGAAATGCTCAACATCCTTCATTATCAGGGAAATGCAATCAAAATGACTCTGAGAAAGGTCAGAATCACTGAGGGCAATAACTCAGGTGACAACACATACTGGTGAGGATGTGGAGAAAGGGGAACACTCCTTCATTGCTGATGGGAGTGCAAACATGTACAACCACTTTGGAAATCAATCTGTCACTTTCTCAGAAAATTGGGAATAATTCTACCTTAAGACCCAACCATACCACTCCTGGACATATACCCAAAAGATGCTCCACCATACAACAAGGGCATTTGCTCAACTATGTTCACAGCAGCTTTATTCATAACAGCCAGAATCTAGAAACAACCTAGATGTCCTCCAACTAAAGAATGGATAAAGAAATTGTGGTACATTTACACAATGGAATACTACCCAGTTGTTAAAACAAAGAAATCTTGAAATTTGCAGGCAAATGTATAGAAGTAGAAAAGATCGTCCTGAGTGAGGCAACCCAGACCCAGAAAGACATGCATGGTGTATACTCACTATAGGCTGATATTATCCACATAATACAGGATAACCACACTACAACACAGAGATTGATGCACCAACGAAGGACCATATATCATGTGGGCGGCAAACTATACTGTTAATCTTCCACACTGTTCTAGCATAACTGGTCCCCAAACTCAGCTTGCAAAGCTTTATCTAATGAATATGCTGGGGCTTTAGAGTGTGCCCTATAACTTTTGAAGTCTTGGAGCTCTGAAGCCAGCAGGAACCCGCCACCAGCTATGGGGTGGGGAGGGGAGGGCCCGAGAGCCTCCTGCCTGCCTGTAATTCTTTTAAGTTTTCTAACCACATGTCACCCTGAAAACTGACCACAGCAGCTGGAAGATGACTCAGCAGTGTAGAACATTGCTCTTCCAGAGAACCCGGGTTCAACTCCCAGCACCCATATGGCAGATCACAGCTGTACCCCCAGTTTCAGAGGACCTGACACTCTCACACAGACATGCATGTAGGCCAAACACCAAATCTACATAAAAATGGATAAGTAACTTTTTTTAAAAAATTGACCATATGGTTTCTTAAAATCTCCTCCTCTTATGTTTCTTTTCAGATTTAAATTGATCTAACTTTTAAAAAACCATTTACCATAGGACAATCTGATGTAGTATCTGAGAGTTTCAGGTTAATAGACGATTTTTTGTAGTTGTTGTTAATTACTATTTTAATGAGTAGCTCCATCAGACGAGGAATGATATTGCATCCACTAAGGTTAATATTCCTCCTACAATTACTTAGGTTAGAATTGAAACCATTATCCCTTTCCATCTGCCAAATCATCCTTCTGGTCAGTCTGTAAGTGAATCATCCATTTTTGAACTTTTGTTAATTCACTGGCAAGGGTCCTTGAAGGGTCTCAGCCATTGTCCCATCAGGAGCTGTGTTTTAGGGAGAAAGTGCAATATCTTCTACCAAGTCTAACACAAAGGTCTCCGTCCTCTAGTGCCTTATCAGGTGTGACTGACCTCTTAGGCCTAGAATTATCTTAGCTAAGAAGAGAATTGGAAGCCAGGGTAAAGGGTCAGTTGACTGTATGGGTCTCCTACCTATTGGGGGGTAGACATAAGTAAAGGCTCTCTTGTCCACAGTATCGCCACAGGAGAAAAGAGTGCAGACTAATGGCTGTTTTGCCCCTCTGTTGCTTGGTATAGTCAGGAAATAAGTAGAGGCTCCAAGATCCTCCATTGAGAGCATCCACCCTCATGTGTGAGACATGAAGACTAATTCATACTTTGACTGAGAAAAGAGAAGATTGGCTAGCCTGTACAGCTGGGATCAGGAGCAACAGACTCTGGAAAGTCATGTTTCTTTGTGAGTCTTTATCCTGAAACTAGACGAGCATGCAATTTACTCCAGTGGGTCTGCACCCCATCTAAAGAGACGGGATACTTCTTGAGCTGTGAACATCCTGCCACACAAGCATAGCGTTAGCTTTGCTGAATGGCTCTACTATAAATTTGTCCCATTCTATCCAACTGTTCAATTATTTTAATACAGTTTTTCCTTTTAAGATCTGTCTCAAGTCCTTGAAATTAACTATCTCCTCCTTTACTTGGTTTTGAAATTTTTCGTGATATAAAACTTGGCAAGCATCAAGTTTTATACTAAGAGGTGATTAGGTTTCAGCCAGTCACAGTGCTAATAGGAAGAGAACAGGGAGCAACTTATGGACATTCCTTCATTGACTTTAAAACAATTTTCTGTGCAATAGTAATCTACCCTACTGCCCTAGACTCCAGAAATTGAGCCAAGCAGGGGTCCCATCAGGAAATAGGGAGTTTTGAAGCTAGATTGGTTTGATAAGCTTTTTCCCTGAATTCTATACTAGAAACAGATTGCTTTAGCTCCAGACTTCCTTTATAACGAATAATAACACAAGCAAATTATAAGACGAGTACTTAACAAAAGTAAAACCACAGAGAACTGGACCAACACTGTGTCCTTTACATAATAAGGTATCATCAGGTCCTTCTTAAGATTAGCTTTAAAGATTCCCTACTTGACCCATGTTCTTCTCTTTGGTCGTCTCTTTGGATGGTGGAGCCACTTTTACTGGTCCTTTGGCTTGAGTAGAGTAAGCCTACCCCCTTTCAGCTGTCTACACAGTTGTTTCAAATGGTGCACACAGTTCGATGGGAACTCTCTCAGAGGGGCTGGGGTTTATTTTCTCCTTGGGTTTTCTTTTGTTTTACCACTACTGAGTTGTTAGGCAGAAGGTGACAAACTGCAAACTTCAGCTGTGGCACTTGGATGAAAAGTCCCTTAGACTTGGGAGATGATGAGATGGAAGGGAGGACAGAATACAAGGTCAAAAACTTAGTCTTTGCTTTTCATGGTCAGGAAACCTGTAACAGGACCAAGAAAGGGAAAGCCTTGTGAATGTCAAAAGGAGGTTGATCCATATAAAGGGGAGGGAGGTTCTGTATTCTAAGGAGTCTTGTGAGAAAGGATTTACCCAGCAGGAAGCTGCTTTCCAATACTTTGAGCTTGATTTACTCTCTCCACTCTTTCAGGTGATGGAGGAACTTGCCATGAGGTAGAGTGGTCCCAAATAATGCTTAAAAATCCTATAAGTCCTCATCAGACTCTAGAGCTAAAAAGGCTACTATTGTCTGAATCTACCTTTTTTTTTTACAGGGCCAGATGATGATATGGCATTATTGTCAGTAAAATCTGGGTAGGGAAGGTCCCTATTCCCCCAGAGATGTGGTCAATTACCATCAGTAAATATTTTAGATTTTTCTATTAGGCATTTATGTCTACTTGGATACTCCAGAGTGGTCTTAGTCTTGAATCTGAGGTTGTTTTTTTATAATTTATTTGTATCTTTTTGCAAGTCATCTATTCCACATATGTGTTTAGCAATGTTGTAGACCATTACCATATAATTGTAATTTTTCATAAGGTACCATATATTGTCCAGGGTCCTCAGTGATTCCCCTTCTTTGAAGATGTACATAGTTTAGAGTCATATCTCTGGAGACTGTGTAACATCTGTGAAGAAGAGTCCAGATGATTTACCAGTGGAGTCCCATTGTTCTCTGGGTCCAGTTGACCTCCAGGGGTAAGAGCCAAAATGCTGGCTTACCAGTTTTGACCCTCTTATCCTTGTGTCTGTGGCCCTCTAAGCTTAGGAGTTCTAATAATATGTCAATCTTCTTTCTTATTTCCCAGAAACCTTGCATAACTCACTCAGACCTTCTGTGACTTTGGCTGTAAGTGACAAGGAACATGGGAGGGGCTACAGGGAGGGAGAATGGGAGGTGTTGGAGGCAGGAAAGGGAAGAGAGAATGTTATGTAAGTCTATTTTTATTAAAATATCTTATAACAGATTTTAGAAATGATTAACTTTGAATTCATTTCTGGGTTCAGATCTGCACTCTACTTTTTTCTACCCAATATGTGATGAGCTGTGAGCCACCTGACATGGCTATTGGGAACTAAACTCAGGTCCTCTGGACCAACCCCAAGTACTCATATCTGCTGTGTCATGTTTCCAGTCCCTATAACTTTATTTGATTAACGTGTGTATGGTTTTTGACATTCATTCAGAAATATTTCTAATTTCTTTGATTTTGTTGTTAAGATCTTTGTCTAGTAGTGTTCCATCTAATTTACTCTCAGTGGAAACCATTACTATAGTATTAGGGGTTTTTTTCTTTCTTTCTTTCTTTCTTTTTTTTTTTTTTTTGAGGAGTTCTTTTGTCTTGAAAAAATATATGCATATACATATGTGCATATATATATCTTATATTATTGTGCTATGATTTATACATTTAGGTAATAAAATATTGATAACGTACAATTTAAATTTCTTGGATTTGTTTTAAACCATGCTTTTTTGTTTCTTTTAGTTGAAGGATTACTAATGTTCAATCAAGTCAGGCTAAATTGTGGTGGATTTGAGGTGTATAGTTTAGAGTTTAGGTCCTTAATCCAGAAAGTCATGGTGTCTGATGTAACCTCTTAGATTGTTACCAGAATATTACCTGTGGGAGCAATTAAAGCTGCTGAGTGTGCCCACTCAATTAATGTCCTGCTGGGTGTGCACCCTCAATTAATGTCCTGCCTGTCAGTCAGCGGCTGGGCTCCTTTTCCTTTCTTAAGGAGTTGAAGGATAAACAGCAATGTGTTTATGCACGGTTTCTGTGACTAAGGTTAAAAATGGATGAGGGGGACTACAGTTTAGTATTAAATCAACTTTTTAAAAAATTAGTTTGGAAATGTAGTTGGGAAGAAACATTTTGCATACTGTGAGGATTCACTGACCTCTGGAAGATTACAGTTAAGACGTATAATGTAGAGAAAAGAGGGAAGAGAGAACTAGGAAAGGAAGTAGAAATAAGAGGGAACATGTAGGTTCTATGTCGTGCAGATTCATCACCTGATGGGAAAGGTTTTGAGTTCCTTCCCTCCCTGTGACGTTTCATGTAACAAACTGCAGTGGTGGGGAACATGCAGTGTGCGATTCCAATCCAGACCCCATAGAGCCAGCTCTGTGGCGTCACTCTGTAGAGTTTAGATTTGTTAGCATGGGAGTGAGTTTCTGCACAGCTGCATGAACTGAGGGTGTAATTCTCAGTCCCTGTTTTGCCGTTCCCTTCAAAGTCTGGTTTGGTGCTGGGAGTGGGGAGGAATGCGTGTGAGCCCTTGGCCTCAGCAGTAACTGTGTGTGGGGAGAGATGTTCTAAGTGGTTGCTTGGTAGCTGCCATGGAGTTCAGCCAATTCCTGCATCTGCTTACGTTTGTTTCAGACACTGTGCTTCAGTGTCAAGTGCAAATCTGGTCCTTGGTCATTCAGCTGACTTCTCCCACTGGGCCTGTGAGAAGAGGTCCTGGGCAGTTTCCACTGCACTCACTGGAGCAGCTTGCTTTATATGACAGCATCACACAGTGGCCATCACTCATAAGTCATTACATAGTGGCTATCACTCAAAGGTCGTCACACAGTGGCCTCCACGAAGAGGTCATCACACAGTGGCCATCACTCAAAGGTCATCACACAGTGGCCATCACTCAGAGGTGACTATCATACAGTGACCATCACATAGTGTCTTTCACATGATGGCCATTATACTGTTGCCATCACATAGTGGCCATCACACAGTGACAGTGTATCCTGTTTGCATCCTCACCACCTAATGAGTGCATTGATGGACATTGTCTCTTGAAAGAATAAAGATCATTGTGTGTGTTCTTATCTGTTTTCTTTCACCAAATTTCATTCATTTTTTTTTTCTTTGCACAATTTTCATTTTCCCCTTTTGTCTCTTGTGTTTCCTACTCTCCCTTTCTACTTTTAGTAGTATTTTCGCTTTTCTCTATCAGGACTTAAAGATTACTCTTTTTTTTTATTTATCCTCCTTATGTTTATCTAAATTTGTCTTTGAAAGTTTTCACAATATTGGGTAATCTTATGTTTGTTTGTTTTAGTTTCCTAACTTGCTCTTTTCTCTTCCATTCAAACATTGTTCTTCATCTTCTTCCTCTGGCTCCTTTCTTTTCTTTAACCTAGATTCTCCTTTATTTTGCCCCTTTCAGTGCATTCTTACCTTATCTAATGCATTAACCATTTTCACATTAAACTGCTTTTAGCTTCATAGCACATTCGGGAGTATTTTTCATTGTTATTGTTTTTTGTAGTTACTCTTGATGCATGACTGCACCTTAACAATATTCAGTGTATTTCTATCCTTTACATAGTTTGTTTCTATTATAGCAGTTTGTTTTCTTTTTCCTGATTCATACTGATGACTGAACCTTCCAGAGTAGACGGCTCAATAAGTACACTTCTGAAGTGCTTTAAATGGGAATCCCCTATAAACTGCAATATTTAGTAATTGGTCCCTAGATGGTGACATTGTCCAGAGAGTTTTAGGTTGTGCAGCTCTTCAGAGGAAGTATATCACTGGGAGCAGGCTATGAGTTTAAAAGCTTTGCGTCAACCCCAGCTTGCTCTCTTTGCTTGCTTCATGCTGTGGTTAGTGATGTGAGCTCTCAGATTCCTGCTCTAGCCTCTGTGTATCCTGCCTGTGGTCATGCATCCTTTCAAAGGGAGGTTTCCCATGCCTGACCGCAGTTTCAGTGGATCCTGCTTCTTCTGTCATTCTTTCTTTGAGCTGCGGGGCCGGAGAGTGCTTTTATTTGGATACCACATGATCAGAAATTTACTGTTAAAGTCTTTTTATGACTGTAATCCAGAAAAGGTCTTTATAGTATCTACTTACATCCATGCCCTTTCATGCATCTAGAGCATGGTAAAATTACTAGGGGTAATAGTCTTACAGAAAACCTACTCTCCTTCTCCAGAAGCTATCAGCTGTCAATAGCTCATTGGCTGGGGATGGAAATTCATGTTTGTGTCTCCTATTCATGCTGAAGTTTGAAATGTTTTGAGTATACCTAGAACTTGTGTGTGCTGTCTTAATCTCTGTGAGTTCATATGGAAAGCTTCCTTGTTGTATCTGGAGGACATCGTTTTCTTGTATTTATCATCTACCACCTCTGGTTCTTTCAGTTTTCCTACCCCAATTTCCCAATGGTCTCTGAGCCTTGGGAAGAAGGAGTGTGGTATAGATGTCTCCTCCAGGACTGAGCATTCAGCAGCAGTTTGTTCTCTCCACTTTGCTCAGTGGTTCTTTGTGTTAATCAACAGCTACTGAAAATAGAACCTTCTCTGATGAGGGCATTAATCTACAGCTGTCACAACAAGTCATTACAAGTTAGTTTAATACTATGTCTATTTATCAAAATAATAGCAGAAGGTTTTCCCTTAGGGCCTATGATTTGTCTAGTCATAGGTTTGGGGCCTAAAAAAATTGTGCCATGTCTAAGTTTTATTTTGTGGAGCAGGACATAAATATAATCAGAGAGTGGTTAGTTACTTCGATGATGTTCATGTCACTATTGTACCAGTGGGCACATGTGTCTTTCTAGGACAGAAATGAATGTAGCTTACAGAGTTCACTGTTGGGTATGATTGATGCTTCCTTATCTCCTCTGGTAGCAGTGCTATAAAAGCTAGCCAGTAGGAGTGATGTATGATCTTTCACTGGAATGTAGTCAACTTCTCAGAGATCACAGTCTTAGAGAAAAGGGGCATTTCCTTACTCAGAAGCTAACAGTTGCCTTGGCTAGGGGGTGGAATTGTGTGCCCAACTCCCCTCTCCAAGTACCCTACATTTTAAACATTAGAAGTGGTGTTTATAAACCAGGTGTGTTGGCATACTCTTGTAATCCTAGCACTCTGAGGCAGAGGCAGGCAAATCTCTGATTTTGAGGCCAGCCTGGTCTACAAGCAAGTCCAGGATAGCCAAGGTTACACAGAGGAACCCTGTCTCAAAACAAAACAAAACAACAAAACAAAATAAAAGCTAATGCCTCCAAGTGCTGTTTATTCATTTTTACATAAATATGGCAAAAATACTAGACAAAAATTATTTAAAGGGAAGAAGTACTTATTTTGGCTACTGATTTCATAGGTTTCAGTTCACTCACCTGGCTTATGTGCTTAGGTAGAATGTCGCAGTGGTGAACATGTGTGGTGGAATAGTTTCATAAGCAACCTAGAGATAGAATTTGATAGGAAGAGGCTAGCACTACTACACTCCAGTGCCACCCAGTCACCCATTACCTTTTGCCCAGCCCAACTTCTCATGAACAAAACATTGTAACCAGTTCAGGACAAACCTGTTTAAAACACAAGCCTGCCTATATGGTAGGGTGCTCTGGGATGGTACTGGGGAAGGGAGGCAATTTGGATTCCAATACAAATCGGATGCCACTGTATTCTTGTACTAGAAGATGTTCATATAAATATGAATTTCCAGCTTCTTGTGACACAAGACTCAAAACATAGGGTTTCGCTACTACTGCCAGACAGCTTTTTACAGGAAGTGCAGCAGCTACTGTCTCTTACAGGCATGCTTTACTTTATCGCTCTTAACTAGGTGCCTTTCTGCTCAAGAGATAAAACACACTCATATTCAATCTCAAAGCCTATTAGACATACTTTTGGAGTTACACAACTAATCGTTTAATGTTATGTCTTCTGGGTTGCCATGGTTCGATAGGTCTCACTATGACACCGTAGAAAGCCACTTCCTATTATATCTGATAACCATGTCTAACACAGCATTTACTGTTTTACGTTTTGCTATGTTTCTTAGAGATGGAGATTATGGCATATTTATGAGAACATACAGTATTGTAGTTGGCGAAGATGTGTCTGTCTCCCCTCCTTGGCTCAGAAGCCTTAACTGATACAGAGCAGAGCACTCCACTACAGTGCAAAAGGAAGTGTCACTGAATGAATACATGTCAATGCTGGCTACATCTGGGGTTTATCTGTGGTCTCAAGGCTAGAAAAGCAAGTGCATTCTAAATTCTCAGGCTTTTTAGAGTGTCTATTGCTGCCTTTGACTCTGTGGCGTTTCTCTAAGTTCTTTGGAACAGAGCCCCCACATCTTTCAAAGAAAGGATTTGAACAAAAATAAATATTCTTTGCTTCTTGGGTTCAGAGAGTGTCTTTTTTCCCCCATAAAGATCCCTCGGTAGTCACAGTCATTTGATGATGTCTTTGGGTCATTTACCTAAATTCAAAGACAGAAAATCTAAATACAACTTGGTTTGTTTAAAAAAAAAAAAAAAAAAAAAAAAAAAAAAAAAAAAAAAAGGCTTTGTTTCCAAAGCTACCCTGACTTTGGTGACTTTGAAAATCTTATTCAGATTAGAAGAGAAAAACCATCTACCAACTCTGGACCCACAGGTCCTTGGAGGCTTGTGAGGAGCATCTCAATTAGGAAGCTCAGCTAAACAGGCCAGAGCTGGCACCGCAGACCCAGGTCCACTCACACC
Source organism: Acomys russatus (assembly GCF_903995435.1). Classification (NCBI taxonomy): domain Eukaryota; kingdom Metazoa; phylum Chordata; class Mammalia; order Rodentia; family Muridae; genus Acomys; species Acomys russatus. The sequence goes on along the minus strand of NC_067139.1, from coordinate 1,780,552 downwards.
TCATCCAGCACTGCTGGGTTAAGGTACCCTTAAGCTCTCTGTCAGAATAGCATGAGTCCAAGAGACTCACTTCCTGACCTCAAGGCAGGTGGAGGGGGAGTCTAATGCAGGCTGGGAATAGCTGGATCAGGGAGATATGACTGTGCTATCTAAACTGGGATTTGGGTTGAGCAGAGGCAGCTTTAAACAACTTTCCTCTAACAAACTAGCCTGGCTAAACAGAGCTGCAAAAGCATTTTCTTTACCCTTTGTCCTTGGTTTCAAAAGGAGCAAAATGTGCTCCGCTTTGCTCACTTCACCTCTTATCTAGGAGGGGAAAAGACTTTTAAACTCCAGACCTCCAGGAATGGTGCTGGCAAATCTTTTGTAGGCCTGGTTGTGAGTCTGAACAAACTGAAGCGCAGGTAGTTGTTATGCTCTGATCTGCAAAGCTGTCTGGGGATTTAGGAATGCCCCTGTTTGGAAGATGGAAGCCAGGAAGTGTTTCCTGCACTGGGAGTACACAGAATATTTGGACTTAAAGTACTGCCAACTGACACCCTAGTAAATGAAAATGCCAGTGTTGCCAGGGATTCTTACACAACACTAGTATCTTAAAGTGGATTATCTTAGTCTGTTTTCTTCTACTACAAAAGAATAGTGAGGCAGTAAGGAAATAGATTTGCTTTATCTCCTGGTTCTGTAAATTCAAGGGCATGGCACCAGCATGCCCTCAACTCTTCTGAGGACCTTGGAGACAGAAAGCAGAAGGCTACGTTAAGTGGTACTGGAATAGAAATGTTTGAGGGGTGACCTTGTGCCATGACAGCCCTTTTTTGAGGTATTTACTCTAGCCTCTGAGAGTGTGAAGTCCATAGATCTGTTTCTGAGGGCTCTGCTTTCCCTGCATTCAGATTCCTCTCATAGATCCTGCTTCCCAGTAGTGAACTGAACCCTAACGTGGGCTTGATGGGCACGTGCCTTATTGAAGTCTGAGCACAGAGAAGACATTTTAGAGGTGAGGCTTTCCTCATGCTTGCTATCCTATCCCAGTGAAAACCAGACTCTCAAAAACTTAGTTGGAATCTGGCTATCCTGTTCACTTAAGTTGAGCTTTTGATCCCAGCGTTGAATAACGCTGAACAGAGTCCACACCTGTAATTCCGCCACTAATGAGACTGAGGCAGGAGGATGGTGAACTTTAGCTCACTGTGAGCAAGACCCTACTTTAATCAATAGTTCAATAATTAGTTATGTTTAATTATTTTTATATTTGGATGAATCACACACTCTATGTTTTTTATTACAATGATCCAATTATTTTTACTTATTATACACATTTGAACCTCTGTTCTGAAAAGTCACCAAGTAATTTTCATGTCAATTTTCTTTTCTGACAAGACCTCTGTTGATAGCAATTGTTGAGTAATCCATTAGATGCTCTGAAGCAAAACTTAAATAAAACATTAAAACCAATTGTAGTTGTTTGGTGTGTTTTAGTTTTGTCTCATTTTCCCTCAAAAAGAATAGAATTTCGTTAGAATGAATCTAGTCAGGAAGAAGTAAAAAAGTGCTCAGGGGGCTAGAGAGATGGCTCAGCGGTTAAGAGCACTGAGTGCTCTTCCAGAGGTCATGAGTTCAATTCCCAGCAACCACATGGTGGCTCACAACCATCTATAATGTGATCTGATGCCCTCCTCTGGCCTGCAAATATACATGCAGGCAGAGCACTGTGTACACAATAAATAAAGAAATAAATCTAAAAAAAAAAAAAAAAAAGAAAGAAAGAAAGAAATAAAAAAAGAAAGGAAGGAAGGAAGGAAGTATTCAGGGAGAAAGGGTCATGGTTATGTTTATAGTAACTTTCATTTGGATCCCCAAGAAAGAAACCTCAAGATAACAACTGAGCCAGGCTCAGCATTGGTAGAGTCATGTGGGAATGAATCTAGAGAAGTAAATTCCTGAGTGGGATCCAAAGTCATTTCACCTTAGGGCTATAGGAATGGGGGCCTTTGTTTGCCCACTTTCTTTACTCATTTGTGAAGAGATAAGGGTGTGGCTACATTGGAGTGGGCATTTTTCTGGAGCTTCCATCTTTTTCTGGCCTTGGTCTAGGTGGACAAAGAGAGTCTGCCATGCAGTTGGAATACATGGGGGCACTTACTTCATGAGTGGGTCACCCTCCCTATGCCTCAACCTGGTCCCCAGCCCTGGGTCTATAAGAGCTACTGTATATTGTGTCTCATAGCAAAACCTGCTGAGTACTGCCTACCTAGAATTGAATCAGCCACACAACTTCCCTCTGCTCAAACACAAGCATTTCGCCAATACATATCCCCCAAAGCAATCAACTCTGCTGAAGGCCAGCAAGGCTTTGAAACTCAGTAGAGAGGCAGCAGGAGGTAACAGAGAACATGTGTGCCTTTGTCCTCTTGAAATGCAATCAGTTAATAGAATTACCAGCATTTCAATTTCATGGGGCCCAACAAAAAGAAAATTATAATAATGGTAGAATGTCATTGTGCCCTAATTTTTTCCTTTCAACAATCTACTTTTCTCCTCAAGTGTAAGAAAAATGAAGCATTTCTGTTTTTCTCTTCAACTAAACATATTTCACAAACTGAGTATCCCTTTCCCCTTTCTGTGTTTCTTTCTGCCAACGATTTCAAGTTGGATCATACCTAGATAGTCTCAACTCACTCCAACGCACAACCATTGATCATCTGCAAAATTTCTATTTCTATTCTTTCTTTGAGATGAGCCCCTTACTGCTGCCAAGTAATTCCTTCTTCTATGTATCTGATCAACTTTGACACAGTCTGACTTTCTGTGTCCTGCATTGCCTCATTAGGCATTGCAACTCTCCTTTCATATTCCCCAGCCCTGCTAATACAATTCTGTCTTAAAGCTAAGACCGCTGTGCCATGATGATTCTTTCTGGCCGGTGTCAGAAAAAGACCTTTTATAATACAGAGGAAAAAAGAAAATATTTTGCTTGTAGGTGATGTTGTGTTCAACAGAGGAGCCTGTGTCTGCCATGAAAGAGTCAAAGAAGCCACAGACAGAGCATGAATGAATGAGTAGCTAAGCACTTGTGATTTCTTTTTCTTTCTGTAAGAATGTCCATTGGATAGCTTTGGCATAGAGGCCACTATTTGTTGGCTCCTGCTTTAATAACATAGTGACAAATTAATTCTAGAGTGTTTGTAGCACAATTTGTTGATAAAAGTTTGTTAAAGTGTGTTGAGACATGTGTAAAGAAATACATTACTCAAAAAAGTCTGTAGCCTTCCTATACACAAATGACAAGCTTGCAGAGGAAGAAATTAGGAAAGCCGCACCCTTCACATTAGCCACAAGCAATATAAAATATCTAGGAGTTACCCTAACTAATCAAGTGAAGGACTTGTATGAAAAAAATTTCAAAACTCTGAAGAAAGAGATTGAAGATGACCTGAGGAGATGGCATGATCTTCCTTGCTCATGGATCGGGAGAATTAACATAGTAAAAATAGCCATCCTACCAAAAGCGATCTACAGATTTAATGCAATCCCTATCAAAATACCTACAAAAAATTTTAAAGACATTGAAAGTTCAATTCTGAACTTCATATGGAAAAACAAAAAACCCAGAATAGCTAAAACAATCTTGTACAATAAAAGGTGCTCCGGAGGAATCTCCATACCTGATCTCAAACTGTACTATAAAGCAATAGTAATTAAAACAGCATGGTACTGGCACAGCAACAGGCTGGTTGATCAGTGGAATCGAATCGAAGACCCAGATATGAATCCACACACATATGGTCACTTGATTTTTGACAAAGAAGCCAAATCCATTCAATGGAAAAAGGATAGCATCTTCAACAAATGGTGCTGGTCTAACTGGAGGTCTATGTGTAAAAAAATGAAACTGGACCCATATTTGTCACCTTGCACAAAACTCAAATCCAAGTGGATTAAAGACCTCAACATAAAACCAGAGACACTAAGCCACTTAGAGGAAAAAGTGGGAAAGAGCCTGGAACATATTGGCACAGGAGACAACTTCCTGAACAGAACACCAACGGCCCAGGCCTTAATGTCAACCATTAATAAATGGGACCTCATGAGGCTGAGAAGCTTCTGTAAGGCAGGAGACACTGTCAAGAGAACAAAGCAACAGCCTACAGACTGGGAAAAAATCTTCACCAACCTTACATCTGACAAAGGTCTAATATCCAAAATATATAAAGAACTCAAGAAATTAAACACCACCAAACAGAATAACCCAATTGAGAAATGGGGCTTGGAACTAAACAGAGAATTCTCAACAGAGGAGTATCAAATGGCTGAGAAACACTTAAAGAAATGCTCAACCTCCTTAGTCATCAGGGAAATGCAAATCAAACAACTCTGAGATTCCATCTTACACCCATCAGAATGGCTAAGATCAAAAACTCAAGCGACACCACATGCTGGCGAGGATGTGGGGAGAGAGGAACACTCCTTCATTGCTGGTGGGAATGCAAACTAGTACAGCCACTTTGGAAATCTATCTGGTGCTATCTCAGAAAACTGGGAATAGGGCTTCCTCAAGACCCAGCTATTCCACTCCTTGGAATATACCCAGAAGATGCTCCAGCACACAACAAGAAAATTTGCTCAACCATGTTCATAGCAGCCTTATTCATAATAGCCAGAACATGGAAACAGCCTAATTGTCCCTCAGTAGAAGAGTGGATAAAGAAACTGTGGTACATATACACTATGGAATACTACTCAGCTATTAAAAACAAGGAATTCCCGAAATTTGTGGATAAATGGATTGAGCTAGAAATGATCATAATGAGTGAGTTAACCCAGAAGCAGAAAGACTCAAATGGTATATACTCACTTATATCTGCATACTAGCCCAAGGGGCATGTCCCATGAAAGCCTTCACTTACCAGGAAACTGGGACAGAGGGGAAGGCATCCTATTGGGACTCTAAATGAGAGAAGCATGGGAGAATAGCAAAATAAAAGGATACAGAGGGTCCTAGAAATCTACAAGTAGAACAATATGATAGGCAGATTTGGGCCCAGGGGTCCAGCTCAAACTAAGGCACCAGCCAAGGACAATACAGGCAGTAAACTTTAAACCCCTACCCAGATCTAGCCAATGATCAGAATATTCTCCACAGTTGAGTGGAGAGTGGGATATGACTTTCGCACGTACTATGGTGCCTCACATTTGACCATGTCCCCTGGAGGGGGAGACCTGGTGGCACTCAGAGGAAGGACAGCAGGTAGCCAAGAAGAGACTTGATACCCTATGAGAATATATAGGGGGAGATGATCCCCTTCAGGAACAGTCATAGGGGAGGGGAATAATGGGAAATGGGGGGGGGAGGAATGGGAGGATACAAGGGATGGGATAAATATTGAGATGTAACAAGAATAAATTAATAAAAAAAAAAGAAAAAAACCGAATAAATGATTCTTGTAAGAATTTCAAATAATATAAAATATGTATAAGGTATGTTATTATCTTATGCCTTTGGGGTTCAGATTTTAGTGGTTATTTTTATATCTCTGTAAGTAATTCTGTGTTTGCATGTATAATATAAAAATAAACATCTTTAGTGGATCACAAAAAAAAAAAAAAGAATAAATGTCTACATCTCTTATCTTAAAAATACCCCCACACTAAAAAAAATGTAGCATATGAAAACTAATGTAATAAATCTATGAGGTATTATCCAGTTATTTCTATACGTGCCATCTTTATAACTAATAACTGTAAAGTATGAGCTGTTGTCTCAGTTAATTTTAAATAAATATTTTCCAGTTCTGAGCTAAAAAAAAAATAATAAAATAAAATAAAAAAGAAATACATTAATGTGAAGGGGTGTCGGGGGAGGGGGATGTGAGGGTGGGACTGGCAGGGGAGAAGTAAGGAGTCTGTGACCAGGCTGTAAAATGATTAAATAAATAAATTAAAGAAAAAGAAAAAAAAATACAGTAATATCTTAATTGAGGTGGTTGGTGGAAACAAACGATTTTCATGTGAAAAAAAATTCAACAATTTTTATTGCTCTCTCAGTCTAAATGAACAGCTGTCAGATTCCTTTTCAAAAACCAAGTGAATCATTGTGTGCAACTGTACTCCAGTGATCCCAGGCTTTTAAAAAAATCCAAACTACTTTAAAGTGAATTATAAAGGTGAGGACCTCTTAGATCTTTGTACACACTTTTCACTAGAACAGGACTCCACCTCATATTCTAATTATCTCCCGTTTTATCAATGAGAGCCATCTTTCTGGGCTATAGTACTATCCAATAGCTCACAAACTTTAGCAACAGAAAGGTCAGTTTTTAGACTACTTTTATTATTTGTCAGTTTCATACATTTATACGATACTTCAACTCCTCCTCACTTACCTTAGAGCACCTCAATATATCCCCTGCCTATCTTCATGACGTATTTTCTTGAAAAAATATAATCCGCTGAGTCCAGTTAGTACTGTCTGCATGTGTGTAGGGCAATCAGACCACAGTTGACCTACTAGTGGCCACATCTCACAGAAAAAAAAAAAAAATTCACTAGCTCACAGCACCCATCAATTGCTAAAGGTTATAAAGCTATGGGAGGGGCCACATGATCACCTACCCCTATCCATTCCAGAGTGCTGAGTGAGCCTTCATGGGTCTTCGACACACAGTCACAACTGTTCTGAGGATAACAGCAACACCGTGTCTAGAATTTTACAGTATGTATCCTTATACTCCTCATACCTACCCTTTTACGTTCTTTTCTTTCCCTCTTTTTAATGTTCCCTGAACCTTTGGGGGGTGTTGTTAATACAGAGTGTCCATTTAGGGCTGAAAACAGCTATTCTCACCCTATTGACCAATTATACCACCCCGCAATTATGACTGCTGCCCAACACTTGTCAGCTACCCTTTTATGAAAGTTGGCAATGTTACATAGTCCTGATAACACATGTAAGTTGGAATATAGTGCACAATGTTGAGACCTGAGTTATTGCCTCATATTCATGTCCATGTTTTCTAAAGCACATAAGGACAAAAATCTGCGAGACTAGTAGAGACGATAATAAGGCTTCATAGCGGAAGGGGATTTTACAATCTTTCCTCCCCATCTTCAGCCATATTCCCCGAGCCATAGATACATGAGTTATGATGTGCAGATCTATCTGTTGACGCTGGGCTCCCCTGCATTTTGTCCTGTTGTGTTTTTCTTCAGTGGTCTCTATTAGTTTTAGAGTGAGGTTTCTTTGATGAGGGATGGTAGCCACACTTATCTGTGGAGATAACAGTAAGATTTAGAATGTAGTTAAGAAATTACCCTGGTCTGTCAAAGTGGCGCTGAGTAGATTTCTAAGATGTATAGCCTCACTAGCCCTGGCTAGCTGGCTAGCTGTCCAGTACCAGGCATGGATTCCCTTCTGTCTGGTGGCAATGACATCCAATGAAACAGCAGCTGGTTACCACTGACATGTAAACACCACTTATTGTAATTTTATGCTTCATATTTATATCAAATTGTTACTGTGTGTCTTCCTACTTATTTCTACTTTTACATAACTCCATCAACAAATTGCATCAAACCTTTGCATTAAGTTTTTTGTCTCTTTAGTTTCTTTAAAATGAAGCAGTTTCTTGATCTCTGTAGGCTACACTTCAAAATTGGTTTATTTCTCATTTCTTTACAATTATATTTAGGTTATACATTTGTCACAGAATTGTCATAGACACGTAATTGTGTTTATTATGTTCATAGTATCAGACAATACTGTGAGGGTTTTCCCAGTACTGATTTTATATATATATATATATTGTGTGTGTGTGTGTGTGTGTGGTTAACTTTGCTTATTGTTGAACTTTTAAAAGTAGCATGTCACATCATTTAACATTATGTTTGATGGATAAGTTTATTACTCTTCATTTGTGCATGAGTATGTCATAATGGTTCATTTACTCCTGTTTATTAATGCTATTCTTTTATGTGGATACAGCATAATACATTTATTCATTTCTATAGATCTATATGTATTTCTCAGTTTTTGATTATTAGAAATAATGATTGTCTAATTCCAGCACTCAGCAAGCAGGTGGATCTCTGTGAGTTTGAGGCCATCCTGGTCTACAAAGTGAATCTGAGACAGCCAAGGCTACCCAGAGAAACTCCATCTAGAACAAAATAAAACAAAAAATAAAAGGAAAGGAAGGAAGGAAGGAAGAAAGGAAGGAAGGAAGGAAGAAGAATTACTTCATCCTTTATGACTCAAGTTTGTGGTGTCTTCAGAGAAAAGTTCTGGAGATTAATCAAAATCAATGCTAGTAGTCCATAATGCTTGGAGGTCTGTGGGCACTACTAAACATGAAATCCAAAAAAGCTAACCCATTATATGACATGGACTTTTAATTTGATAACCTATAATAACAGAGGGTAAGCAATTTTATTTTCATATCAAAATATGTATTTTTATGAGCTGTCTACAAGTAACAGGATCCCATATGATTTTAAAAAGGTCTTGAGTTTTAGTTCCCTTTCCCCACACTGCCTCACATTTCCCATACCAGCTGGTAGTGACCTGGAGGCTTCATTCTTACTGCCCAGCTTTCAATGTGGTGGAAGATGCTATAGATACTGCTAGAGGAGAAGAGTGATCACCAGTCTCACCCTGCTGTGAATTCTATGATCTATATGACTGACCCAACAAGACATATCCACTGGTGCAATAATGACATGAATGCTATGGGAGCAACCAAGCTCTTTCTAAATTGGATTTCAGGCTCATTTCATGAGATGGAACCCTCCCTTGTCACTGTTAACAGGACCAAGAACTTAGAGATATACAGGACAAGGCCCTACGGAAGAACCCACTACTATTACTATGTAAATGGTAAAAGTATTAAAATAACTCCTAGTAATGTATAGTTATATCAATCGATTGGTTTAACTTTCACCCCTAATCAGAGAAGCTTCTATTTGCTGTGAATGGGTAATTAACACAGAGACCCACAGTTGGTTAATATGACTACAGAGTAACCAGCCCTACCTGGGAGATTTATACTGCATCCTTCTTCTAAAGGTTCAGGAATCAGGGGGAGTTCCAAGATGATGGTGCCTATCACACACTGTATCTGATCTACTGCACGGAGACCAGGGACCTGAATGGAGCCACAGACTGCTAGATCTATAGAACTCTAGGTGAGTTGGGTCACCCATAGCGCAGACCACTGGTGGGCCTGGTCTCAGGTCAAGCAACAGACCACAGGGGTCCTGAACTCACTCTCCAGATGCTCGAATGGAATCCACCTGTGGGCTGCAGCCTGTCTATAAAGCCCAAACTCAGTGTGTGGGACAGTGGTACACTGGAGCCCCTGGCCTGAGGAAGTCTCAGGGAAATGGGTGAATCTACCCTTAGACCCCTCCATCCACCCCACACCAATTTTCAGAGGACCCTGGGTCTGCTTAGAAACTGGGTCCACCTAGCCCAGCTAGAGCTCATGCAGTCCTAGGCCAGAACGGGGCCAAATTGGAGCTGAACACAGCCAGACCTGGGCAGTTAGAACCCAGCTTGGACAGTTCCCAAAGCCCCAGCAGGATCTTCCATGCTCTCAAGAGAGGTTGGACCCTCCTGAGATGTTTATACTCTGGTCTAAAAGGCAGCCACAGCTCAGTGGGTCTGACTCAGGCAGGGTCTTGAATACAGAGCCACGAGAAATGCAGGCGGCTTGAAGCAACTTGCCCAGCCAGAGTGCGCAGTGCCCATTGTCTGAAACAGTCTCCATCTGTGGGCTGCAGCATACCAAGCCTCCAGACTCCAGCAGATAGACCCCAGCTGGATCAGTTTCCACAGCCTCGGCAGATCTCCCACACTCTCAGGAGAGTCTGGACATCCCTGAGGTGTCTATACTCTGGTCTAAAAGGCGGCCACAGTTCAGTGGGTCTGAGGCAGGCAGAGTCTTAACTACAGGGCCGTGGGAAACGCAGGCAGCTTGGAGCAACTTCCCCAGCAGGAGAGTGCCACCTGCTTCACTTAAAGATCTAAAAATGAAAATGCAATCTGTGATGAAGGAACACACAGAAGAAAACATGATAGAAAGGCCCTAGAGAAGAAAGTAAGCAACACAGAGGTGGCTTTCTCTAACAGAGTCCAAGAAATCAAGGAACGAATCTCAGGACTTGAAGATACAACCGTAGAACTGGAAAAAACCATCAAATAAAGTGTTAAATCTGAAAAGTTCATGACACAGAACATCCAAGAAATCAAGGACACCATGAAAATGCAAAACCAGAGAATAATAGGCATAGAGGAAAGAGAAGATGCCCATTTCCACAGCCTAGAAAATATCTTCAACTAAATCATAGAAGAAAATTTCCCCACTCTGAGAAAGGAGATGGATATAAACATACAAGAGGCCTACAGAACACCAAATAGAATATACCAGAAAAGAAAATATTCCTGACACATAATAATAAAAACACAAAATATACAGAACAAAGAAAAAATATTAAAAACTACAAGAAAAAAAGGCAGAGTAACATATGATGGCAAACCTATCAGAATTACACCCAACTTCTCAGCAGAAACCGTGAAAGCCAGAAGGGCCTGGACAGAGGTCCTGCAAATCCTAAGAGTTCACAGATGCCAGGCCAGACTACTATACCCAGTGAAACTATCAATAACCATTGATGGAGAAAAGAAAATATTCTGTGAAAGAAACCAATTCAAACAGTATCTATCTACAAATCCAGTTTTACAGAAGTTACTAGAAGGAAAACTCCACCACAAAGGGACAAGTTACAACAAAAGCTACACAGGAAGTAGATAACTACACCATTACCAAAACACAACCACACAAACTGTCGACTGTAACAAACATAAAAACATGAAGAGACTTAACAGTCACTTGTAATTAATATGTCTCAACATCAATGGTCTCAATTCTTCAATAAAAAGACACAGACTAACTGAATGGATGCATAAACAAGACCCAACATTCTTCTGCATTCAAGAAACACATCTCATCCACAAGGACAGACATTACCTCAGGGTAAAAGGCTGGAAAACAATATTCTAAGCAAATGTTTACAAGAAGTAAGCTGGTGTAGCCATTCTACTATCTAATAAAATAGATTTTTCAACCAAAATTAATCAAAAGGGATGGGGTAGGATACTTCATACTCATCAAAGGTAAAATCAACCAAGATGACGTCACAATTCTGAACATCTGTGCTCCAAATACAAGGGCACCCACATTTATAAAAGAACTATTAACAAAGCTTAAACCACATATTGATTCCCACACATTAATAGTGGGAGACTTCAACATCCCACTGTCACTGAAGGATAGGTCATTGAAATAGAAATTAAGCTGAGAAATAACATGATTAACCAACACCATGAATCAAATGGATCTAACAGATATCTACAGAACTTTTCACCCAAACACAAAAGATTATACCTTCTTCTCAGCACCCCATGAGACCTTCTCCAAAACTGATCGCACAGTAGGTCTCAAAGCAAGCCTCCACAGATACAAGAGGATTGAAATATTACCATGTATCCTATCAGATCACTGTGGTCTAAGGTTGGATTTAAACAACAGAAATAACAAAAAGCCTACACACACATGGAAACTAAACAAGTCTCTACTTAATGACACCTGTGCCAGGGAAGAAATAGAGAAAGAAATAAAGGACTTCCTGAAGTTCAATGAAAATGAAGGAACAACATACCCAACTTTGAGGGACACAGTGAAAGCAGTGCTGAGGAAAATTCATAGCACTATGTGCCTTTAAAAAGGAATTGGAAACATATCACATAAGCAACTTAAGCCTCACATAAGCCCTAGAAAAAAGAAGCAGAAACACTCAAGAAGAGTAGCTGTTGGGAAATAATCAATCTCAGAACTAAAATCAACAAATTAGAAACAAAGAGAACAATTCAAAGAATCAACAAAACTAGCAACTTGTTCTTTGAGAAAATCAACAAGAAAGACAAACCATTAGCCAAACTAACTAAAAGATAGAGAGATACTAACCAAATCAAGAAAATGAGAAATGAAAAGGGAGACATAACAACAGACACTGAAGAAATACAAAGAACCATAAGATCCTACTTTAAAAGCATATATGCCACAAAATTTGAGAATCTAAGGGATATAGACAATTTTCTTGATCTACTTGCCAAAATTGAATCAAGATTAGATAAACAAATTAAATAGTCCTATTTCTCCAATAGAAATAGAAGCAGTCATTGATAGTCTCCCAACCAAAAAGAGCCCAGAGCCAGATGGTTTCAGTGCAGTATTCTACCAGACCTTCAAGTAAGAGCTAATACTGATACTCTTCAAGCTACTCCAAAAGATAGAAATGGATGGAACATTACCAAATTATTTCTATGTGGCCACAGTCACTTTGATATGTAAATCTCACAAAGGCCCAACAAAAAAGGAGAATTTCAGACCAATTTCTCTTATGAACATCAACGCAAAAATACTCAATAAAATACTCGCAAAATGAATACAAGAACATATCAAAGATATTATTCACCATTACCAGGTAGACTTCATTCCATGCATGCAGGGATGGTTTAGTATATGGAATTCCATCAATCTAATCCACTATATAAAAAAACTGAAAGAGAAAATCCACATGATTATTTCCTTAGATGCAGAAAAGGCACTGGATAAAATTCAATACCTATTCATGTTTAAAGTTTTGGAGAGATCAGGAATACAAGTCACATATCTAAACATAATAAAGGATATATACAGCAAGCCAATAGCCAACATCAAATTAAATGGAAAGATACTCAAGGAAATTCCTCTTAAATTGGGGACCAGACAAGGCTGCCCACTTTCTCCATATCTCTTCAATATAGTACTTGAAATTCTAGCCAGAGGAATAAGACAACAAAAGGAGATCAAGGAGATACCAATGGGAAAGGAGGAAGTCAAATTATACCTATTTGTAGATGATATGATAATGTACATAAGTGACCTCAAAAAATCCACCAGAGAACTCCTATAGTTGATAAATACCTTCAGCAAATTGGCTGGATACAAAATTAATTCCAAATGTCAGTAGCCTTCCTATATACAAATGACAATCATACAGAGGAAGAAATTAGGAAAACTACACCTTTCAAGATAGCCACAAGCAATATAAAATATCTAGGAGTAACTCTAACTAAGCAAGTAAAGGACTTGTTTGAACAAAACTTTAAATCTTTGAATAAAGAGACTGAAGATGCCATGAGAAGATGGAATGACCTCCCTTGTTCATGGATCGGGAGAATTAACAGTAAAAATGGCCATCTTACCAAAAGCAATTTACAGATTCAGTGCAATCCCTATCAAAATACTTACACAATATTTTTAAAGACATTGGAAGGTCAATTCTCAACTTCATATGGAAAAACAAAAAACCAAGAATAGATAAAACAATCCTATACAATAAAAGATCCTCCAGAGGAATCTCCATTCCTGATATCAAGCTGTACTATAGAGCAACAGTAATTAAAACAGCATGATACTGGCCCAGCAATAGGCTGGCTGATCAATGGAATCAAATCAAAGCCCCAGAAATGAATCCACACACATATGGTCACTTGATTTTTGACAAAGAAGCCAAATCTATTCAATGGAAAGAGGAAAGCATCTTCAACAAATGGTGCTGGTCTAACTGGATGTCTACATGTAGAAAAATGCAAATAGACCCATATTTGTCGCTATGCACAAAACTCAAGTCCAAGTGGATCAAAGACTTCAACATAAAACCAGAGACACTAAATCAGTAAGAAGAAAAGTGGGGAAGAGCCTGGAATACATTGGCACAGGAGACAACCTATTGAACAGAACTCCAACAGCCCAGGCCTTAAGGTCAAATTTAACAAATGGGACCTCATCAGGCTGAGAGGCTTCTGTAAGGCAGGAGAAACTGTTAACAGAGCAAAGTGACAGCCCACAGACTGGGAAAGGATCTTCACCAACCCTACATCTATCAAAGGTCTAATATCCAAAATATATAAGGAACTCAAGAAATTGAACACCTCCAAACCAAATAACTCAATTAAGAAATGGGGCTCAGAACTAAACAGAGAATTCTCAACAGAGAAATATTGAATGGCTGAGAAACACTTAAAGAAATGCTCAATGTCTTTAGTCATCAGAGAAATGCAAATCAAAAGGACTCTGAGATTCCATCTTATACCCATCAGAGTGGCTAAGATCAAAAATTCAAGTGACACCACATGCTGGAGAGGATGTGGAGATAGAGGAACACTCCTGCATTGCTGGTGGGAATGCAAACTAGTACAGCCACTTTGGAAATCCATCTGGAGCTATCTCAGAAAACTGAGAATAGGGCTTCCTCAAGACCCAGCTATTCCACTCCTTGGAATATACCCAGAAAATGCTCCACCACACAACAAGGACATATGCTCAACCATGTTCATAGCAGCCTTATTCATAATAGCCAGAACATGGAAACAGCCTAAACGGCCCTCAGTAGAAGAATGGATAAAGAAACTGTGGTACATTTACACTATGGAATACTATTCAGCTATAACAAGAAAAAAACCAGGAAATCCAGAAATTTGTGGACAAATGGATAGAACTAGAAATGATCATACCGAATGAGTTAACCCAGAAGAACAAAGACTCACATGGTATATACTCACATATAACTGGGCACTAGCCCAAGAGGCATGTCCCATGAAATTCTTCACTTTCCAGGAGATTGAGAGAGATGTGAGGACATCCTACTGGGATTCTAGGTAAGGGAAATGTAGGAGATGGGGAAATAGACAGATCCACAGGATCTTAGAAACCTACAAGAAGAATATTGTAATGGGTGGATCATGAACCAGGGTTGTCTGCCCAAACTATTGCATTAACCAAGGACAATACAAGTAGTAAGCATAGAACCCCTCTAAGTTATTTTCAGTGTATAACTGGTAGGGAAAGGCAAGTCAGTTTTCATAGGGGATGCAAGACATGAGAGGTTACTCATGCCTCACTTCTAACTCAGGCTTATATAGACAGTACTAAGTAGACCAAGTAAGTTTTGTAAAATAGAGAACATAGAATTGAGAGGAAAAAAGTTGGGGAGCTAGAAAAATTTTAATGAGAGAAGTGGGTGTATGCATTTGAAACATGCATTTGTGAAATCCTCAAATAATAAAAGGAAGACAAAAATGTGTGAATGTTATTCCTCATATTCTTGTTTATGTCTTTTGATGCATTGTCACATTTGGGGGTATGTTTCTATTTGTGGGCATCTGTTATCTGCATTATTTGCTATTTGTTTGTTCATTAAGTTTTCTAGAGCAATTGCACCAAATCACACCACCATTAATTGTGTCTACATATTTATTGCCCATGTTCTTACTAATATTTTTATAGTCAAATGTTGAGATAGCTAAATTTTATTAGCTTTCATTGTGGCCTTATTTGTCTTCTAATGTCAAGTGAAATCTAGTATATTTTGTATTTAGCAGCTTGAGTATTTTTCTTTGAAATTTGTTTCCTTAATATGCCATTTTGCTATTTCTTTTATAAAACCAAATCATTTTCACACGCTGATTGGTAGAAGTTCCTCTTCCTCAGCAATGTTCTTTATCAAAGTAGGCATTTCAAACACACTGGGCAACCTGGAATTACATTTTTTTAGTCTTAATAATGCCTTCTGATGAGTAGAACTCTCAATTTTAGCAAAGTCAAATTTATCAATAATTTTCTTTATAATGAATGTTTTCTATTTTGCTCAAAATATTTCCACATGCTATTGTTAACATATTCTGAAATACTTTTTAAACACTGACAATGTAACATATTTCTATTATTTTCATTTTTTATTTATTATATCTTTTTCAGATTACATCATGATTGTTATCCTATCATTCATATCTTCCCATTCCCACCCTCCCTCCCTCTTCCTCTTTATTTCCCTCCTCTAGACCTCTGACTGGGCGTGTCTCCTCCTTGACCATCTGACCACAACCTATCAGGTCTCATTAGGATAGTCTGCATCCTGTAGGGCCTCCTTGCCAAGAGGAGATCAAGGGCAACATAATGCATGTCAGAGGCAGTCCCCACTTCCCATCCCACTCCTGCAACCTTGGAGAATGAGATGCCAATTAACTGTATCTGAACAGGGGGTCTAGATTCTCTGCATGCATTATCCTTGGTTGGTGTATCAGTTTGTGCAGGGACCCCCGAGGTCCACTTCCGCTGGCTTTGGTGGTCTCCTTGTGGTCTCCTGACCCCTCTGTGTTCTCCTGTCCTTCTCACTCTTCCATACAACTCTCAGCACTCTACCCAGAGTACAGTTGGGAGTCCCAGCATCTGTTCTGATCCCCTGCTGGGTGGAGTGTCTTAGAAGACATCTATGTTGGGTTAATATCCACTTATAAGTCAGTATATACCATGCATGTCTTTCTGAGTCTGGGTTACTTCACTCAGGATGATTTTTTTTTCTAGTTCCATCCATTTGCCTACAAATTAAATGTTTTTAAGCATTATTTATTAGATGTACTGTATTCTGCCTACATGTATGCCTATAGGCCAGAAAGGGGCACTAGATCTCATTATAGATGGTTATGAGCCACCATGTGGTTGCTGAGAATTGAATTCATAATCTCTGAAACAGAAGGCATTGCTCTTAATCACTGAGCCATCCCTCCATCCCCTCTGAATAGTTCCTTGTGGAATTTACATTACTCAACTTTTACAGTTCAGTCAGTAATATATCTGGAATCAGATTTTGTTAGTTATGTACCTTGTAGGCTGAGGTATCCTTACAGATATTCAATGAATTTAGTACTATTTTTTGGACAAAGTGTGCCTTATATGTGCTATTAATTAGACACTATACATGTTTTTTAAGAATGTATCTTTAAATTTTTTTATTTTAGTCACTAACCACCTAGCTTTATGTACAATCTCACTGTCTGCTAATGTTACTGATCTAGTTTTGTCCTTCGGGACTGCATTTATTATTATTATTTTAAATACTTACATTGTAACATAGATTTACAACCCCTTATTGATTTAATATGCAGAGCAAAATTCTTCCATCACATTTCCAGGTTAGTTTGGAGGTAGTAGATATTAAAAGATTCTGAGATGCTGCAATAGTTTCAGCAGTTTCCCCCTCTAACCTCACACTTACTTGGCATTTCCGGTGTGGCTGTAAGATGCCTGAGTATGCTGAGCAACAGTGGTGCAGGTGCTAAGGTGTGCTTAGACTGCTAACATGGATTTTGGACTACTCAAGTGGCTGGGTTAACTCCTGAGGAACTGGGTGAGTTCTTATTCTCAGGAGACTGGAAGAATTACTAGAGATCATTTACAAAATGACTCCGTCTCTTGTGCTTTGCCTCTGTCATTCTCTTTTCCACCTCAAGTGGAAGCAACAAGAGTGCTCTCTGGATGCTGGCGAGAGGCAGGTGCCATGCTTGTGGTCATCCCAGCCTTGAGAAGGATGAGCCTCACTCAGCCTCCTTTCCTCTTAAATTACCCATTTTCTTGTAATCTGTCACTGCAACTGAAAATGTAATAAGATAGAGGCTGCGGGTATCCCCAGACACTTCCACTCTTTTTCCAGAATGTTTGGTCTATGGCCTAACTGCTTTAGATATTTTTGTATTTGCTTTCCAGGGCTGTCATTACAAATTGTCACTCATTTGCAGTTTGCCTAGACAAGAGTTATATATCAAAATCTCATATATATGTTAAAAGAATATGTATTGTGAAGGTCTTAGGTGGAATGTTGTATTCATATAAAGCCCACTACTTGGGCTGTTTAAAATTTCTTTATCTTTATTGACATTTTTCTTAAATTTTAAAAGATTGAGTTATGCAAAACTCTCCATCTATATTATGGACTTGCCTATTTTTACTCTTATTCTCCTGAAATTTTGCTTCATATATTTTTGAATGAGTCAAATAAAAATTACAAGTGGCCATAGTCAGATTAAACTCCTGAACCAGGTCCCAAAAAGACAAAGTAGTAAGGGAGTCACTCATGCTCAACTTCAAAGTTCCCAACCTAAACTGGATAGATTAATGTAAGCATTCCTTCCAAGAAGTCAGGAGAGAAGGAACAGCTGTGTTTCCCAAGCAGGTCACTTTCAGGAGGGATGATAATGAAATTCTATTCTAACTGATATTTCTATATTTAAAAAAACCCACCACAGTAGTCAATGTCAACCAATGTTACTTTTCTCCTGTCTTGTTTCTCTGTCCCTGCCTTACACTGAAGGTATCTTTGAAATGACTGATGTACTTTTCACAAATTTCTTCTGTTTCACATAGCCCTTCACTCAGGACCAGTATCTGCTCATCAGAACACTCAGTCTGTTTTATGGAATGAAGCATGAGTAATTCTAGAATGGCAAACAGAGCCAGCCAAGAACATTAAGTTATTGCAATCGTATCTTTTGACAACTCTGTGTCACTATAGACACACAAATTTAAGATAGAAATAACTTTATCTCAAATTGACCATCCACTCAAATAATTTTCTAGTCATTCTTTTACTTTAAAATTCAATGTTTTAAAATTCAGTATTCAATAATATTCAGATAACCCATGCCAGTCTTCATGGCTGGTATTTATATACATATCTTCCTCTTTACCCTTTTCATTTAAAGCACATCTACTAAGACTGCCAGTTTTGGTGTGGACATATCAAGAGTAGAAAAATAAAGGTGTTTATCCTTTTAAGAAAAAATGTGCAGAGGGTAAAAGAACAACGTTTTGTGAAATCTCACAAATAACTATGCTAAAGAGAGATATATACCAAATGCTTCCCTCCTCCCCTCTTTTAAAAATCAATCTAAGCAGGATCCATCATTTGCTGCATACAAGAAACATACCTTAACAACAAAGATGGATATTCCCTGATAGTAAAGGACTCAAAAAAAAAAAAAAGTTTTTCCAAGTAAGTGAACCTAAGAAGCAGCCCGGTGTGGTCATTCTAATATCTAATAGACTTTTGACCAAAATTAATCAAAAGAGATGGGGAAGGGCACTTTATACTCATCAAAGGAAAATCTACCAAAAGGACATCTCAGTTCTGAACATCTATATCCCACATTTGTAAAAGAAATATTACTAGAACTTAAATCATACATCGAAACCCACATTAACAGTGGGAGACTTCAACACCCCACTCTCACCAATGGACAGTTTTTTTGAGGTAGCAACTAAACAGAGAAATAGTGAAACTAACTGATATTATGAATCAAATAGACCTAACAGATATCTATAGAACTTTTCACCCAAACACAAAAGAATATACCTTCTTCTCAGCACCTCACAGAGCCTTCTCCAAAGTTGACCATATACTTGATCATAAAGAAAGCCTCAACCAATACAAGAAAATTGAAAATAATGCCGTGAATTTTATCAGATCACTATGCATTAAACCTGGACTTAACAACAACAGAAACAACCGAAAGCCTACACACTTATGGAAACTGAACAACTCTCTACTCAATGACCAGGCCAGGGAAGAATTAAAGAAAGACGTTAAAGACTTTCTAGAACTCAATGAAAATGAAGACACAACATACCCACACTTATGGGGCACAGTGAAAGCAGTGCTAAAAGGAAAGTTCATAGCACTAAGTGCCTTCATAAAGAAATTGTAGAGATCTCATCCTAGCAATTTAAAAGCACACTTGAAAGCTCTAGAAAAATGAAGCAAATACACTCAAGAGGAGTAGGAGGCAGGAAACAATCAAACTCAGGACTAAAATGAATAAGTTAACAACAAAGAAAACAATACAAAGAATCAATGAAACCAAGAGCTGGTTCTATGAGAAAATCAACATGAAAGACAAACCCTTAGCCAAACTAACTAAAAGGCAGAGGGAGAGTATTCAAATCAATAAAATCAGAAATGGAAAGGGGGACAGAACAACAGACATTGAAGAAATCTAAAGAATCATTAAGTCTTTTTTTTTTTTCAAAAACTTGTACTCTATAAAATTGGAAAATGTAAACAAAATGGGGGAATTTCTAGATAGATACCATTTACCAAAGTTAAATCAATATCAGGTAAGCTAATTAAATAGTCTTATAACCTCTAAACAAGTACAAAAAAATCATTAAAATTCTCCCAATGAAAAAAAAGATTAGGGCACAGAATTTTACCAGACTTTCAAACAAGAGCTAATACCAATATTTCTTAAACTATTCCATAAAATAGAAACATAAGAAACAGTGTCAAAATCATTCATTCTATGAGGCCACAGTCACCCTGATATGTAAACCACAAAAAGACTCAACAGAGAAAGAGAATCCCAGATCAATCTCCCTTATGAACATTCACTAAAAATATTCAATACTCTCAAACAGAATCCCAAAACACATAAAAAAAAACCCATCATCCACAACAATCAAATACATTTCATTCCAGGGATGCAGAAGTGGTTCGACATATTAAAGTCCATCAATGTAATCCAAATAAGCAAACTGAAAGAAAAAAATCCCACATGAACATCTAAGTAGATGTTGACAAAATTCAACACCCTCTTCATGTTTGTCTTGGAGAGAACCAGGGATAAAAGACACATACCTAAACACAATAAAGGCAATATATAGAAAGCCTGTAGCCAACATCAAATTAAATGGAGAGAAACTTAAAGCAATTCCATTGAAATCAGGGACAAGTCTGCTCACTCTCTGTATCTCTTCAATATAGCATTGGAAGTCTGAGCTAGAGCAATAAGACAACTAAATGAGATCAAGGGGATA
The DNA here is from genome assembly GCF_903995435.1 of Acomys russatus. Classification (NCBI taxonomy): domain Eukaryota; kingdom Metazoa; phylum Chordata; class Mammalia; order Rodentia; family Muridae; genus Acomys; species Acomys russatus. The sequence continues at coordinate 1,759,805 of NC_067139.1, read as the reverse complement.
CAGTCTGGAAAGGAAGAAGTCAGAGCATCATATTTGTAGATGATATGATAGTGTACATAAATGACCCCAAAAATTCTACCATATAACTCCTACAACTAATAAACACCTCAGCACAGTGGCTGGATACAAAAGTAACTAAAAAAATCAGTAGCCCTCCTTTATACAAATGATAAATGGATTGAGAATTAAATTAGGGAACCAACACCCTTCATAATAGTCACAAATAATATAAAATAACTTGGTGTAACTTCAACAAAGCAAATGAAAGACCTGTATGACAAG